>NC_064010.1:5040000-5355000 GCF_932276165.1 Plutella xylostella
TCGCTAGAACACTATGGGTAGAAGAGATACTATTTCCTCTTACAATCCTAACTAATATTATAAATGCGAAAGTAACTGTGTCTGTCTGTCTGTCTGTTACTCTTTCACGCCAAAACTACTGAACGGATTTGAATGAAATTTGGTATACATACGGTCTAGACTACTCTAGACCCTGGGAAAGAACATAGGCTACTTTTTATCCCGGAATTCCCACGGGAAATCTTTTTAAGGCGAAGCGAAGCGCGCGGGGACAGCTAGTATACAATATAGATAACAATTTACATAAACTTATTAATACACAATGAGTAACAAAACCTTATAAGTTTAGAACAATTGAAGGAAGATTGCAATGAATTTCAACATATTATGATTATGCTTGAATGCAAAGGTGGGTGGACAATATTGATGCATGCGTATCAATATTTGTTTGAAGACAGATATTTGTACTCGGGTCTTAGGTGTTGATATTTATATTTAATATGTATATCTATCTATGTATTTGTGTAAATATATCAGCTGTCCGATACCCATAACACAGGCTCTGCCTAGCTTGGGGTCGGATGGCCGTGTGTGAGATGTCCCCACATATTTTATATTATATTTTTATATTTACCTTTTATTTGAAAACCTATGACTCATGCATAAAAATTAGCAGTCACTTGGCTTGCTCTGCGGAGCTCCACAATTGCAAAAACAAAGGACTAAATCATAATATCTATTCGGGTTTCTCATAAAATTATTGCAGTGTGACATCCCAAACAATAACATTCGCACGATAATAGAACGATACACTGTGTCCCCAGTTAGGTATTTATCTTAGAAAATATCAGCGTGGACTTTGTAAGACGCTTTCTTAGGTCATTGGAGAAATATATCTGGACGACATTTTACTACCACCCAGACGACCGAATGGTGTAGTGGTTAGTGAAGCTGACTACTGAGCCGAAGGTCCCGGCTTCGATTCCCGGCTGGGGCAGATATTTGTTTAAACACAGATATTTGTTCTCGGGTCTTGGATGTGCCCGTAAAATGGCAATAGGCCCGCCCCCTATTACATTGGGACTAACATATCACTGGCGAAAAGTGGGTGCAGCAATGCACCTCTGCCTACCCCACAAGTGAGTACATTACTACAAGGTGTGAGTGTTTGTATATTTGTATGTATACATTTTACTACAAAACTAGCGAGCGAGTTTAGCTATTTCAGACCACCTGCCAGTTTCTTCTGAGTGTCAAGTTAATCAGAACTTAAGCATGATATTCTGCGCTGCGATTGGCTGAATTGTCATTGAGCAGAACTTAAGTTCAAGCCATAGAATTAAATGTATTCAGGCTAAAATAGATTTACTCAAATAAGAAACTTATCAGAATCCGTATCGAGGCTTTCTTTAATTGCTAACGACTAACAATTAAATTGATCCTAAGTAGGTCATGGGTGCGCAAGACGCTTAGATATTCTATGTAAGGCCCGGGTCTCCTATGACGCGCCGTAGATCGCGTCCAGCGCAGCGTCAGGCCGTAGGCCGCATCACAATGCTCATTATGTCTACGCGCCAACGTCGGCGTGTGAGGGAGACCGCATCAGTACATTTCTATAGTGAGCAAGAGCATCGTGACGCGGCCTACGGCGTGACGCTGGACGCGACCTACGGCGTAAATAGGAGACCCAGGCCTAAGTAGGTAGTAGGTAGTAGGCAACTATTGATCTGGCAAGCAAAGCTGGCCAGTGACGGCCAGTCAGTGACTGACATGACGCTAATCTAACCGTCCAGTACAGGTTTTGCTATTTATGAAAACGAAAAAAGTTTACGTTTTCTCCTGTCATCTGCATACATTATCTGTTAAAAGTTTCATGATAGTTTCCATTAGAGGCGCCACTTAGTATGCGAGAAAACGTAAACTTTTATAGTTTTAGACAAACTATCAAACCTGTAGGTACTAGACTAAATCGTAAGGAACAATTTGTTCTTTGACAGAGAGGGCAGTGCAGCGAGCACTGGATTTGATACTATTTTTGAATCTACACGAAGGGTCACTTTTACCAAACGCTAAACGTATTTAAATCAAATTTTAAATACATTTTGTACTAACTGACAGACGTATGACAGGCTACTAAATACGTTTAGCGTTTGGTGAAATTATTCCACCTAAAATGTGGAAAAAACAAATGTCACTATTGGAACTAACTAGGTACTAACGAATCTAACGATACGCAACGTTAACGGAGGTTCGAAACTTGTGCTCGCGACTCAACGGTTCATTAGCTAAAACGTTCTGTAACTTTTCTATGAATTAGGGGGTTAAACTGTAACTCCTGTAGGTTGACTCTTAGAAAATGATTTCAGCATTAATTCCATATTTTGTACACTTATTTAAATAATTGTAAAATAAAGAATTTTTCAATAGCCAGACAAAAGTTATCTGGGGATTAATTTTGATACTGTCGCGTATGAATGTTTGTATTAGACAGTGACAATTATATTCGGCAGATAATGGCAGATAACATTTATCTGACCATTGAAAAATCAGCCCTAAAGAAATATAACGGCGTAGGTATAGGGCAAAACACCCAGTAACTGACCACCTTAAGGGAGTTGTTCCAGTAATTTATCTGTAGCGGGCTCAATTCTTATCGCTTATTAAATCCGATTTTTGTTTTAGAAACTAGAATAACAGAGCTACATTCCTGAGTAAATAGCAAACATGTAGAACTTACTCATTTTTTTATATATTTTTGCAAACAAAAAGTAGTGATTTTCCCAGTAACTGACCACTAAAATCTAGTAACTGACCACACTCGATGCCAGTAACTGACCACCAATTTAAAATGGTTTAAAAATGCAATTATGATTAAATCTTATGATTATTTATTTATTTGATTACTTCATGTAATAGTACCGATCCTCTGCTCTCTTTTAATGTGTGACACATCACTTTTGCTCAAGGTTTCTTAACTGAAAAGTGCATTAAATTAATTAATCAGATTAATGCATAATTTAAATGATATCTTATCCTAATAATCAACCATTTATTTATTAAAAACACAAGTTTATGCATTTTTGTTAAATACTAAAAACAAAGGAATAAACACACATGCACATAGTGAACACGCATTTTAAATTTACAGCTTTCAGGGAGATTAAGTGGCCCCAATGTAGTACCTTCAGATAAGTCACAGAAAGGGCGATTTTGTTTGTCCGGAACAAGCCAGGATCAGTGGGACAGGCCCATGAAGCATTCATGGTGCCAGAAACGAGCATTTTCTTAAATATAAAGTAGCGAATCCAAGCGCTACAGCCGGTCTTTTCCATATTCGGTATCAACTGATGAGGAGGAGGAATCGTGGCGGATTGTATTGTCGGCCTGGGAAAACATAAATTCCCCGCCGGAAAAGTAGGCCCTTTCCCCGCCGGTCCTTTCAAGGATGTAGGACCAGAGACAGATGGTTTTCATTATTGCTGAAACACCACCCAGAGACTTTCAGTGCGGCTAAAAGAGACATTGAGGCTAGCCATTGTAATTATGACCGAATCAGATATTGGGGGTTAGTTTTTCAGGATACAAAGATGGATGCCTTGACGAACGGGATTTCAATGACTTTGTTGAGGATTCAACTGGAATATTTAGGATGCTGTTGAAACGTGCTTTCGTAGGTAAGTATTTGGCCAAAGACAGGAGTAGTCATTTCTGCAAGGGGGACAGGGAATCTTTGCCTCGTTGAAGAGGCGTCACTGAAGCAGAACATCGCTGTACTTTCTGCATTTTCCGCTGCTGGACTAATGTGTCTGCCAATGATAGTAAAGCGTTGCCAGTGGATTCCGGATAGTTGTGGTATCGGTTCCGAATGGCAGGGGTGTTGGTCGTGGTAACAACTTATAGAAGAATGCCCCATTTCTTGTGTGCCAATTTTACCGTTCTGTTTGAAATCCGCTGGCCGTTCATAATGCCATTGAAGGGCGTGTTGGTGCACCGGCTGAGGGTGCTAGCATTGTAGTGATGCTTTCTTTTTCCTATTTTGCTGAAGTGGCTTTGCCTGTCTTTGGATAAATGTGGAGGCGCGTTTCGTCGGTAACGTATATTCGGGTTGGGTCATTAATAGCATCATTGAGGTCTTGTTCGCCAAGTGGTTTTGTGCTCGGGGAACCAATTTCATCTGGTTCACAAGCGCTGGCATTGGTTAGGTACGCCTTCAGCTGTTCTGAACATAGCATTTGAGTATCTTTTCATAGAGTGAGATGGTGAAAGCCATTTGTCTCCTGGTCTTGCATTCTTGAAGGGACTGCTCCAAGGATTATCTTTAAGGAAAAATTGTGACATCTGTCTTTATCCTGGAGAATCCACATTATCCTAGGCTGATAGTATGCTCCACTAGCGTTTTTATCTTCCTCATCAGCTAATACCGAATCTGGAACAAACTTGGACTTTGTGTTTGAATTCTCTATATTTTAAAAGGTGCTTGCATGTCACCCTGAATTATTTTGGAATGTCTTGTTGATCCTAGTTTGTCTCAGACAAGTGGAATTGCCTTTTCTATACTTTTTTTGTTATCTTGGCGCTTCTTCATCTCGCTGAAAGCTGTAAAAATATATCATATATAATAATGCCAGTAACTGACCACCAATTTACCCAATAACTGACCACCTATGTCAGTAAATGGAAGGAGTGAAGATAGAATGCTCATATTTTGACACAAGAAAATGGCACGTATGAGCTTTAATATTACGTTCTTATTTTGCCTAAATTCAGCTTCAACCAAAAATCCCAATAACCGACATAGGTGGTCAGTTATTGGAAAATCGCTGTTTTGTCGTCCAGTAACTGTCCACCCCATTAAAAACAATCAAACGGGAAATAACAAGCTGAATCTTATCAAAAACGTAATCTTTATAATTATATCTATATGGTATATTTTTTTCTTTCAATGATATCAATTTTTTTCATGGTAAATTTTACGATCAAAAAATTCACTTACCTTAACAAATACGTTAGTCACAACTGCAATTTACTCGGTTCGCGCGCCAACTGAACTTTTTCGATCGCTCACTATCCATCTGTTGGCGGCTGGCAAAATCTTTTGTATCAGTAATGCTCTCAATGAACCACAAAATAGACTGGATGTTCACTAGATGGCCCTGCTTGGCTATATTTCTTATTTATTGGAGTTGAAGAGGAAGGTGGTCAGTTACTGGCACATGGTCAGTTACTGGGTGTTTTGCCCTACAACAAAATTCCGTCAGTAGAAGTTGTGGCGCCATTTTTCGTCCAGTAGGTAGGTTTTCCCGGTGCGTGTTTTGAAACTATACAAGGCCAGAACGCAGAGGTTGGGACTGCTCGCGTATATTTTCAAATTAAAATGGTGCCATGATTTACTTGAAAGTATACAAGGCCATTACGCACTAATCGCGTATATTTTCAAGTAAGTTGGGCCAAAATTATGGCTTGAAAATATACTGCAGCAGTTACCACTGCGTACTAATCGTGTATATTTTCAAGCGCCAAGCGGCAATGCGAGCACTTGAAACTATACGTGATTAGTTACCAGGTAGCCCTTTTAAATTGTTGCTCTCTCTTTCTTTCATGCGAAATAGTAATAAGTCTATTGCTTTCTAAACATCGCATCATCATTCCGCACTAGGCATTCATTTCGTAACGTGTTTTTTGTTTACACCGTAAGTTAAAAAGTAAATTGATATTAAACTGTAAAACTGTTGTTAATAGTAAAAATTATCTCATGAGAGGGTGTAGAACAATTAATAAAAGACAATTACGGTGAATTCCTAACTTGATGAAAAATATGTCTATAATAGGTCTATAGGGTAATACCTACTACACTCACGAGCAATGAATAAGTCCAAGTAGCAAAAAGTCAACACCAAATGACCCTAATTTTTTTAAACCATTAAATTTAAAATTTGATCAAAATTTACTATTTTAGTTGGTTATAATAATATTTTGATGCGCTGTTAAATGCACTTTAATATTGCCGACGGCGTCATTAAGCTAGTCTTATCCGTTCAGGAGTGTAGTAGGTATTACTCTTAATTTATTTAAATAATAAGATATTAGTAGGTATGCTTACTTGCAAGTATGATTGCTATACATATCAATTTATCAATCAAATTAGAGCTTGTTCATCTTCATTTATTATCATTTTATAGGTATGACAGGCAGAACAAGTCAATTGTAGTCATTTACATTTACCGAAATAGTTATGTAAATTAGAATCAGCATGTAGGTATAAATTATATGCGACAAGTACGCCAATCAAGCAATATGCGTAATAGCAATGTATATTTTCAAGTACGATTCAGTAAATCCCAACTTGAAAGTATACGCGATTAGTACGCACAAATCGTGTATATTTTCAAGTAAAATATTTATTTTTTTCACTTGAAACTATACAGTGCTAGTACACTATGGGTGCGTTCTGGCCTTGTATAGTTTCAAAACACGCTTTCCCGGTCTTGGCAAACCATGCTCAAACTTCCTTTACATAACATCACTTGGCACAATGCAATGTGATGTAGTCCATTTCCATTTCATTTCCAAGTTAAAATGTCCACCTAGTTGGCTCTTACAGTTAGGTAGGTACCTAAACAGTAGGATTACTGACATTACTGTATTGATCAGATTACTGTATTGAACAGCAGCTTGTTTTTTGGAGTTTTAACTTTTATGCGCCGTTTTTAGGGTTCCGTAGCCAAAATGGCAAAAACGGAACCCTTATAGTTTCGTCATGTCCGTCTGTCACAGCCGATTTACTCGGAAACTATAAGTACTACAGTGATGAAATTTGATGGGAATATGTGTTGTATGAACCGCTACAAAAATATGACACTAAATAGTAAAAAAAAGAATTGGGGGTGGGGCCCCCCATACATGTAACTGAGGGATGAATTTTTTTTTTTCGATGTACATACCCGTGTGGGGTATCAATGGAAAGGTCTTTTAAAATGATATAAAGTTTTCTAAAAAACATTTTTCTTAAAGTGAACGGTTTTTGAGATATCAGCTCTCAAAGTCGTAAAAAGTATGTCCCCCCCCCTCTATTTTATTTTTTTTTAAACATTTTTTATTTAATTGAAAAACTTAGGTTTATACATTTTACAGCGAACGAAAACCTGACATGGTTTATCTGTCGCTGTCAGTGCTCACTTATTTTTATATAAAACTATTTAAGCAGACACAATATGTATACCTACTTAACATGAACAATGAAAAAAAAGTAAATAAAGTTATGTAGTACGCTTATAACTATCTATGAAATGGTTTTTTATCTTACTGCTAAACTTATCAGTAGTCACAAATATGTTCTGCATCTCCAATGGCAGTTCGTTTAGCACGTTAGGCAAGTAGTACATCCATGTTCTTTGACCATACACATTATTGACCTTAGGCAAGTTGAATGATTTTTGATACAGTATGTTACGCAATCTATCTGGTCGCTTTTTCTTATTACTACGGGGTATAAAATTCTAAAAAAAATAGAGGTGATGCATGCTAATTAACTCTTTCAACGATTTTTGGTTTGATCAAAGTATCTCTTATAGTTTTTGAGATAGGTTGATTTAACTGTAATTTTGCTGCTACGGAACCCTTTGTGCGCGAGCCCGACTCGCACTTGGCCGGTTTTTTTTAGGTAAGTAAGTAATAAATAGAATCTCTCTCTCTCTCTCTCTCTGAATGAATATTAAGATTTATGCAAGTACATAAATATATTAAGAATGGACTGCGGCGTAGCTACGTATAAGATGAGTTAACACATACGTGATAATTTAGTGTAAGGCACGTTCCATAGTAAAGAAAGGTAAGCCCTTGAACATTGTACAATATATAGGTATTTTTTTTTTGATAAAACTATAAACATCCTTACGCTTCAGTAGGTGAAATAATGACGTAAATGAAATTAACTTCAAATTTTTATTATGAAGTTGACACTAATCGCTCGTGCGTTCGACAAAATGACTTCGCGATACACCTACTGAAACGCGGTAGGTAGGTATTTGCCTACACCGTAAAGTACCTTGGTACCAACATGGGTTAGACATCATAGAACAACGCGAACTAATCGAACTATGGTAAGAGATAATTTAAAATTATAAAATATTCTACCCGCAATCCGCAATTCTTTTATTTTTAAAAACAAATATTTTTTTAATAAAAAAATAAAAATCTGTTAATAACTGGTAAAAAAAAGAATCTAATAAGAAAATCATCGTTAAGTTTGATCTTTATGAAAGTGAATTGGGTTAGGTAGTTGAAATACTTTCATTTCGTTTCACATGACACAGCACATAAAATTTTTAACGCTGATAATAACAAGATGTAAGAAAGAAACCCGTTTGCAAAATCTCACGATTTCGCGGCACCACTCTTCGACAAGTTTTTTTTTTATTGCAATGCCGATGCACCATATTTTTAGGGTCTTATTGCTGCAGCCCGTTCTATTAACAAACTATTATATTATTAACAATAAGATCTACCACTTACCGTTTGTAATATCGTTGATAAATCCTTAATTTACTATATTGCACTGACTTGTATTTGTTTTAAAACCGCAACCCGGCTACCGCACTCGTGACCTCGGTAAAGTAACTGCAGTGTTGCCAACGTGCGACTTAAAATGTGATGTGAAAGCTGAATGTTGGTAGCCATGAACATGTGTTGCCAGGACTAAAAAAACTACATTCTACCACCAACGATGCCCACTGTACTCAGTACTACTTCATTGTGAGTCAGGCGTAAAACAAGTTTTCTTTGTCTATGGTCAGAAGCAAATGTCAGAATTTAAAAATTGATCGTTGGTCAAAGTTTGTTTTATTGAATTGTTTATTTTTCTGTTTCAGCTTAGTTTTTCGCAGGATAATTTGGTAAGTCATATTATTATTTAATTTAATACCAGTAATAATTTCATTTCATTTCAGTTGATGAAGACTGCTTGTCAGAATAGTATTTTTTTACACTAACAAACGTAAATTGATTAACTTAAAATATTGAATAAGCTAACCGGTATTTCCCGCCTTCCTACCTCACTGAAACAGTGCTGAAAACAAACCATTGTTATTGATAATATTCACGCTTATTTATTGAGGGAAGTCGCCTTGGTATTGCACTTGTTTCCACTAAAGTAATAACGGTTTCGAAGGTTTGAAAACCCTTTTAAATTTTGAAGACATCATGTGAAATTACCGTTAAGGTAAGCGTCCGTTTGGTCCGATACGTACGATGCCGATAGATGGACGCTTTCCTTTAGACAAAGCTCATATGTACATTATTAATCCATGTTCAACTTGTTTCAGTGGAAGATGGATGCCATGCAAGAGAAACTGAAGGTGTTGAGAGACGAGCGAGCTGCGAGGGAGAAAGCACGACTGGAGAAGGTAAAAGACGAATAAAATGCAGAAAGGAACTTGAAGCTAATGTCGGTATTAAATCTATGTCTGTATTTTTCTGTCCATACTGGCAATGCAGAAGTAGATTTAATGCCAACATTAGCTTAAGTTTCTCTGTGCAAGTTAGCATAAGTATCACATTGTTATCATGATCAGTCCGCAATCGTCCACTGTTGGATATAGGGCTCACCCCAGGAGCACCTCAACATTCCTCATCCAGTCACTGCTGGCACCTGTCTTAGGTTGACTGTCAAGACTATCTACCACACCCCCCAACCCTCAGGTCCTGAGGTCGCTCAGTAGGGATCGGCTGGAAGAGGGGACCTCAATTTAATTACTAAGATGTGTATGTTACATTTTTTATTTTATGAAACCTTATCTCATATTATTGTCAAATCTGTTTGTTTCAGCTGAGGCAGCTGAATTTACAAAAATATAAAAAGGAGGAGCTTCCTATACAAAAATCTAAACCAGCTCCAGCTATTCTAAGAAAAACTAACTCAATACCAATAGCAACTAAAAGCACAGTTCAGCACACTAATTTAATCCCATTAAGGAAATCAATGGCACCTTCAAAAGTGTCCGAACTTGCCAGAGAGAACAAAACAACAGCACCAAAAAAGGAAGAAAATCCAAAGAAAACAATACCAGCCATTATTAGAAAAACAAATTCTATTCCATTGCCAACAAAGGCCACAGTTGCGCCCCAGAGCAATGCTCAACGTAAATCTATGGCTCCAATCAAAGTGGCTGAAAATGCGAGAGAAAAAGCTATTGCATCCAAAAAAGTGGAAATTCATACTAAAATTCAATTGAACCCTACCATACCGAAAAAGACGAGTTCCATTCCACTGTCAAGAAAAAGTATCATTCCTCATAGCAACGCCATTCCACTAAGGAAGTCTATGGCACCAGCTAAAGTTACTGAAAATGCGATTAGACAAAGAAAATCTATGGCACCAGTTCCACAAAAAACAACAACAGAAAGCAGTCATTCAGAATCCGTATTTGACCGCCTGTACAAGCCTAAAATGGCTGTTGAAAAGCCACATTCGGACCAGATCCAAAAACTTCAATCTGACAGCAAATTCAGAGACAAGATCGTTCGCAATGCTGGACTGATTTCCAACAAACGCCACACAGTATTTGAGCCAAAATCAACTGTAACACTACCGGTCAGAAGGTCCATTTCTGCCGTACACTTCAAGCGCATATCTAAGAATGAGCTCCCTAACTGTATGCACAAGTGGTCGTCAAGTGAGAACCTGAGCAAAGTCCACTTGAAGGATATTGACGAAGACATAGCGGTCAACCAGGATAAAGTGGTATCAGCGGTGAAGAGCGAACGAAAGAAGGTTAAATTCCAAAAACCTGTCTACATGAACTTCAACACACCAACACCAGACGAACTACAGTCACGTCTAAAAAGCTGGCTTCAGAAGCGAGGGAAATCCATAGATTCGTACCACCATTTACAGTGCTTTGGTCTGCACCATCTGACACAATCCGCTAAGGACTTCAAGGCTTATGACGATGAGAATAAGGAGAATATAGCTGTGGAATCTGACAGTGACAATGATTCGTTCTGCGATGCGATGAACAACAAGACGGATGATAATAAGTGGAGACGAGCAAGCTATGTCAGTACTGCAGAGTTTGATGAGACAAAAGACACATTAGATTCAGAAGAGGTGGTATCTGAAGAGATTGGGCAAGACGAAGATCAGCTGCTGGTTGGTGCCCTGAATGACCTTGCGGAGTTGTTGAAGGAGGTAAGCATTAGCCACTATTCTAATCATCATCAGTGAAAAAGCGCAATTAAGTCATCAGGGTTCCTCATATTTTCCAAATCCCGCTTTAGAAACAAAAACTTCTGTAATAGTACAATCATAATCATTGCCTCTTACCATGTGGATCATTAAAGAAAAACAAAATGACGACCGTTAAGCACTTATGGACATATGGACAAAATGATAATGGACTCACTTTATCCTCGCGACCTTCTATTCTCTTATAAAATATAGGGCAACTAGAATTAAGAATATAATGTTGTTTCTGAGTTCCTTTGCAGACATAGTTATGCACAATACACAATTATACACATTCAAATACAAATAATTCATTTCCATAACATAGGTCTGTACTCTAATCGCTAACCCTCCTTTACCCCAGGGTTTCGACTGGGAGCAGTGCGCGCGCTGGCTCCGGGCGATCCGGGTTCGGTTCCCGGCCGCGGCGGAGCTGGGCGCGTACTGGGAGTGCCGCGCCGCTCTGGAGGAGCGAAGGGGGAACCTGCCAGATTCACTGCACTGTTGGGAGGAAGCTATTGTTAATGGGACTGAGGTATAGTACCTACATTAGTCTTTCTTTAGTCTACGGGTACGATACTTGTGATGGGCGGAGCAACGGAGGAGCGACGGGGGAACCTGCCCGACTCGCTGCACTGTTGGGAGGAGGCCATTGTTAATGGGACTGAGGTATAGTACTCTAGCTTCAGTACACGTGTGACAGTATGGAAGAATATTAATTTGTCTGCACGTGTCTGACAGGCACGATGTTGGGAGGAGGACATCGTTAATGGGACTGAGGTATTTATTTATTTATTTATTTATTTATTTATTTTTCAAAGGAAAACTTACAGCTAAAGTTTATGGAAAGATGCTAAAAGTATGTAGTTGAAAGCCAATTACAAGTTTTCACTTATTAACAATGGAATACCTATTACAAAAAAATAATCCTAAATGTAGCAGTAGCTAAACACGTTGCTATACACAAAACAAAATAACTATTCACAGTGTACCTATAATATGCAATTAACTTAAATGAAAAAAATATATAAATACTTATGCCTACGTGTTCATTATGCAGATGCCAGAGACATATAATATCTAGTTAATAAATAACAGCACGCCATAATAAGTTGTCTTAAATAGATGAACTAAACTTATTGGTTAAATAATAGCAGATTGATCTAGCATTACTGCAAAAAATGTCTAAATCTGGAAAGTCTATACTAAGTGCATTAAAAGAACGCGAAGCTCTCAAAAGGAACGAGTTCTGCCTATAATTCGTATGAACGAGTGGAACATGCAACAGTGATTTGTGACGTAGTTGACGCTCAGGGACAAATAAATCGATTTTTTTAAGTAATTCAGGACAATCGACATTATTCTGAGCTATTCTCGTGAGGAAAGTTATATCTGCTGCTTGACGCCTGATTTCAAGAGGAAGAAGATGAAATTGATTGCAGTGATACTCATAGCTGCGCCTAGGAATTCTAAATTTGTTACATAGGTATCTAACAAACTTTTTCTGAATGGACTCAATTTTAGAAATGTAAACGCCATAACGTGGGTTCCACACCTGCGACGCGTATTCCAAGTTGCTTCGAACAAGAGAGCAATAAACAATTTTAAAAGACTTCATTAAATTGAAATTTTTACAGGAGCGTATAAGAAATCCTAGTAATTTATATGCTTTTTTTACTATTTTATCTATGTGGTTATTAAAAAGCAATTTGGAGTCCATAATAACGCCCAAATCCCTTATCTCGTTACAGCTGGAAATAGTCTGATTATTAATAATATATGTACTTGAAAACATACTGCGTTTACGTCCAAAAGATATAGAGAAACATTTAGAGACATTGATATCCAACCTGTTCGTTCTGCAGTAGGTAGTAAGTTTATTGAGATCATCCTGAAGTAGAGCAGAGTCCTCTGGACTATTAACCACTCTGAACACCTTCATATCGTCAGCAAACAAGAGGAATTGTGAATTATTAAAACAGACATCAATGTCATTAATAAATATAATGAATAGGAGGGGACCCAATAACGATCCCTGCGGTACTCCAGAAGGAATGCTTTTCCAGGTTGACATATAACCGTTTAAAACCACCGATTGCGTCCTATTAGATATGTAAGATTTGAACCAGCGAAACAAATCACCACGAATTCCGGCTAATAGAAGTTTTTTGAGCAGCATTTCATGATCTATGCGATCAAACGCTTTACTATAGTCGGTGTAAACGGCGTCTATTTGATTGCCGTTATCCATGTGTGAAGTGATAAACTCATTGAATATAATAAGGTTGGAAACTGTTGATCTTTTCTTAAGAAAACCATGTTGCTGTGAGTTGAATGTTAATTTCAGCGATGCATAAACCTGGTCATATACAATTCGCTCAAATATCTTGGCAATAAGACATAGTTTGGAAATTGGTCGATAATTCCCAATGATATTTTTTGGACCATTCTTATGAATCGGACTGATAAAAGCCGACTTCCATATTGACGGCACCACACCCTCAGCCAAGGACCGTTTGAATAAAATTGATAAAGGGACTGATAATGATTTAGAACAGCTGGCGAGAAATACCGCTGGAAGTTTATCTGGGCCAGCTGACTTGTTAAGGTCCAGAGACTCAAGGAGTTTACAAACCATATCACCAGATACCTCAACTGAGGCAATATCAGCAAGTGGAGCTGAAATATCAGGCTGTAGGTTTATATCGACCTGAATGGACCCAGGGTTTGATTGTAAGAACGTTGAATAAAAGTATTCTGAGAACATATTACTAATTTCGTGTCCAGACGTAGATGAAACATTTAGGTGCTTCATACGGTTCTACCTTTTTTGGCATAAGATTTTTTTGCCTAATCTCGTATTGCATAGTAACGTTTGGTCATAGTCTCGTTACGCCGAAAATCGTATGGCATAAATCTCGTTTAGTAAAAAGTTATTTCGCATAACATTGTTTAGCCAAATAATGGTATGGCCAAATCTTGAATAGCCTAATAATGCTATGGCATAGGTTTATTAGGTTTATACAAAGTAATAATATTCGTTTGGCTTTAACTTTGACGGAGCGTCACCCTACATAGCGCAAACTGGTGCCTTGTATTGTTTCTGCTGTTTGGAAAACGCTCCGCTCCGCTTCGCTGCGCTCCGCTTTGGTTTTGATGAACATGTGCACCTAACACGCTCCTCCTCGCTTTGCTCGTCGTCGCACCTATTTTTAGGTTTTGATTTCATGGGGTTTGTAATAATTATATTGGTCGTTCACTTTCGATTTTTTGATCATACAATATCGTGATTTTCGGGATGTAGGAGAAAAATACCACAATTTGTACATTTACTACATACTTAATATATTATTTATTAAGATAACATTATGAGAAACAAGATTATACATAGGTATAGACGAACATAAATTTGAGCAAACGAAACTTAGGTGTTTAAAGATTGTGCCTAAAGAGTTTTAGACGAAACGAGCCTTATGCCACATAAGTCTTGGCAAAGTGATGGTTCGGCCAAAAAAGTTTAGACCATACGTGTTATGCGAAATGAGTTTTGGTCAATAAAGATTATGCCAGATGAGCGGAACCCGCTTCATAGACGAAGGAAACGAAAATCCCTTGCGTTTACCCTTAATAAAAGACCAAAACGCTCGAGGGTTTGAAGAAATGGAACTTTCGATATGAGCAATGTAATTATGGTAACATACACCTTCAAGACGCTTAGCTCTTTCTCTTAGCAACTCGAAGGTCTGTTTGTCACTTAAGTTACCGTATTTTTTAAACTTTCTGTGAAATTTCATTTTTTCGTTTATCACTTTTATAATGGATTGATTGTACCAAGGTGGATATTTGCTTGTTTTTATATCACGTTGGGGTATATTATTAATTTTAATCTCATATATTTTGTTATAGAATTGGCTTACAGCCTCGTCAACCGCGCCCACACTAAGAATATTGTCCCAGTCAATATTAGTAATATCGTTATTAATTTTCGTGAAGTCCGCACGATTATAGCAGAAAACAGAGCGCTTACATGGTACGAGTGGTTCTAGATCTGCAAATGTGACAGTAATATATAGTGCCGGGTGATACGGGTCTTCTGGTACCAGAGGATCAGTGCACGAGTTAACTAAAACATGGTCATTTGAAAGAACTAAGTCCAATATATTATTAAATTTGTTAACAAATTGTTGTTACAAGTTGTTGTATACTAATTCATTATCATCATCATCAGCCAATAATCATCCACTGCTGGACATAGGCCTCTCCTCCGCCACAACACTCGGTTCTCGGCCTTCCTCATCCAGCCACTACCGGCTACCCTCCCTAAGGTCGTTGGGCCAACTAACAGGAGGGCATCCCACACTGCGTTTGCCTGTCCTGCGTCTCCTTGGGAGAGCCACACTGACTATATCGACCCCTATTCCAGTGGAAAATTACTGGCTGATGATGTTTGATCTAAATCAACGTTTTCTGAACCAAATAAGGAATACTAAAACAAATACTCAGGCATTACACCTTTTTTTTTACACCCTGTATTACTACACCCAATATTTTCTTACAAAAAACGTAAACTTTTTATTTACCAACCTCCTATTTCCCCCCCACAGCGTTCAGTAGTGGAAGCGAACCTAGACCAGCTCCTAGACAAGTTCATGCAGCTGAAGATCAGCCCGCACAGCGCGAAGAAGCAGCGGCCGGTCAACCCGAGGCTGATAGATGTGAAGAATGTCTTCAAAAGCACCATTATTAGGTTTGCCGTGCAGCAGGCTAAGATGTGAGTTGATCCTTTATCTGGTAAAATGGATAAGGTTTACTTTATTATGAAATGCTAGATATCAGTGTCGCCGTCACACTGCTAATCGGACTGGCCAATCCTGTCACAAACGCCAATCTTTTCATACATTTTTGTGATGTGAATTGTATGTATTCTAAAAAGTTATTTGATAAATATTTAAAAAAAACTGTACCTTGTGAAACTCACAATCAACTACTTATTATTCTTTCGTATATAATTTACGGACTTAATTTGCTTGACAAAATACAATAACTGCTGGAAACTCACCGTACACTTACCATGGGGCGCAAGACGCGACAACAACACGTGACAAAAGTGTTGCACTGTCTTCTGCCCCGTGCTACATCTGCTAATGAAAATTTCTAAAATATTTCTTTACTCTTAAATTCCAGTCGCCAATCCGTCCAGCCGGACCCCTCCTACACAGTGACTCCGGTGCGGCGCTCCAACCGCTTGTCCACCAACAAAACGCCCGGTCAAACGCCGCGGTCCGCGCGCCAACCGCTCGTCCAGATCTGCGCGTCTCTGAGCCACATCGACCCGAGTTTGGCGGGGAAAACCACGTTTGTACCCAATGGTACGATACTGAACACGCCTTAGGGGTTTAGGAGCATAGACATATATGAGACGAGATGCCACAAATGCAGTAATTTATATGAAAACCACGCGTGCTTTTTTACTAGGAATTATTAATTTTGACACTGATAATGCTCCAGCCAATTTGCCAAAAGTTGAACATTTGTTTAACCTTTGACACGCGCGTACACTTGGGGCATCTAGTGCCATATATGTCTGTGGTTAGGTTATTTTCGAGCGAAATTGTAGGTATAACGTCTGTGAAAAAGAAAGGATTTTAAGATGGCGGCAGTGTTACATAAGTGGGAGTATGGGTTGAGACATACCTACCTACGATTAGAGTTAGATAGTGTTTGTCCGCCATTTACATATTGTTTCTTTATTAACAGGCGTTATCGGATAATATTGGTCTGATCTTTAAGACAGATACAAAGGATACACTTTAAACATTGACTAGAACGATAATTAAATTTGTTAGATCTGCATTTATTTAAAGCTTAACCTTAGAATTAAGATAAGGTAAATTTTGACTGTTTATTGGTGACACTAAAAATAAATTCATTCCTTCAGCTGGCCTGCTCAAAATAAGTGACAATAGTCATGAAAAAATATTTTACTGTTGAATTATGTCTCTAAATTATCATTCACTGAGGAAAAATAACACTGTTATCATTGTTTGTGGTTACAAATGTCACAAATTATGTTTTATTTTAACTATTATTTAATTACGTTTTATTTAGCTATAATTTTATAAGTTATGTAAACTCTTATGTATTATGATACGACGCGACGACTCAAACATGACAAGCCGGGCTAATGAACGAATTGTAGTCAGTTTTTTATATATATTTCCGATAACTGTTGCGTATGTATTACTCCTGTAAATAAAGAAACTTTACGAAAGGGAGCAGGAAGCAGTAAGGTATTATACAGAGTGTTACAAACAGGGTATACTAAGCCGAAACCTATCCGGATTAGTATACCCTTTTTACAACAGCCTGTATATTATATACAGACGTATTACGATTTACGATTGCAGCTTGAGTTCATTGTCCATTTTCTTATTGTTTCTTTCTTTGCGTTCCTTATAATTATGAGTTTTGAGTGTAATAGTTTTAATGTAAAGTGTTAACTTCCACTTCTGCTGGAGTTGGTTTGAAAGAAGTTGAGTGATTTTTCACCATTGTTTGACAAGGAAATTATGGCTATTGAATATTTTTGTACGTTTATAAATTAAGCAAAATAAACATAAATAATGTTGCTTTCCGTATTTTATTGAGTACCTTTCTTTAGCTACTATTTATTTCGCATTCTTCTGTCTGGGAGAATGGGAGTGAAAATTACCTAAAAACCATAGAATAACGTCCTACTTTAGTATCTTCAGAACTTCTCATCAGATTGTTCTATGGCTGATGATGGTGAATAAATTCACTTTTTTTTGTACGTTGAAAGACTTGGTTATGTCAGAGCAAGGAACTATAATCTCATTCCACGGGGAAAGACATCTGACAGAACCCTTATTTCATTCCTTTCATTCGAATAAGAAGGGTAGTTTTTGTTTGTATCAGATGTCTTTCCCCGTGGAATGGGGTATAAACAGCTTTTATTCCGATAGAATAATTATTCTGAGTTTTATTTCGACTGACCATGGTCCATGCCATAGAAGTAATAAACTATGGTCCATGCACTGATTCATTCACTTTTCATAATAGGGATGTCCATTGTCCATGTCGCTATAGTGGTATTATAGTATGCCGAAACGGACCCAGCAGCTTCTCGTTAAAGGAGTAAGTACTTATTATGTTCCTTGCTCAGAAGGAGACAAAATTCGTGAATAAAATTTATTTCTTTACATACCTAAACTTTTTTTCAAGACATGTATTGTGATATATTTTTACTGGCGAGTTTAGTTTTTTTTGGTTCAGTTTGTATCAAAGGTGTAAGAGTGAATGAATATCAAACTGGCATATGTCCACCTACCCGAAAAATTGACTTTTTGATTTGGTCGTGTTCTCCGTTAAAATGTCAGTTTGTCTATGCCCTTCAAGTTCCAATAAGTGCAAGGCATCCATGAGAAAAAAGCCGTTAAAAAAGTAAGTTTTTTTCAAATCCTTTTAAGTCTAACCGTTTCGCATTACAAACTTTCAGAAGTCCATTCCGGCCAATCACAGAGCGTAATTTTTTCAACATGGCGTCATACTTGGTGAGATTTTCGAGGCTGTGGTGTGTGCTACCAGTGTTTTATAACGAATATGAATGAAAATGTTGAACTATGTTGAACTATGGCGAAGTAAGTTTAAAACCCCCTTTTTCCAACCCACGTGTCAAACACAAAGCATTTTCATAGTAAACACAGGGCCGTATCGGGTAGAATATAATACGGTAGGTAGGTACTTTTATACCGATAAATTTTGGTTGATTAACTTCATTGTATTTAATAGAATATAGACTATATTAGTCTTACTGAGTCCGGCCCATAATATTAGTATTTTTCAAACAACTATAAGTCCTTTAATGACCCATATCAAAACAGCATAAGTCTTGTATGGGCATATTAAACTGCTATAAGTCCAAACTGTTTATTAACTTTTACGCCTTTCTATGAGTGTTATAATGGGTTTTTTTTATTAAAATACATTCTTAAGGTCACAAGTCAACTGATTAAATCACGGGGCAAGTTCTATGACCATTAAATAATAGAGAAAACAAAAACCTCCATTTCCCGAATTTTGCGTGGACGTGACATAATATGGCAGTTTGATATTCATCCACAAAATTTATCACAATAAATATTAAACCGGTCTCTCAATAATATTTAAGTCAGTTTTTATTTTATTAATTTTACCGTATTGTACCGTAGAAGGTAAAAAAGAAACCCTTTTAATATCACTTTGTTGTCCCTCTTTCTATGAGTCCATCAAGATCCTTTATTTACCTTCATATTAAGCTGGTAGCTTTAGTTTTGTGCAAATCTATTACTACCCTACCCTACCCTACTCTTTCCTGGACTTTCACGAATATTTTAAGACCAAAATTAGGTAGCTAAATCGGTTCAGCCGTTTTCGAGAAATAGCGTAAGGACGGAAACCCATTATTTTTATAAATATACTACCCCCCTTATTCATTAGATAAAGGGTATTTTTGCCTTGGTATAGTTTTACCATAGACAAGTTTGACACATCAACTGAAGTACATCACTATGTTCACGTCATGTTCGTTCATTCATTTAAATTTCTCATTCATTCTCAATCTCATTCAATTTTCAGCTGTGCTGTGTGACAGCTGTTTGTCGAATTATTTTTAAAAGATCGTGTCAATATTTTTCTCAGCAAAGTAATATTACTTGATTTAATTCGTAAAGCGGGCTTCAATTATTGAAAAAAATACCTATTTCGTTCATAAATTGGTTTATCATATGCAGAAAGTGTGTGACTGAGTGTGAGCAATTCAAATTAAAACCTTTTGATCAGCTGACTGGAAATATCTGTGTTTTTATGAATTGGTAAGCAAATAATTTATTAATACCTACCATAATAGCGACTTTTTACTACTGTATTTATACAAAAAAATACATGTAGTGTAATTGCGTTGCGTAGAACATTACCAAGCTTTTTTCTATGTTACTATGTATTTATAGACAGTTTTTTACTGAAGGTTGCCACGACTCAATAAAGCTCACACAAATTGGCTCAGCAACTTCAGTGAGATATGTTTCGTGTAAAACTTACAGCTCATATGTATATGAACATAAGTATTTGGAGAAAAACATATAATCATTTAGGAAAGTACCTATGATTAACAAAAATGTTGCTATGCCCTACAGGGATCTATACTAGGGATATTTAAGTATGTAAGTATGCATCATCTTCATAGCACAGAGATCTTAATTTAAGCATAGCAAGAGGGTAGGTAAAAAAAATAGATTTGTTTGGGATGCCTGGATCTAGGAAGCTATTTATATATTATTTGTAAAAGTTCCCATATCCTTATGCAAATTATGTCACAACTATTTTGTCTTTTGAGGTTTCTTCATCAGTACAATGCTGAAGTTCATATAATATAATAAAACAACACTTTTCATAAATGTGAGTAGATATCCCCCTGACCACTACATACAAAATTTCAGAAAAAATATTGAAATAGTACTTAACTAATATAACTACATAGGTCTGTACTTACAATACAATACAATATAACTTTATTGAAAAAACACACAACATAAATTAATTAACAAGTAAGCACAATAGGCGGCCTTATCGCTAAAAGTGATCTCTTCCAGGCAACCTTTGGGTGAATGAAAGACCTATGGAGTAAAAGAGGAAGGTATACACATATTATTGACTTTAAATAAAAGTACTAGAAACTACTAGGTACTACTTACAAACTTTTCTCTTTGAATTATTATAGATTTTTTTATATCTCTAAGTTTTACTACAGCCTCCCCATGCTTATTATACTATACTTAATCCTAATCCTAACTATTAATATTATAAATGCGAAAGTAACTGTGTCTGTCTGTCTGTTACTCTTTCACGCCAAAACTACTGAACGGATTTGAATGAAATTTGGTATACATATGGTCTAGACCCTGGGAAAGAACATAGGCTACTTTTTATCCCGGAATTCCCACGGGAAAACTTTTTAAGGCGAAGCGAAGCGCGCTGGAACAGCTATTAACCATAATTAGGTAGGCGCCTAGTTCCTACACTGACCTTTAAATTAATAGACTTTCACAAATTACTTAATACTGAAAACTATTTCTGATAATTTAGTTTTTAAGTAGGTTAAAGGTTACCAGAACATTTTTTTTGTAAAAAAACCGGCCAAGTGCGAGTCGGGCTCGCGCACAAAGGGTTCCGTAGCAGCAAATATAATTTACAGTTAAATCAACCTATCTCAAAAACTATAAGAGATACTTTGATCAAACCAAAAATCGTTGAAAGAGTTAATTAGCATGCATCACCTCTATTTTTTTTAGAATTTTATACCCCGTAGTTATAAAAATAGAGGGGGGGGGACATACTTTTTACGACTTTGAGAGCTGATATCTCAAAAACCGTTCACTTTAAGAAAAATGTTTTTTAGAAAACTTTATATCATTTTAAAAGACCTTTCCATTGATACCCCACACGGGTATGTACATCGAAAAAAAAAATTTCATCCCTCAGTTACATGTATGGGGGGCCCCACCCCCAATTCTTTTTTTTACTATTTAGTGTCATATTTTTGTAGCGGTTCATACAACACATATTCCCATCAAATTTCATCACTGTAGTACTTATAGTTTCCGAGTAAATCGGCTGTGACAGACGGACAGACGGACAGACGGACATGACGAAACTATAAGGGTTCCGTTTTTGCCATTTTGGCTACGGAACCCTAAAAAGGAGGTTAAATAAAAGAAGTTTGCATTATGTAGAAGGAAAACTGGTCCACCTATAGACTATAGATTACCAGTTGAATATGTTCTTGTGTGGTAAATGCTTTTTACACACAGCACATATCAGTTGACCTTCAGTTTAGTTGAGATAAATGTAGGATGTAGGTAAGTACAGGCAACAAAAGAGAGTTGATGATTGTTAACTATAAAAATTAAAAAGTAAACATACAAATTAAAAGAACTGTAGTATATGAATAGGTAAGTATAAATATTATTTTAATGTAGGTAAGTCATCAGTGGATATTAAAGGTTTTTAAGAGTCCATCCACCTATCGGTAGGTATCTTACGTATCGGACCAAAGGGACTTTCATATATATATGTATGGAGTAACAGCGTCGGCAATGCTGATTTCTATACAAAGTACTGTAGCTAGGGGATTTCCCGTAAAACCCGAGTAAACCATGCAATAAGGAAAATGCATGTCGAAACTATATGCCGAAGTGACAGTAGGCCAGAAGTATAATTATGTCGAAGAACCGATGATGATGGTGGGGTTGGGATGGTGTTCTCGTGTCGAGACCACGAACTGGCAAGCGGAGCGTGGGACGCCCTGCGGCGCGCTCAACCTTAGGCTGCTTACATAGAGAATCGGGTTCCCTGTATCTACCTGTACCGATTATGCGAAAGCGCTCACTCACGGAGCATTTCGCGGATTTTTAAATTTCATGAGCGCTTTCGCATAATCAGGTTACCGGTACAGGTAGATACAGGGATCCCGTTTCTCTATGTAAGCACCCTTAGACAGGGTGGCTGGATCCTAACTAATATTATAAATGCGAAAGTAACTGTGTCTGTCTGTCTGTCTGTTACTCTTTCACGCCAAAACTACTGAACGGATTTGAATGAAATTTGGTATACATACGGTCTAGACCCTGGGAAAGAACATAGGCTACTTTTTATTCCGGAATTCCCACGGGAAAACTTTTTAAGGCGAAGCGAAGCGCGCGGGAACAGCTAGTATGTAATAAAATACACTCGTGAGCAATGAAGAAGCACCAAATAAATCCAAAACGGAAAAGACTATTTTAATAACGCCGTCTGCAATATTAAAGTACAAAGCACATCATATTACCAACTAAAAACTCGAGAGAGCCAGGTACAGGAGCTTCGCCGCCTTTCTGGATAGAATAGAATAAAATGGACCAACTAAAAACGTTAATATTTTGATCAAATTCTAAATGAAATGTTAAAAATAATTTACGTAATTTGGTGTAGAAATTTTGTAGTGTAAGTCGGTGTTATCTGTAACAAAATATAATGATGATGTACCTAATGTGTTGCGGACTCTAAAGCTTACATTTTTTGTTTGTACGAAGCTCGAAGCTCGAAGTTCGCAAGTAGAAGGAACTTAGCTGTATTTTTTTATAGCTTCGTATCTCCTAGTCTAGATACTTACAAGACCTTTCGAATTACAATACCGGTTCTGACGAGGGAAAGTGGTTTGCATAATGTAAGCCTGAAGATCTAAGCCTAAATCTTAAATAATATAAATAATAAACACACACACCTTGTACTAATGTACTCCTTTGCGGGGTAGGCAGAGGTGCATTGCCTAAATCTTACTTTTGTTTTTAACCGCCGAAAAAAAGAGGGATGTTATAAGATCAATTTGCCTGTGTATCTGCAATCTGCATGTGATGATGCGTAATAAATCCGTTTTAGTTTAGCAATGTTAGTCATTGTTAGTTGTTGTCAGTCATTGTGAGTTTTTTTTAGATTTCAGTAACCTTGGTTAATTAGCCACGGTATAGATTTAGCGACGTTTTTTTTTCATTCATGATTTGGCTACGCTAGGTTTCTAAATACCTACATCATCATCGTCATGATGATGATCAACGCAGCGTGGGATGCCCTCCTGCCCGCTGGACTGACGACCTTAGGCGGGTGGCGGGTAGTGGCTGGATGAGGAAGGCCCAGGACCGAGTGTTGTGGTGCTCCTTGGGAGAGGCCTATGTCCAGCAGTGGATGCTGATACCTACCTACTGACCGTAAATAAATTTCATACTCGTAGGTACTGATAGAGATGCTTATGCTATAAGCAAGCTTAAGCAAAGCTTAAGATTCCATAAAAACTCAGTAGTAACCCGCATAGTACCTATTCGGCCCACGAGGCATGACCGCTGGCACGTACCTGTAATTAAGACAAAGTTTGCAAGTCATTTTTACAATTTCAAAGGGCCCATCTTGTATACTAAAATTAACAAAATACTTAACTTTGTCAACTTAAATTCCTATAAATGTAAAAAAATCTTAACTGAATGGCTACTGCAAATGAACTACGATGACACCGAAGACATTCTATAAGGAATACTAAATAAATAAAAATTAAAACAATACTATCAAATACTTACTTACCAAAATTAAAAAAATAAAATAAAAATTACAACTAAAATACTAAAACCTGCTTACCTAAATTCCACATAAAAATATATATAATTAAATACCAAATTTAACAACTTACCTAAATTTCAAACAAATAAAAAAAAACAAAAAGTACAACTCAAACACTAGACACCAATCAATACCTATCTAAACTCCAAATACATAACACTTACTGAAATACACTGCTTTCCTATCACAACATAATTTACCTAACTAACACAGCATAAATTAATCTGCAATCACCACATATACTGTATACATTTACCCATCACGCACACTCTCACAGCTTGGACATGATCACTTGTAAAAGTAACAAATATACTTCACGACCCTAACCCACAGTCATACGATGTTTGCTTCAATAATGGTCTTTATTGTAATGAGGATACGGAACACATAAAATGTTCCTTATTCATTAGCTGCTTGAACACTTATCATATCGATCGTAATATTCAAGTATTTCACTACCTACCCTAAATTTTTTGTTGTTTAAACTTAATCATAAGTAACTCACTATAAATATAATTTGTAAAACCTACTGGTTAACTGATTGCTATAAACTTTTATAGCAATCAGTTAACTAGTCCTATTATAACTATACTACTAACTATATATAAGTATTCGATTACTTGCTAACTACCTACAGAATATTTTTTTTTTTCTAAAATATTTACTTATTATGTACCTACGTAAATTATAAATTTTAAATAGTTCCTAACTACTTGTTGTCGTCATCTGAGTATACGAAGGATGCCTGGCTACCCATAGCACAGGGTATCCTAGTTTGGGAGCCAGGAACCCATTTCTAAACCAATTAGGCAAATAAATGTTTTCATTTCATTTCATTTCATTTCATTTCATTTCAGCAATAAGGCCGCCTTTTTGTATTATTGTTTTTCTTTTTTTTTATAAAGAGTACTTAATTGTTTTGTACAGTATAATATTATGTACGGTGGCCTGCGCCTAAAAGTATACAGGTGGAGTTTTTATAATAGCGATCCCTGACGATGAAGAGACCAGCTACATCTGTTATAAATCCGGGGAAGTGTTGTGTGTGATGTGTGTAGCAGTGGTGTTTATGTTGATGTGCTTGAGCAGCATGTGAGCTTGAGATGGCTATTTTAAAAACTCCGCCTGTATACTTTTAGGCGCAGGCCATCGTACCTTACCTATGTACCTAGTAGTAAGTACTTACATAAATAGCGAAAATACCCCCAAGGACAAAAACGACGTTTTAATTAATTTATACTTGTTAAGTATTTAACTATGATTAAAAGCGAAAGTATTATGACCTACTTTGCATCGTGTCTAGAAGATAGCATGATAATTATTGACTCAAATTGACCTAGTGCTTACTATGTAGTTCCTAATACCTAAATTATAATGCAACTACCTACTTATAATAAAACTAACTGTTCCCGCGCGTTTCGCTTCGCCTTAAAAAGTTTTCCCGTGGGAATTCCGGGATAAAAAGTAGCCTATGTTCTTTCCCCGGGTCTAGACCGTATGTATACCAAATTTCATTCAAATCCGTTCAGTAGTTTTGGCGTGAAAGAGTAACAGACAGACAGACAGACAGACACAGTTACTTTCGCATTTATAATATTAGTTAGGATTAGTTAGGATTAGTTAGGATTAGTTAGGATTAGTTAGGATGATGTATGTGTAAATATGTTTGATACTGTTTTTTTTAATGTTTGTGCTGGCAATATGGTTATGCCAAATCCAATTTCGCCACCTGAAAACTCCTCCGGAACAATTAAATAATTAAAAAAGCATTAAAATATAAATTTTCTGTTTTTGTAAACATATAGAAAAACAGACCTATCATTTGATGATGCAATACCACTTTTTTGGCACGAACTGAATGGATCATTAAATCATCAGTGGTCATCCATCACTATTATGATGACATCATAGTGAACCTGGAAGCTTGGAGTCGCGGGTTCGAATCCCGAACTCAATCGAATAAGCTCTCGTAAGTAATTACTATAATCATCCCATGAGCAGATCATATTGCATAATATTTATTCAAATGGGTAATCAATCTTTTATTCGTTGATAGCATAAACAGCAATTTCTATCTCTTTCCATGCCATGAGACACTGTACTGTACATAATATATCTGTTCTTGTTTAACAAACACCGATGTTTCGAGAGTACATTAAACAGACAATTGCGTGTCATTGACCCCAATCATAATCACTGTCTATCACAAGTGGGTATCGTCAGCAAGGAAAGTCGCAGAAAAACATAAATTTATTTCATGTCATCAACATCCTAATCCTAACTAATACTATAAATGCGAAAGTAACTGTGTCTGTCTGTCTGTTACTCTTTCACGCCAAAACTACTGAACAGATTTAAATGAAATTTGGTACGCATATGGTCTAGACCCTGAGAAAGAACGTATAGCCTATAGGCTATACCTACTTTTTATCCTGGAATTCCCACGGGAAAACTTTTCAAAGCGAAGCGAAGCTAGCGGGAACAGCTAGTTATAAATAAATTAAAGTTGTCAAAATTAATATTCCCATTTGACAGCAACAAAAAATATAATGAAACCTAAAGAAATCAAAAGTAGGTGATTATCATTAACTTTTTAAGCTACAAAACCTGTTATTGTTTTTTTTAAAGTATAATAATATGCCTAAAGTCTGTTTTTTTAATCTCAGATACTAAATTGACAGATTCTGAACGGTTCATCAACAGTCGATTGTCACGTGATTAAGTCATTATCATCATCATCATGACCCATTACGTCCTAACTGCTGGGGCACGGGTCTCCTTCCAATGAAGGAAGGGTTTAGGCCTAGTCCGTACGTGACTAAGTGACGTATCGTTTTATTGGTGGGACAATCGACTGTTGTTGAACCGTTCAGATTTTATTGATATATTATAGGTATATTTATTTATTGCAACTATGTAATAATTATGTGTTTGGCATTTGTACTATTTGTTAAAGAAATCAAAAGTAAAATGCAATTTTAAAATTTTTGCAGTTCCACTAATGGATACCTAACTACCTAACTGTGTATCCATCCACATGGTAGGTATGTTGAATTGTCGATCAACTGGAAACAAAAGAATAACACATGTTGTGAATTATGACGTAATTTTCCAAATAATACCAATGACAAGAAAGGAATAAGTAGGCAAATAAAGTAGTAATATTTAAGTTAAAAAAATGTCACCCACATACCTACGAAAAGCGAGACAGACGTGACGAAAGTATAAGCGTTTAATGGATGTCGATAATTATACCCGACAAACTTTAAGGGGGGATACTACGAGTAATTTCATCGAGAAAAAACCCCCATATGTGGGGTCAAATCTCAATATTCTAGAAATGGCGGCCATTTTAAAGTTTAGATACTAAAATTTTTCTTCTTTTTCATAGAAAATCATATCTCGAGATTTAGACGCCTTACGGACCTGAAATAAAATGCTTTTATGCGCAAAAAGTCATCTCTATCAAATAAAAATATCCACAACTGCTAAAAAGTTACATAAAATAAGTTAAAAGCACCTAATCTAACAGTTTTGACAAAAAAAACAGTTTTTTTTTACATTTACTTGAATAACTTTGAAATCGCCCCCCTTTGATGGTATTTTTATGTATTTATTAAAAAGTATTTAAAATAAGCTAAACAATGATACCAAAACCGTATCTGTACGTCGAGGCAGTCAAGAATTATTGAAGTTCAAAACACACCTAACGGAGCTCATGTAAGTTGATTTCATTTACAATCAGAACTCTTTCACTCAATGGATTGTGCTACCTGAGCTGCGGCGCTAGGTTAGTTGTGTTTTGAACTTCAATAATTACAGATACGGTTTTGGTATCATTGTTTAGCTTATTTTAAATACTTTTAAATAAATACATAAAAATACCATCAAAGGGGGGCGATTTTCAAAGTTATTCAAGTAAATGTAATTTTTTGCTGTTTTTTGTTTCAAAAAAACTAAATTATGTGCTTGTTACTTATTTTATGTAACTTTTTAGCAGTTTTGCATATTTTTATTCGATAGAGATGACTTTTTAAGGATAAAAGCATTTTATTTCATGTCCGTAAGCCGTTTGAATCTCGAGATATGAATTTTTATGAAAACTAAGGATCTAAAACTTGTAAACACATGTATAACTACACTATTTTACACTTTACAAAAGTAAAAATGTAATAACCTAACAAACAATAAAAACCCCAGACATTCAACACTAAAAGAATCATAACTTTTGAACGGCCTTAAGAACATTCGTAACAACAATACCTATGACCCAAATAAAAACAAATCGTAAATCGGTTCGGCCGTTGGAAAATTACGCTGTCACGGACAGACACACACAGACACGTGCAAACTTATAACCTCTCTTTTTGTCGGGGGTTAAATACTTTAACTTGGCATGCTGACTGTACCTATACTATTCATTCGTGTTGTTAGTGATCAGATACTGCAGATATCTGTGTTTAGACTTGCGGGTTCAAGTCAAGTATGAAAACGTGTCATTATTAACTCTTTGCTGAACACATGAAAACAAGAGTTTGATGTGATTAACTAGCGAGCGACAAAGAGAGGTGCTATGAGTTTGTAAATTATAACATAAATCAGATTTGACAAGCGAGCGACGAGTGGTAACCCCACTGTTCTTTATACAAACGTTATATTAATAGTAATGACACATTTATATAAATACAACTAATTTATGTCAATATTGGAGTGTAGATCACTGATAAA
This sequence comes from Plutella xylostella, assembly GCF_932276165.1. Lineage (NCBI taxonomy): Eukaryota > Metazoa > Arthropoda > Insecta > Lepidoptera > Plutellidae > Plutella > Plutella xylostella. The sequence goes on from NC_064010.1 coordinate 5,069,129, forward strand.
GTCCACCTTGTTTAGTTTCTTGTAAAGTAAATAGAGATTTATCAGTCGGAAGGTAAGACAAACACTGACAGAGTGCTTGAGAATATAATGAATATTGCACCTTGTTTTTCCAAAACTTTATTTATTTGTTTACAGCCGGGAAAATAAGTGTTGGGGGCGGAAAGGGGAACTCCACCAATGTTTTAGCCAGAGTTTAATGGATTTATTAAGTATACCTTTACTTAATTAGTTTATCGACGTCATTTGCTCCCGACTGTAATGTCCGAAGGGGTAGTCACAGGTGACTCGCTGCGTCATCCGCTTTTCGCTGTACTCACGTGATAGGTCGCTAGCCATATCGCCTTTTAATTACTAGGGTACACATCTATCGGTTGCTGTTTCGGCAGCAGTCGTTAAGCCTAATCAGAGGCCTTGGGGCAGTTTGAAAATAACTGACAGTCAGGTTGCCCACTTACCCGGCAACTCTCTCAGCACAAGCTTGCTTCCGCACTAGGCCAGCGTGGTGGACTAGGCCTAAACCCTTCGTTCACTGGAAGGAGACTCGAGCCCCAGCAGTGGGGACGGGGTAGTTTAGAAGAATCTAGAATCAATGTGCAGGTTTCCTCACGATGTTTTCCTTCACCGTAAGAGTACGTGGTATAATTGTAAAAAAAATAATTTGTTTTTTATTTATAAAGAATTAATTTATTACATTGCAGGATTCAAACCCACCATGACCATATTAACTATCCTTTTTATTAACTTGCAACCGAGTATTTAAAATTATGAGACAAATACTGCCGAACACATGACCTAGAGTCTATAGTAATGTCTGATTCACAACCTTGAAATGAAGATACTAGATTTATCTAGATAATCCCTAGAATTCCCAAAAAAAATGTCATTGAAGAAAGATTAGTTTATAGGCAATATTCTTATAAAAAAAACATTGTTGGATTTTTTTTGTACCAGCAGAATCTTTTTTTTTTCTTTTGACTAATTGTGAAATATATTTTTTTATCAAATAGTTATATCAAAAATAATAACATCCTTCTATACTATCGATCTGGACAATATTTATAAGGTAGTTATTTGTAGCTTGTAACCATCGATAGTCCTATCAATAGCTTAACTGAATAGTGATTTTCAGGGTTACAATTACAAGTCACAACACAATCCTAACTAATAAAAAGATGCCGACGAATTGAGAACCTCCTCCTTTTTTTGAAGTCGGTTAATTATAAATGCGAAAGTAACTGTGTCTGTCTGTTACTCTTTCACGCCAAAACTACTGAATGGATTTGAATGAAATTTGGTATACATATATACAAAGAACATAGGCTACTTTTTATCCCGGAATTCCCACGGAAAAACTTTTTAAGACGAAGCGAAGCTCGCGGGAACTGCTAGTAGTATATAATAATTATAAGAATGCGGGACATCTCACACGATAATATCGATAGACTATCACTATCGCATCACAGGATTCTAATCTGAATTTTCTTTGTAATGCGCGTTAATTCTGGGCCTGCTACCGCTTCTGGTTAATCTTAAGTTTATCTTCACACCTAAGATAAGCCAGTTATACGAGTAAATGTAATAAAACCTAGTTTTTGTTTCAGATACGAGATGGGTGCTACTTAATCCGAACAAAAGTACTTAAATAGCTCACCAAATGCAACCGTACCTAGCCAAGCGGTATTACAGAGTTCAAAGGAAGAAACTACCTCTTTAAATAGTATTTAGGAGTATATTTTAAGCTTTAAAAATGGATCCAGGATACTTTGACACGGTCAGAGAGCAGAACCCGAGGGAAAAGGCGAACCCCATTTCTCAAGTTACTTTTTGGTAAGTAGGTACATACTTATAAAATTCACTCGCGTGCTATGAATAAGTTCCACTTACAACATGTCATCACCAAGTGACCCATAATTTTTTTGAACATGTAGGGCCTTACCCAATGACAAAGGAATAAAGAGAGGACCTGGCATAAAAATCGGTACTTAAAAATATATCGTCGTCTCTTTTTAACTTATTGGTGTTATCCTACGTAAAAAAGGACAACAGTAGTTTTGTCTTTGCCTAAAATTACAACATTGCGACCGGTCGCCATTTTGATTGACATCCAAACACAAGGTACTTCAGCTGTCAAACAATTTGTTTGTTTACATTTTTCAAGAAAAAAGCCGCCATTTTAATTGAAACCAAAGTTTAGGTAGGCGCATTTTTTCCTCTCTTTATTCCTTTGTCAATGGGCCTTACCACAAAAACTTTGACAGTATTTAACAGGTGTTTAGCGCTGTCAAACGCCAAAAAAATCTGTCAAATATCGTTTTAAACACTTGTAAAACAGTGTTTAAAGTTTTTTGTGGTAGTACAGTTAATAATTTAGGTTGTCAAATATTTTCTTTTTTAGTTGGTTATTCTGATGCGCTGTTCAATGTACTTCAATGTTGCAGACGACGTCATTAACCAAGCCTTTTCCGTTTAGGAGTAATTTGGTGCTATTGTCGCTGGAACTGTTTCATTGCTCGCTAGTGTACTTACCTGGTTCTGGCTGAATGACGATGCGCAAGGCCGAATACCGCGAATAGACGTGTGACTGTGATAATGATGATGACACAATAACATATCAATTTTGTATAATTTTGGGTCATATTTTTTTGGTACTTACATAGTTGGTAAACTACTAGAAACTTATTCAAGAAATAACAGCAGAGAATAAAATTGTATGAATTGTTATAATTTTTGTTAGCATCACGGTCAATTTCATACTATTCTGGGCGCCATGACAACACAATTCGCAATGTGATAATCAGCTTTTGATGTTAACAATAAGTTATGTAAATGCCTTCGTGGTTTATTTATATTATAGCTATTTATGGCCAGTCACCAAACGTTTAAATACAATACCTACACGGTACACGTTTAAATTGTACTGTACAAGAAGCCGATAAAACTTACTTTGACTTCATTTGCTTTACTAGGAACCATATCCGATGCATACATCTGATTCCACTTTGGATTTTTAAACGAATTAATCCACCATCTCAACGACTCCCACCATTATTCTTAGAACTAAAGCATTAGACACGGTACCTATCCCTACAAGCAAAGTCAAACTCTAATCTCTAGTCGTCTAAAAGTCCGGACTGTACCCTTTTAAAAGCATTTTAAATGTTCGTTCCCATATAGTCCAAATAAATAAGAGTTATAGCCTGGATGAATCTTTTTTCCAATCCAGTACCACAGGGAAGTATCTTGAACCCTACACTCTTTCACATCTGTATTAATCACCTTTGCAAACCTGAAGTCCTGTAGTGCGCTATAATTTTACCAGATGACAAATGCAATCTTCTTGCAGGTACACAAGGTCTATATTCAGTCGCGGGCGGCGCGGACAGCTCGGTATATCGGACGTGTATCGGTGCAGCCCTGAACATGTCGCCACGGATAGAGGAGACGCGTTGGCCTCTACTTGGGGGCGGCAGCTGTCACAAAAAGGTAGGTTGTATGCTTGTTTCATTAACGCTCCTATTTAATCACTGAATACCTGGCAATGAGTATAATGAATATCTTTATATTATCTTCTGTATCTATTTATTGAGAGGATTTCGATACCCTTGTAAGTTTCATAAATGATGACAATTATACCCGGTATTATAATCTTATGTACCTACCTCGGTGGTAAAAAAGAGTATGGGTACATAGGTACTTACTTTAAATAACTTGACATAAAAAATAGAAATGAGATCATTATTATGCTTAATACCGATGATCTCATGCAGTTTTATTCTAATAATGATCTCAGTTACATGGAAATCTTACCAAAAAGTACTAAATGTAAAAAGTAAAATTTCCATGGACTATAGGTACATATTATTAGTACTAATTGTTGTTATTGTCTTGTGTCGACATATTAATTGCCAGTTAACAATGCTCAATGACCGGAGTAACATTGTAAAACACAGAGATGTTTAGTGTAGCGTTAGGTTTCTTGACACCATAATATTGTCACGTTATTGCTTGGGACTGGGAAGGAAGGTAAAAATCGTGACGCTTTAACATAAAAACTGTTTCTTTCGGATTGATTTTAGCAAAGATCTAATTCTGAAAGAATTCATTCTGCACTGTACGGTTTAAAAGGCTTTCAGGGCATTTTGTATTATTGTTCTAAATCTCTCTTAGATTTACAATGTAAGATAAGATGGTGTGCCACATGCAAAACAAAAAACTCTCTGCATTTTGTTTACCGTCAAACCGTTTTCAGTTCAACCTAATGACATTGTACCTACCAATGAATAACGTCTCAAATCTTCAAACCACGAACTAATTCAAAATAAGAGCTCAGTTGTAGAATAGGGGTGTTATTTGTCGCCTCATTTTCTTTTGCACTGACACTCCATATTCCTTGTTTATTTTTAATCTAAGTGTAAACAGACCTTAAATCGCTGTTAATAATTTTCCAGAGAAAGGGAAGACACCATCACTACTTCGTGCCATACTCAGCCTGTACGGACGACAGTTTTTTATAGTTAATCTATTGTTCGCCGTGGCTGATGCTAGTTTTAGGTAAGATAATATAATTGTATTTTTAACTTCTACCGCTTCTAGTGGGTATACAATACAGGGTACCAGCGGGTGCCTGTTATATCTAAACTGCCTACCTATGTTTGGACCTCTTCCTAACGACTCCACCACCCATTTAGTCTATTTACTCAGGTTTCCTTACCATGTTTTCCTTAGCCATAAGAGCGATGGTATACACAGGTTATTGATTTTGATTTTCAAAATTCTTTATTATCAATAAGTATAAAAACAAACAAAAAGAAACACGCACTCACGCCTTGTACTAATGTACTCCCTTGCGGGGTAGGCAGAGGTGCATTGCTGCACCCACTTTTCGCCAGAGTGTTATATTAGTCCCAATTTAATAGGGGGCGGGCCTATTGCCATTATACGGGCACATCCAAGACCCGAGAACAAATATCTGTGTTTAAACAAATATCTGCCCCAGCCGGGAATCGAACCCGGGACCATCGGCTCAGTAGTCAGGGTCACTAACCACTACGCCATTCGGTCGTCAATAAGTATAATGGTAACAAAACAGTACAACTAAAATATTATACTATTTTATGACATTGTGGTTTACACACTTAATTAGGCTGCAGACACCTTTGTAAGTTTACTAATTATTTGACTTAATGCTATTTACATCGATAAGTATTTTAGTAACAGAGTAGGAATGAACTAACTCGACAACAGTATTTTAAATGCGTACGATCTCATTAGTGTTGAAGACCATTTTTTGCAGGATACACAGGTTATTACAAAAAGTAAACCTTAAGGGGTGACTCAAGGGGTCACTGTTACGTGTACTATTACGGGTACGTGAATTTTTTACTTTGAAAAAGTTTTTTTTTTTTGCGAATTTCCGAAATTTGTAAAGCAAAAGCTTTTAGAACGACCCCCAGTGTCACCCCATTTTGTCTTACTATAACACGTTTAGCAACACCTGTATACTTTGTACTTTACATATATTTAAATTTATTTATTCATAAACGCTTTATTGCACACATACACATATAGGTAAACATTACAGAGTTACATTTAAAAACACAGAGAAATGTATAAAGATGCGGGCACAAGTTCTGGAGACGTTCGAGTTTGTTGAGTAGCTCTTCAGTGAGGTCAAGATCAATTACAGCGTACATCAATTCCAATGAATTCCTTTTTACATTGTGTCACTACTGGGATTCGACCCCACATCTTCTCCACTACACCGCTCCTTTATTCCAGATTGTGCATCCCGCTCTGTCTCGAGGGAATGATCAACTACTTCTCTCCCTCGTCCCCCACCGCCGTGTCCACTACGGAGGCGTATCTCTACGCTACGGGGGTTGTCGGTACGTTATAATTTTATTAAAATTACATTTACTTATCAAGAGTTTCCAATCCCATGGTATCCCATTGCGGGATAAAAAGTAGGAAGCTTAAGAGTATATTTTTCAAAATGCACTCCTGTATAATAATATAGCATGCATCATCAACCCTATATGCATTTATTATGGCCTGCATTTCTGAAATAATTAATTAGAAAATTAGCCTCTCCAAACACCACAACACTTTGTCCTCAGCGTTTTTTATCCAGTCCAGTGATGAAAGGAATGATGGATGAACGAACCACCAAGTGAATGAACGAATTACAATTTATTTTAATTTCCGTCTTTCAGATTTAAAGGATGCTTGACCTAATCACCAAGTTAAAAACCGAATGGAAATGTAATCTTTGTTTGTATTTTCCTTAGGTTTCATGGCAATAAACGCTACAATGATGCACCCGATGCTGCTGTGGCTGCTGCACCTCAGTCTGAAGGTGCGCGTGGGGTGCTGCTCGCTCATTTATAGAAAGGTGAGATATGATTTCCTTTTCCCGTGGGAATTTCGGGTTAATAAGTAGCGTAGATGCGGTAATACAAAGAGTCATCTACCTACATAACACATTTCATAAAAAAAATATCCAACCATATTTCTCGTGAAAGTACTATTTAAGGCTTTCTAGGACTAGGTATGTAGGTAACATACAAAAATATGTCAGTTACAAAACTTACTCTAACACATATCGCACTTGTGTTCCAATACCGTCATAAATTTTTGGATAGGTTTGGTTTTTCTTAAAGCGATAGCGTTAGTTGCTTTATCCCCTGTAAAAGAGAGGTGTAATACGTTTTGTGTGTGTCTTGACAGTTAAGGTTTTAGTTTAGTTAGTGTAAAAAAGAGATGTGTAACTTTATACTGCCTATATTTTTATCAAAATTGATACAGCTGTTGTTTATAATGAAGTCATGCATATTATAAATTCATGCGTATCAAATGTAATAGACACTCTGTTTTTGTCTTTTTGTCACGCTACTATCTATTATTATCATTATTTTAATGTTTCTATTAGTCATACACATAGACTTGACATAAATTAAGTGTATTTATTAGAATTAAAGTATTAAACATGTTTACACATACACACACACAGTATACGTAAATCTTAGAATGAACTCCAAGGTGGACCAAATCCAAATCTCCACACATAGCTGCCTAGTTGGAGATATCATAAACACAAACATTTAACACCCAAAAACCGTTCGCAATTTTTTTACTGTTTATTTACTTAATATGTTTTTGTGCAAAAAGTCACGTAGACAACATAATTTACCTTTTACATCAGTCTAGACGCTCCTTACTTCTTAGAGCCACGATAAGATATGACGAGATATTAGAGATTTTTTCCGACGACATAGACAGATGTTTATCTTGGAATTGTATTGGGGAAACCTTTTATACTTTGGGTAAATCCCACGGGATATCCCGATTATCGGATCTGCCACCGGATTATCTGAAGATATAGATTCAATTTTTTCTTACAAAAATACTACTTCCGACAACTTACTTATCGGTTGGTAATGATTGGATGCGGAAAGCTATAGATCGCATCCAGTGGTGTGCTTTAGGAGAGGCCTACGTCCTGCTGTGGACTGCTATAGGCTGATGATAATGAATGTTAGTTCAGTTCATTAGTCTTTATTTCTGCAGTAGCCAAACTGTTCGTCGCTGACTGAGTTATTGTATTTGGTAACGTAAGTTGGCGTATCGGTTTAGTATGTCTAGTGTTCACCGTTCGCTAGTTTAGCGCTCAATCTACTCAATTGGCCTAGTTTGTCTACTGGGAACGCAACCTAATGTGGTCAAAATGCACCAAACCTACAGAAATTGCCAGCGTAAATATTTATATTTCTGTGTACCAAATATATTTTTATTTCCTTCTTTCTTACTTAAAATGTATCCTTGTTCCAGCTCCTGCGATTAGACCTGACCACAGGCGGCAAAGCGTCCGAAGGCCTAGCGGGCCACGTGATAAACCTGCTGACGACAGACGCACAACGCTTCGACATGGCCAGTGTTTTCTTAGTGGATCTAGTGAGGACTCCCATAGAGAGTTTACTCATAATCTACCTCATGTACAGACAGATCGGCGTGTCTTGTCTGATTGGCGTGTCGTTTTTGCTGCTGTTTATACCTTTGCAAGGTGAGTTGGGTGGGGGAAATCGCTTTGGGTAAAAAATCTCCGACGCGAAAAAGTGTCTGTGTTATTGTATATATCTGTCTGTGGTAGCGTAGGTAGCTCCTAAATGGAACTGGTTTTCGTTTAGTTTTTTTTGCCTCATAAATAATGTTATTTTATTCATAATATTTTATCTAAATCGGCTAGACGGGTTGACGATACTTGCGAAAGTTGTGTGGTAATGATTGGATGCGGAAAGCTATATATCGATCGCATCCAGTGGCGTGCTTTGGGAGAGGCCTACGTCCAGTAATAGACTACTATAAGCTGATGATGATGATGATGATGGGTTAGCTATTTAAAAGTTATGAGAGTTTGAGTGTTGAATGTCGGGGGTTTTGTCATTTTTTAGGTTATTACGTTTCCGTACGAGACCGTAGCTCAGAAGGTAGGAAACCTAAGTCCCCTACTTCCGGATGAATGAATGAATGATTCGATGAATGAACGATTACAATACTGGGGCAAATAATCGCCATTAAGTATTCCTGTCGAAAGTTTACTAATTTACTTACCTTTTCATTAAATTTAATTTAATATTCCCCTCCCACCAGGCTACCTAGGCAAGATCTCCAGCCGCCTCCGTCGCCAGACAGCCATGCGTACAGACAACCGCATTCGACTGATGAACGAAGTACTACAGAGTATAGAGGCGGTCAAAATGTACGCTTGGGAGGGCGCCTTTGCGAAGATCATTGGACACGCCAGGAAGTGAGTACAGGATGCTTTTTTTAAGGTCACAGCACACATTTTAACTTCGAAAGGGATCGTGAGCGTATTAACTCGAGCCGTTCAGTATTATTTGTATGAAACTCCCTACTACTAATGGGAATCGTATCGTGTATTGGGTTAAAATCCTATTTGGGTTCGAATCTTAGATGTGATCGAAGGATGGCTATAACCATGGGACCAACGTAACACTGCCTATACTTACAGCAACAATCTTTGCCTACACAGCAAAAAAATTATCAAGACCTTCGTTTTATGTTAATATCCTAACAAAGAATACTAACTTCATAACAATTATCATTAACAAATCCCCCATTTCAATTTCAGAAAAGAAATGAACGTCATCAAAAAGATGTCCTGGCTCCGAGTAGTGATGATCTCGTGCGTGAAACTCAACACAAAAGTCGCCATATTCCTCAGCATAATATCCTACGTATCTTTCAAAAACGAATTGACTGCAGCCAAAGTCTTCGTAATATTTTCTTACTATGATATACTGAAATACAGTTTAGTAGATTTCCTGCCGTTAGCTATAACGTTTACGTTAGAAGCGTTTGTGTCTATTAAAAGGATGCAGGAGTTTCTGCTTTTGCCCGAAGTGGATAACAAAGATGGCGTCGATTTGATGAAGATACATAAAGAGGCTACGCCGGTAGCAAATGGGGTTTTTGAGAAGATTGGCAATGGGTGAGTAATTTGCATAGAGACTGAAAAAGCTGAATTTGGAACAGAAACAATGATGTTTTGTAATTTCTGATACTAAATGTAGTACGGTTCATTAGTTCATTAGTATAATAAATAATAATAAATAAATTCATTTATTTCAAGTAACCACGGACTCATAATATAAAACATTAAAAATTACATTTACACATTAAAAATACAATTTACACATAGAACACAAACAAAATCGGAGGAACAAATTAACAGAAAATTTTAAAACATTCATTAGGTACAAAATCAAAGGTATAGCTATACTACACTTTTGTAACTTGTCGTAATCTGAAATCTTTGAATGAGGTTTGTTAGTTTGACAAGGTACAAAAGTATGGCTATATACTAATGAGGCTTAAGAAAAGAAAACGCACCTTTTACCCGTTGCAATGTTAGCATTGTCGAACACAACACAATTTATTTATTTACCTATATAAAAATGTACCTATAAAAATATACAATTAGGTAGTTATTGCAAAAAACAATACGCAGCATACCCAAAACCTAAACATGTAAACAAACAAATTTTCCTCACATTTCAGGCAGCAAGCCTACATAAAGTCGGACACGAATCTAGAACAGCTATCCAAGCCTGAAGTCCTGGTCTCCTTCAAGAACTACACGGCGTACTGGGGCAGCGGGGACAAGCCCGGGGAGGCGGGGAAGGTGCCTGCACTGAAGGATATTAATTTAGAGGTAAAATATTGTATACAGAATGTTGCAAAATGGGTATTCCTCTTTTGCAACTCCCAATTGAAACTGTGTCGGTCACTCGTTTCCTAGGGTTAATGATCGATAGCGGTCTAACATGGAAAGCTCAAATAGACCATATATGTAAAAAGTTAAGTCGCTCCGCATATGCTCTTAGAAAACTGTCAGAAGTTGTCGATATAAGCACAACAGTCATAGCATATCACGGATATGTGTCCTCGATCATTATATATGGAATTATATTTTGGGGCAACTCAACCGACAAAGAGAAAGCCTTTAAGGCCCAAAAAAAATGTATAAGAGCGATGTATAGACTCAAACAGACTGACTCGTGTAAACCCTACTTCACTAAATTTCGATTATTAACTCTGCCATGTATGTACATTTTTGAAGTTGCAATGTTCATAAAATGTAATCCAGACCAGATCCAGTTTTCAAAACAAAGGGATGTGTAACTAATAGGGCAGGCCGAAATAGAGATAAACTATACACAGAACCTTCACATACCACACTGCTACAAAAGAGTTTAATCTGCATGGGACCTAAGATTTACAATAAACTACCTAATCATTTAAGAAACCTTGACATACCTAAATTTAAGAATGCTCTAACATCAATGTTGCTTGACAAATGCTATTATTCAGTTCAGGACTATTTTAATGATTACTAATTTTATTTTGTATTTTATCACTATAATTAATTAATGAACTTATGTGAAAATTTATTCAATTGACTGCACAAATTACTAACTAACTTACTTGTAAATAGGTGTGTCTGTATTTGTATATAAATTTGTACGCCATTAATTTGAGCAAAGCATGGAGCACACTATATGCATTTAGTATAAGACCTTTATTGTAACCACCCATGTTTACAAATAAATATATTTGATTTGATTTGAACATTAGGTAATCAATAAATATTATAAAGAGGTAAGATACAGATGAAACACTGAGAAAAACTAAAAATACAAGACAATACAGTACAAAGCAAAGCTTACTAAGATGGTTGCTGTCCAGGGCGTCACAAGGCACCGGCCCAGCATGTGTGGTTGATTTGATTGTTTTTTTTACTCACTTTCAAAATTCTTTCATTGTAATGCTACATTATTCGTGAGACCAATCGTATTTTTTTATCCCAGAAGCAGAATTCCCACACCAAAGCCTTTTAATTCAACACTTACCTGCAACTCTATGGACAAATATTTGTAAAATTTTACGTGTAATAAAGAACATTTCATTTTCAATTTAATCCTCAAAATAACCACAACTTCACTTCCAGATAAAGCCAGCAACCCTCACCACAGTGGTCGGCACAGTGGGCGCGGGCAAGTCCTCCCTTCTGCTTGGCCTACTGCGGGAGTTAGCCCCCTCGAGCGGCCTACTGACCGTCGGCGGGACGCTGGCGTATGCGCCGCAGGAGCCCTGGCTGTTTGAGGGCACTGTGAGTTACTTATGGTTAAGATAGTTAACAGACAAAATGGAGACCTTCGGTTTTCAATGTCTTCGATATGCCACAGAATAATAATAGTAACTAGGCTACGCCACGCTTTTTTGACTTAGCGAATGATACATTAGATACATATGGGAGTAAAAGAGGCGAACTTATTGCTAAAAGCGATATCCTTTTAATGGACGAATGAAATCAGCTTCAATCTTTCATTCTCTATGTCTTTACCTACGAGTATAGTTTTCTATCTATATCCTTTCTCATAAGCTCATAACTCACAACAGTAGATGGCAGGTAGTTAGGCCTACTGCGGGAGTTAGCCCCCTCGAGCGGCCTACTGACCGTCGGCGGGCGGCTGGCGTATGCGCCGCAGGAGCCCTGGCTGTTTGAGGGCACCGTGAGTGACTTATGGCTAAGAGATATCGTTTTACAGGCATAATAGTGTAACTTTTCAATGTAGGAGTGGTTATGTCTTCGCTACGCCATTCTGTTTTGAGTGTTTGGGTGATTCGCACATGAAAAAATCTTATCCCTAAAAGCGGTATCCTCCCAACCAGCTTTGAATGCCGACGAGTGTAAAAAATGCAGACATAATTTCTAACTCATAGATTCTTGTAATAAGATGAGTGTGAAATGCGCAAATATAAATTTTATCTTACAATTTCTAGTAATAAGAAGAGTGTCCAAAACGTAAACATAACTTCCCATATGCCCCCCCAAAACAGGTCCGTCAAAACATCCTATTCGGTCTGGAGCTGGACCTGAGAAGATACAAGCAAGTAGTACGGTGTTGCCAGCTAAAGAGTGACTTGGACACGCTGTCTCATGGCGACGCCACAAGAGTGGGCGAGAGAGGTAATATAAAAAGTCAGTTTTTTTATCTCAGATACTGAATCGACAGATTCTGAACGGTTCACCAACAGTCGATTGTCCCGCCAAGAGAACGATACGTCACTTAATCGCGGGACAATCGACTGTGCATGTTTGTTACTTATCTTTACGCCAAACAGCTGAACCGATTCTAATGAAATTTAGTATGGAGTTAGCTGACACCCTGGATTAACACATAGGCTACTTCTTATCTCGGAATTCCCACGGGATTTTTTTTATGGTGAAGCGAACCTCGCGGGAACAGCTAGTACAGTAAGGGGCAGAGAAACCTGACCCCACTCAGAAGCATCAGGGTCAGGTTTCTCTGCAAGTGACCGTACTATATAATTTTTTTTGTCCCCAGGTATTTCCCTATCAGGAGGACAGAGGGCGCGCGTGGCGCTCGCTCGCTGCGTCTACAAGAAGGCCGATGTGTATCTGTTAGATGATCCACTGGCTGCTGTGGATGCTAAGGTAACCTACATCTTCATCATCAGCACTTCTTATTATTTAAGTTAGCTTGACGATAATAAGTAGAGCTGGGCTGGTAGAGTAAGAGAAATCGGAGATTGAAATACTACATTTGTTTTTTTTTATTAAAAAAATACCCCTTATAGTGAAAAGTCACGACTATCACGAGACCAAAAAAGGTTATATGATAGAAGCAATGTTTAAAATTTTTAAGGCAATTTTCAAAAGTCGGCATAAAATAGAAGGAGGCAGGCGGTAATGATAAATACATTCTGATCAAATCGGTACATAATACTTTCTGATCAAATCCACCTAACCTCACTTTTTATCCATCAATAGGTAGCCCAAGCCATCTACACAGACTGCATCCGCGGGTTCCTACGAGACAAGGCCGTGGTACTGGTGACGCATCACGTGCAGTACGCACAACGGGCTCATAATGTGTGCGTCATGAGGGAAGGCAGTGTGAGTTTCTAATATTAAGAATAGCGCCATCTAGCGAATGAATGTGGAACTGAAATAGTTGCGATGTTGTTCGTTAGATGGCGCTGTAAGTATTTTTCTTATGTAGTGTAGAAATTATGCAAAATTCTCTCAGCAACGTGACAGAAATCTTCGACACGGTGATCGCTTGTGCCAGCAAAGTTTTAAAACCGCTTTGTTAAGCAAGAGCTTCCTAAATCTAGCCCCAAATGTTTATAATAAACTGCCAAGCGACCTCAAAGCTTATAAACTACCATTATTTAAAAGTAAATTAAAACAATTGCTAGTAAACAAATGTTATTATAAATTGACAGATTTCTTAAATGACAATATTTAATAATAGACTAGAATTATATAATGGACAACATTTCATTTTCTTTACCCTATATTTTTATTAGTTATTCGGAAAGTTTATAGAAAATAAGTGGACCCGTATTTTTTTATTTTGTATATACATAAATTTTTGCATGTTATTTTTAACTTTAAAGTTAATTATTTTAAAACCGGAAGTGACGTCACATATTAGGCTCAATTTTTATTTTTGTCTATTGCCTGAGTCTCGAAAAAAAACATAAATGACACTGACAAGTGACATTTAAACTTTGTTTACATGCCAACCAACAAATGGGTCATTTTCAAATGACCTTGATATTTCTGATGATGGAAAGTAGGTACTTATCATGTAAAAAAATAAGCAGAAGCATTTTTTCAGCTGTGTTGGCGGTGGCATGCTCTGGGACATATTATATAGAGGTCATCTCTTAATAATAAATAAAAAAAATAGACAGAAAGTGTTAGAACAGAATTAATGAAAATGACCCAAATAAACAACAACGTCACGATAAAACGTCAACGTCAATCAAAAATGAAAGTAACAGTTACTTTGTTTTTAAATCTATAGGCTTTGATCATCAAAATGCATCGCACCTGATGCATGACGTCATCAGCACTTTTTTACTATTTCATGATTTTCTCGAAAATGATACATCCAAAAAATACAAAAACATTTTTTTTGTGGCCTTTAGAGCTAAATCTCGAAATGGTTTTCGATTTATAGCAGCTTTGGTTTTTTGAAATGTTGTCCATTGATTATTAAATTACAAGTAAATATATTTCAATAATGACTATAAATTATATTTAAAAAAATTATTGACATTGACTACGATTATATAATTTTATTTTTTTGACATACTGCATGTACTTACAACTTTTATGGATTGATTTTTTGATATTGTTAAATGCATGTGCATGTTTGTGTTTGCACTTTAAGTTTTCAAAAATAGTTTTGTACGCCAGTTTATGGTAAAACATAGTGGAACAAATTTATATATTATACCTAATATCCTTCATGTAACTATACCTATGTTTAACAAACAAATAAATGATTTGATTTGATTTGATTTGATTTATGAAGAATAAGAATAACACAATCAAATAAGTGAATGCGGAATATTAGGTTGTAAGATGGCATTAGTATCGACGTGTCTATATCGCCGTGGTTTTTTACTATGACTTTAAAAAATATCATTATGTGTGTAAAATGGAAAGTGTTTATAGAGATAAATAAGTAATATCATGTTCCTATATTCACAGATAGTGGCTCAAGGCACTTACGACGAGCTGAAACACAAAGTGTCTGAGTTCGAGAAGCTGATAGAAATGGGAGAGAAGGACGAAGAAGATAAACAGAAGCAGAAGTCGGGCCTGGATGTCAGCGATAATGTTGTAAGTCATCTTGCAGAAGTTATTAATGTACAGGCAGCTGCATAAGTAGCTGTACACATTTGTACCTTGTCAATCAGAAACCGCCTATCCATTCATTGAAACATTGACGGTTCGTCATAGCTACTTATGTAGCTGACTCACGAGAAATTAAAAAGTTGCACTGACATATGGTAAATGAAATAAGCATCTGCCCGTAATCTTCTACTGCTGGACATAAGCCTCTCCCAAAGAGGGCCACAATACTCAGTCCTCGGCCTTCCTCATCCAGCCACTACCGGCTTCCTGTCTTAGGTCTTTGTTCCAGCGTTTTAAAGGTCTAAAACTACATGACTTAACATGACCCACGCTAAACTTATCTCAAATCATCGGCACAGCATATACACCTTACAAATGCAGGACATAATTGTATGTAAAATAATATTATCTTTAATTATGAATTCTCACAAATATTTCTTTAATTTTATAGGGTCTAAAACCATCGAGTCTACCAAGATCTGAAAGTTATCGACAGGAAATGTCTAATGTTAGTTTTAGTCATAATTTCCCTATTATATGGGTAGTTTTAATGTCTCTGTAGATTTCACAAACGATCTTCGTATTGCGTTTATTAGGATTTTCGAATAAAAAGTAGCCGCAGTGATAATTATTGATAATGTTAAGAGTTTTTTTTTTAAATCGATATACGACCTAACTACTGATTTAGTTTTGGAACCTACAATAAAACTGTTCCCCTTTATAATGTTTTAGCAGTTTATGGTATTTAATAATAAGATTATAATGTATTTTTTTGTTTTACATAAATGACTTAATAATTTGTAATTTCCCAGGAGCACCAGCGCATGCGCAGCCAGCGCTCCATGTCGGAGGTGTCCCAACTATCCTTCAACCTGGACCTGGATAACAACTTGAGTCCTGACTACCAAGGTACGCTATATTTAGGTCATAACTCATAACTAAGACCCGAAATGTCCACCAACCCGCACTTGGCCAGCGTGGTGGACTAGGCCTAAAACCCTTCCTTCATTGGAAGGAGACCCGTGCCCCAGCAGTGGGGACGTGATGGGTCGTAGTTAATACTCGAAATAGAATTGGCCCACAAATAACTCTGTATTGAATGAGGGAACAAATGAGAGAATAGGTATATTAATGATCGAATGAATGCATGTACGGTCAGGGGCAAAAAAGCTGATTCCGTTCTCACAGTAACATTGCTTCTGAGAGGGGTTAGGTTTCTCTGCCCCTGACCGTACATTCATTCATCCATTTACTTTCGAATGATGGCCTATGAATGCACCAATTGATGTATCTACTGTACTTTACATACGCACACTGCCACACTGGGCTGTCAGCGACAGACGCTATTTTACTGACCAATCCCTTTACCACCGAGAAGAAAGATAAGAGAAGAGTGGTAACATTTCTTGTCACATTTATTGTGTACTAGCTGGATGGATTGTATTAATTGAATTTGGCTATGTTGTAATTTGATACTTGTAGGCTTAGTTTTAGGTATAAGTAAATTTATAAACTGCATGTTTTTAGTAGGAATTTAATGTTATTTAAGTTACAGGTAGGCTTAAATAAATAAATAAATAAATAAGCTGTTCCCGCGCGCTTCGCTTCGCCTTAAAAAGTTTTCCCGTGGGAATTCCGGGATAAAAAGTAGCCTATGTTCTTTCCTAGGGTCTAGACAGTATGTATACCAAATTTCATTCAAATCCGTTCAGTAGTTTTGGCGTGAAAGAGTAACAGACAGACAGACAGACAGACAGACAGACACAGTTACTTTCGCATTTGTAATATTAGTTAGGATTAGGATGTAAGAAAGAGGAACATATAAAACGTTTTATCCATCGAAGTAGAAAAAAGGCGGAAGGAAGCTAGCTGACTAAAAACTGAAACACCCTAAGTAAGTCGATTTCATTGTTACGACGAGCCCGGCACACACACATTCACACTCAAAGTAAGTCCACCATGCTAGTCCACTGGTGGGTGGATAGATGAGCTAAATCTTGATATGTAGGTTTCCTCACGATGTTTTCCTTCACCGATGATTTGTTGTGTAATTATGTAAGAAAGAGGAACAAATATACGCTTTCTCCATCTATCTATCTTATCACTAACCCCCCTCCTATCTCCAGGCGAGGCCCAACAACGCGGTTCCGTCTCCCGAAGCGTCTACGCGTCCTACATGTGGAGCGGCGGCGGTCCTATCTCCATACTGGCGCTGTTAGCTCTGATGTTGCTGGCTCAAGTGTTCTATTCCTCCACTGACGTGTGGCTGAAAGACTGGTGAGTTTAGAAGTTCCAGGGGTTGAAGATAGATGGCGCTGTTTCGCGTTTTGGCTGTTTTGATGAAACTATGAGTCACCAAAAACCCTGTGCCATGGAAATGAAAACCAATAGATGACAATAAACATTCATCGCCATTGACTCATCGTCGAATTTCTTATAGTTTATTAAAAATATAATAATAATATTGTTAATTTGTCCACAGGGTCAACTTGGAAGAGGCGAACAGTGCGGCGAATGTGTTGCATTCTGTGGCGAATACTACATTACCACCTCCAGGTAAATACATAAAAAATCTAAAATATTTATTTACTTATTCATAACATGTACTGCCTGTTATAGGGTGAATCTTCTAGGTTTAACGTAAAAAAATTATACGTTTCTTGTATTATCACTCTATTAGGTTTCTTGATCTCAATAGTTTCTTAATATTATAACTCAAACTTTTACGGTCTTACCACAAAATCTAGGGACACGTAAAACAGATATTTCGTTCTTATGCATTTGTCAAATATCATGTCAAAATCGCTCTAAACCTGTATTTTTTGTTTGTGATAGTTTATACTACTTGAAGCTTGCTTACAACGGTCTTACTCCTCTTCCAGCGTTCGAGTCTCTCCCAGGCAACTACTGGGGGTTAACGCGAGAGCAGTGCGTCTACATATACGGGAGTCTCATCCTGATCTGTATATTCTTCACTTGGAACAAGCTCGTGTTGTTCTACAACACTTGCATTCGGGCTTCGATCAATCTGCATAATAATATGTTTAAGTAAGTATTATTTCATTATGTGTTCTTTATTATGTATTTAATAGAGCAGTATTGCCAATAAAATGGCGTTGTGAAAAGGATAATTATAGTTTACTAGCGTTCTATGCATATTAAAATTCAATGTTGTGTGTGTTGATTTATAAATGGCGTTATTCTGAGAGCTATTGCTATTCGTCTTTAAAGGGTTCCTCGTGGGAATTTAGGGCTAAAAAGAAGCCTAAAACACAAAGGGTAGTGATAAATATTTTTTAAAGTGGTGCATTCGTTTCGGTGCTATTCAAATGCATAAATCAATGATCTGTGTAACTCTTTAAGATTAGTAGCTCTAGATTGTACCCTATAATGACATTAAATGTGTCCTCGTGAGTAGGTTTCCTTTTTTCTAATAAAAAACTGTTCACCCGCAGAGGAGTAACCAGTGCCCCGATGTGGTTCTTCAACCACAACCCCACGGGGCGAGTGCTGAACCGTTTTTCAAAAGACATGGGCCAAGTGGACACCCTGCTGCCGGTCGCACTCGTCGACTGCATGGGCGTAAGTGTCTTTTTGTGGTGTTATACGTTTTACTTATGTCTGTTATCTGTGCAACAACATTTATATTGAATGACCATGCCTGACCTAGGCCCTAGACTATTGGTAGTGGCTGGATGAGAAAGGCTGACGACAGTGTTGTGGCGCTCCTTATCAGAGACTTATATCCAGCAATAAACGTTAATTTGCAAGTTATGTAGAAATGAAATAAAATAGGACCCAATAGCTTTCCTTGGGGGACACCGTCTTTTATTACACATGAGCCCTTGCTGTTTAAACTTGTTTTCGACCTAATACTATAACTATGTTATACCAGTCAAATAGATAGCCAACGCCGAAAAAAAATTAGCTTAGTTGTAATGTATGTTACTGGGGTCTAATATATTTAATTTATTTTGATGATGTTGTCCACAGTTTTTTCTAGAAGTGGTGGCGATATTAGTGGTGGTGTGCATAGTGAACTGGTGGCTGCTGCTGCCGACTGCCTTCGTGGCATGTCTGCTGTATCTACTGCGGGACGTGTTCCTTCATACGAGCCGGGAGTTGAAGAGGATCGAGGCCATTGGTGAGTACGGTTAAAGTTCTAAGTTTAATTAAAGTTCATAGTAACCATTTGATTAAGAATTTGATCAAAATATTTTTCTGGTTAGCAATACTTTGATGCGCTGTTAAATGTATTAAGCTAGTCTATTCCATTTAGGAGTAATTTAGTGATATTGTAACTGAAACCTTTTCATTGCTAGTGAAGGTATTATGGGAAATAATACTTCATTACAAGGCAAATACCAACCGGTGCTTGGTTTTGGGAGGATTTTACTTGAAAATCATCATCAGTCGTCGCAGTTTAGAAGCAAGAAAGCAATTTTCCTCGGGTTTGAAAACAGCCCTTTCAAGCAATTCTCCCGTACTTTCAGAGCACGAATGATGAGATAATATTTGTAATTTTCAGCGCGAAGTCAGTCGCTGAACCACGCGGCGGCGACCGTCAACGGGTTAACCACCATCCGCTCCGCCGGCCACCAGCAGCGGACGCTGGCGCAGGAGTTTGACAAACTACAGGTACCGAATGGTATAGCTATGCTATATAGCTAGCTATATATATAGCACGCTTTGTTTACGGTATCACCGGTACGGTGTAAACCAAATCACGCCAAAAAATTGTTAAACGTTAGGAAACTACTTTATCGACATTGAAATATGCCACCTTGTTACGCCCGCTTTAACTAAATACTTCATAATCAATGATTTCAAAAGGATAGATGCGTCGTCAAAACATTTTGTCTAAAGAAAATGTCACCATCGCGCTGGCCCTTATTCAAAGAAATTATGACAGCTATATGAGATTTTAGGGCCAACGTGAAGGTGCCATTTTTTTCAGCGGTTGGGCCCGTTCTTACGCTAGTAATATAATATATAAGTCAATGTTCACAATGTAGTGCGTGAAGATGGCATTGCAGTCAACATACTCAGCCATTTTGTGGCGTTCACATTAGGGGCACATAATGCGTTTTGATTTTGCACTGTGGGGCCTACAAACTTACTTTTCGATCGATAATTATTAAAATAAACTGACGAGCAATAAAAAATTGCTCATGTCATTGAAGTTCCATATGTCACGGAAAACTTTTCATTGA
Source organism: Plutella xylostella (assembly GCF_932276165.1). Taxonomy (NCBI): domain Eukaryota; kingdom Metazoa; phylum Arthropoda; class Insecta; order Lepidoptera; family Plutellidae; genus Plutella; species Plutella xylostella. Next base: position 5,089,601 of record NC_064010.1, read on the forward strand.
ATATAGTTTAAATAGATAGTAAATCAAACTATTCGTTTCCCCAGGACCTCCACTCCTCATCCTGGAGCCTGGTGCTCGTCACGAACAGAGCCTTCGGCTTCTGGATGGACATGGCGTGCTGCGCGTACCTCGCTGTTGTGGGCTACAGCTTCCTGCTGTTTCTAGCTGGAGGTGGGTTACTGATAATTTTCCACCTTTCATACACACACATATTCATTTATCTCCAGTTACCTGAACGAGTTTCATTACAAGGACAACAAAAAATCGTCTAAATAACAGCACTTGTTAACGGAAAGATCACTGATAAAATTTACTTCGCTCGGGTTCTTACTGGAGATAAGGTATCTCTATGTAATTGTATGTACAAATGTACATTTCTCAATGTTTCTAACATCAGAAGTGGGGCAAGATTCCTGCAAGTGATGATAATCTTCGTAGGTCATTTTAGATTGGATATAGCTTCCTGCTGTTTAATACATAATATATGCATAGTTACAATTAATACTTGTCTGAAATAATACTTGCGTGCAGGGCGATCCCGCGTGCGTGATCAAAACCTCATGCTGTTAAAAACAGCCTACCTCTGATCCAATATTACACCACTTCTTTTTATGTTATTAATAAATAGAAAGTGTGATGAATGAAAATCCTAACTAATATTATAAATGCGAAAGTAACTGTGTCTGTTTGTTACTCTTTCACGCCAAAACTACTGAACGGATTTGAATGAAATTTGGTATACATATGGTCTAGACCCTGAGAAAGAACATAGGCTACTTTTTATCCCGGAATTCCCACAAGAAAACTTTTTAAGGCGAAGCGAAGCTCGCGGGAACAGCTAGTAATATTATAATTTCTTTCCACCAGGAGCGCAAGGGGGCAACGTGGGCCTGGCCATCACGCAGGTGCTGGGGCTGGTGGGCATGTGCCAGTACGGCATGAGACAGACGGCCGAGGTCGAGAACCAGATGACCTCCGTGAGTAGAGACGAGTGTGTAATGTGCATGAGTGAATTTTGAGACAGACGCGAGGGTTTCGGCGGCTGAATACTGTTACGTATGGAATTTAAAGCGCTCCTTTATTGAGGTAAGGCTGTTTCCATTCATGCGCCAGACGCCCGAGCGAGAGAACCAGATGACCTCCGTGAGTGCAGACGAGTGTGAAATGTGCAAGACTGATTTTTCGCAAATTTACAGCTGAATACTGTTACGTATGGGATTTAAAGCGCTCCGTTATTGAGGTAAGTTTGTTTTTAACTAATCCCCGCTTCACGGGTTCGTTATCGACGTCTATAATCTTTAGCGCCGTTTTTATCGCGAATGGTGAAATAGTGACATTTATCGACGTCCTGTCTTTGCGGCACGGGTCCATTCGTTCCATCGACGTCGATAAACTCGTTAAATGTGCGTTTTAAAACCCATCTCCGTATTTATTTATAAACGTGACGTAATCTGAAGAAACCTTCATTAAAAACGCGTTCACATTCGAGAATGTAACGCCAGCAAGAAAATTATAATAAGTCCCAAATAAAATAATAAGTAAGTGCACTGTAGTCATTCAAAACTCCGCGTTGTTCTATGTTCAAAAACGACGATTAGGCTCGCGAACTATATCGTGACTATATCGTACAAATATACAGCGAAAAGCGGGTAACTTGCTTGCGAGTCTCCTCTGACTACCTCTTCGGGGATTACAGTCGTGGGCATAATTATTTATGTATATAAAATCTTAACAATCACATTTCACACGCAGGTGGAGAGAATATTAGAGTACACGAATCTACCAGCAGAGGGGCCCATGGAGCCCGACCCGCAGCTGAAGACCAGCCATCCCGATGTGGACCTCGACAAGTGGCCGAGTAAAGGTAAATGATTCTACCAATTACAAATTCTCTTGCAAAATGCTAGTTTATAAGTAACTAGCTGTGCCCACGAGCTTCGCTTCGCCTTAAAAAGTTTTCCCGTGGGAATCCCGGGATAAAAAGTAGCCTATGTTCTTTCTCAGGGTCTAGACTATGTGTATACCAAATTTCATGCAAATCCGTCCAGTAGTTTTGGCGTAAAAGAGTAACAGACAGACAGACAGACACAGTTACTTTCGCATTTATAATATTAGTTAGGATGCTAGAATAATATAGTGGCCAAAACTCCTGGTCTTGGAAAGTTATAGATCTGATCCAGTGGCGTGCTTTGGGAGAGGCCTACGATCAGTAGTGGACTGCTATAGGCTACTGAAGATTATGAAGAAAAAAAAGCAGGCAGAATGTAGGAGTCAAGATAAACATATCTTATTACGTTATCACCTACATGGTTTTTATAAAGAGTGTTGTGAAATGGGAGATTATAGTAAGGCGAAAGAGGTTAGCTCGAGTCAAGGGCAAAATATTTTGAACAACTAGTGTTCTTAAAATTTTGAAAAATCGGCTATTTAAAATTTTCTGTGACCGTTTATCTCTTATAAAAAAGATAAACCGGTAGATTGTGCTGTATAAATGAAAGTGAAAGATCATACTTAAAAGAATCTTAGAAGGTTTCATATTTTTATATTTAAACAATTTTTCTCCCAACAGGCGAGATAGTATTCGAAGACGTGTACCTAGAGTACGAATCTCCACCTAAACAGGCTGGCAATAAGGACGAGAGTCCCAAGGACGAGCTAGCCAAGAGCGTGCCGGACCAGCCTAACTACGCCATCAAAGGAGTCAGTTTTAAGATACAACCTGCTGAGAAGGTGAGGATAGTTTTGTTATACAGGGTGTTGGTAAAGTGAGACCAAAATATTTTCTTCATTGTAATGTTGTTCAGATTGAATCCCAAGTCACTCTTTTACGGCTACACATACTCGTACATACAGTTCTAAAATTATCACTGACATTAAGTTTTATTCAATCGCCGGCCTTGTTTAGACGTTCAGTGTCAAAGAGTCAGTGTAATAAATTTTGATAAACAAGGAAAAGTGTTGCGTAAAACTTCTTACCATAAAATATTTATTTTGGACATATTTACGGTTGACACTAACCCGCTCTATAAAAATATATATATTTATTTGTTTCAGGTGGCAGTAGTTGGTAGAACCGGAGCCGGCAAGAGTTCTCTTATAGCGGCGCTATTTAGGTAATAATACAGACCATACTTCTTTTGCACATAACAGAGTGTAGCAAGAGTCGCTGTTGTCGGATACGACGAAGAGAGGACATCATCATCATCTTTTGTTAGTATGGACGAGTTTGTCACTCCTTCAAGCAATAACTACTGATCTGATTTAGTTCTAATTTAGCATAATTACACCACCAACCTGACACCTTATTTCTATTTTTTTTATAACCTACGGGAAAACACATAAGCCCTGGTCATAGTCAATTTTATTCCAGAAACTCCCTCAGGAAAATTCTCTAAAGCCAAGGAAAACTCGCAGAAAAGCTAAAGCACGGTTAAAGACGGGCATTGCCCCTTTTATATTTATTGGTTATAGATGCAAAAGTCAACGCTTGATTTTCTCTATGCTTGCTTTTTACAAAGATAAATTTCTCTCCACAGACTAAGCAAGATATCCGGCAAGATCACAATAGACGGGCTGACAGCGGAGCAGGTCGGGCTGTCGCGCTGGCGCAGCGGCGTGGCCGCGCTGCCGCAGCGCCCCGCGCTGTTTGCGGCGTCTCTGAGGGATAACTTGGATCCTCATGGGGTTTATAGTGACGCGCAGATTTGGGAGAAGCTTAAGCAGGTCAGTTGTTCATCAAGCTTAAGTTCTTTTGTCCTCCTTTTATTCTGTTGCGACTTTAGATATTGTTCAGATCCCCTTATCTATAGCTCTAGTGTAAATGACACGCTAAGGGAAGATTGTCGCGTGGACCGCGCTGTTTCCCGCTTCACTGAGGGATAATCTAGACCCGCATGGAGTTTACAGCGATGCGCATATCTGGGAGAAACTTAAACAGGTAAGTTTGTATGACAGATTCGGATACGTCATAGTCTTCGTGGAAGGAGCACATTACGCATGGATAAGCGGAGCCAATATCTGCTAAGAATCTGGCATGTGTCCGTAACTCGTATCAAAAATATATTTCTCAATATATTGTAGCAATAACTTGCCGATGTAAGCTGCATTTCCAATTGGCAAACTACTTATTACTATGCGCGCTATTAAACGGGATCCCATTGGTTTAAAAAAAAAGTTTTTATTCATGTAGAAATAGAAATATAATTGAAACAGTAATCACAATCACACAAAATAGTCAATCAATTTGGAAAATGACTGACTGGTGCTTCTAATCATGGCCTCCAGGCCCGGTGATATTGATATGCGATGTCAGCAAATCTATATACAATGTGGGGATGTAACAGCTCATAACACGTCAAATTGCGTAGCCAGAGCGTAAAACTAGCAAACTGTGCTTACAGCATTCGGCATAGAACCGCATACGCTTTTAACAACAGTTTGCCTGCTAGAGGCGCAGCCTAATTCTGATCAATCTCGTATGTTTTCTCTACCAAGTGATTTTAAATATATACCTTTTCCTGCCACCAGGTGGAGCTAAGCGACATGGTGTCCAAGCTGCCCGGCGGCCTGGCCACGAACGTGGGCGACGCGGGCGGCGGCGTGTCCGCGGGGCAGCGCCAGCTGGTGTGCCTGGCGCGCGCGGCGCTGCGCGGGGCCAGCGCTCTCGTGCTGGACGAGGCCACCGCTAATGTGGACCATGAGTGAGTGTGAAGTGTGTTGAGATGAGTTTTGGAGGTGTTTTAGGTGCGCTCTATAAGCAATTGGTTTTTGAGTGCGATAATAAGCGAAAAAGAGCATTTTCCAGGTGTCTATATAGGTGGTGTCTAAAATGGCGTCGATGAGATGGATTCTGGAAGGTTTTCTATAGTGGTGTCTATAATTGGAAGGGTTATCATTGGGTTTAATGAGTGAATAGTGCATTTTCCAGGTGTCTATATAGGCGGTGTCTAAAAATGCCGGCGTTATAGTGTAATTATTGCGATAATAAGCGAAAAACGCATATTTTAGTGGGCTTTCTTCAAAATGACACATTTCACATTTAGATACTAGTGAAATAGAGGTGTATATAGACAGCTATACATAGCATATAGTGGGCGACGCGAATGTGGACCATGAGTGAGTGTGAAGTGTGTTGAGATGAGTTTTGGAGGTGTTTTAGGTGCGCTCTATAAGCAATTGGTTTTTGAGTGCGATAATAAGCGAAAAAGAGCATTTTCCAGGTGTCTATATAGGTGGTGTCTAAAATGGCGTCGATGAGATGGATTCTGGAAGGTTTTCTATAGTGGTGTCTATAATTGGAAGGGTTATCATTGGGTTTAATGAGTGAATAGTGCATTTTCCAGGTGTCTATATAGGCGGTGTCTATAAATGGCGTCGTTATGGTGTAATTATTGCGAAAATTGACGAAAAGCGCATTTTTCATATTGACACGTTTCACATACATACTAGTGCATGCGTTCATAGGTAGTGTCATAAAACAGCTGTCTTGAGACACCATTAGCTATAGGTGTCTATAGACAGCTGGGGGGACAGGGGGGGAGGCAGCTGGTGTGCGTGGCGCGCGCGGGCGCGTCCATGAGTGAGTGTGAAGTGTGTTGAGATGAGTTTTGGAGGTGTTTTAGGTGCGCTCTATAAGCAATTGGTTTTTGAGTGCGATAATAAGCGAAAAAGAGCATTTTCCAGGTGTCTATATAGGTGGTGTCTATAAATGGCGTCGTTATGGTGTAATTATTGCGAAAATTGACGAAAAGCGCATTTTTCATATTGACACGTTTCACATACATACTAGTGCATGCGTTCATAGGTAGTGTCATAAAACAGCTGTCTTGAGACACCATTAGCTATAGGTGTCTATAGACAGCTGGGGGGACAGGGGGGGAGGCAGCTGGTGTGCGTGGCGCGCGCGGGCGCGTCCATGAGTGAGTGTGAAGTGTGTTGAGATGAGTTTTGGAGGTGTTTTAGGTGCGCTCTATAAGCAATTGGTTTTTGAGTGCGATAATAAGCGAAAAAGAGCATTTTCCAGGTGTACATATAGGTGGTGTCTATAATGGCGTCGATGAGATGGATTCTGGAAGGTTTTCTATAGTGGTGTCTATAATTGGAAGGGTTATCATTGGGTTTAATGAGTGAATAGTGCATTTTCCAGGTGTCTATATAGGCGGTGTCTATAAATGGCGTCGTTATGGTGTAATTATTGCGAAAATTGACGAAAAGCGCATTTTTCATATTGACACGTTTCACATACATACTAGTGCATGCGTTCATAGGTAGTGTCATAAAACAGCTGTCTTGAGACACCATTAGCTATAGGTGTCTATAGACAGCTGGGGGGACAGGGGGGGAGGCAGCTGGTGTGCGTGGCGCGCGCGGGCGCGTCCATGAGTGAGTGTGAAGTGTGTTGAGATGAGTTTTGGAGGTGTTTTAGGTGCGCTCTATAAGCAATTGGTTTTTGAGTGCGATAATAAGCGAAAAAGAGCATTTTCCAGGTGTACATATAGGTGGTGTCTATAATTGAAAGGGTAATCATTGGGTTATTGAAAGAAAAGCGCTTTTTCTAAATGGTGTCTAAAGACAGCTATCTATAGATTGATGTTCTAATAGTAGCGGGACAATTTTTCTTATAATCAGCTGGTGTGCCTGGCGCGCGCGGCGCTGCGCGGCGCCGGCGCTTTCGTGCTGGACGAGGCCACCGCTAATGTGGACCATGAGTGAGTGTGAAGTGTGATGAGATGAATTTAGGAGGTGTTTTTTAGTAGATCGCGCTTTTTACTGCTGTTTTTAGGTGGTGTCTATAAATGTATAGGGTAATAATGAGTGAAAAGCGCATTTCCTAGGTGTCTATATAGGTGGTGTCTATAAGCGGCGTCGTTCGGTGTTTTCTATAATGGTATATATGATAGAAAGGATAACCATTACGATAATAAGCGAAAAAGCGCATTTTTCTAGGTGTCTATAGAGGTGGTGTCTAAAAATGGCGGCGTTATAGTGTAGTTATTGCGATATTAAACTAAAAACGCGTTCTTCACATTGACACTTTTCACATTGATACCATACGTTCATAAGTAGTGTATATGTCGCAGCCGGATCGTATAACCCGACGTATTACATGACGGCTAGCCGCATTACAAGACAGGGCCGCTTTGTAATGCGGCGGATCAACGTTTAGCCGTATTGAATACGGCTGAATGAAAATGCGCCGGATTGTATTCGACATCATACGTCATTCAATACGGCTGGCCGTTGTGTAATACGGCGAGAGATTAGCCGCCGCTTTGAAAGATTTTAGTTTAGATTTTTAACACTCGTGGCGCTGCTTAACATAACAACAATAATGGCGTTGGATACAGATATTTGATGATGATTAAAACGAAGAAATCGTGTTAAATATGCTAGTAAACAGTACTTCAAGAACAATTTTCACGTGAAATTAAATAATTTCTATTCCGACCAATGCGGGTACAGTGAAAAACGTACAAATGATATAACGCACATCAACTAAAGTGACCATGGATTCTGCTGGTCGGCGGATTTCCAGATAATACTACTGGGTCAAAAAATATAAATGTGGCCGGCAAAGGTTATTTGATCTTGAGGAGACTGCGACGAGGCAAACGTAGTGTGGGACGCCCTCAGGCTAGATGGGGTGACGAATTGCGAAACGTGGCTGGTTATGATTGGATGTGGAATGCTGTAGATCGCATCCATTGGTGTGCTTTGGGAGAGGCCTACGTCCAGAAGTGATGTTGATGATGAAGAATAATAATTCCAAAGATCCTACAATCCGAGTAGTGCCCATTAACAGTATTTTGATACTTTAATGGAAGTCCATATGATAGATTTACTCTATTACGATTACAAAAATCCTTCACCTGTAATGTCATGCTTAGTATGGACATGGTTACCCTACAATTCAGTAGTAGTACGATGCGGCTAAACGTGGGCCGCCGTATTGAAGAACGTATTGAAATGACAATGCGGCTAAACGTTGATCTGGCCCATTACAAAGCGGCCCTGTGTTTATAATACGGCCAGCCGTAATGTAATACGGCGGATTATACGATCCGGCTGCAACATATATAGACAGCTAGCTACACCTAAATAGCTACTGTAACATCAGCTGGTGTGCCTGGCGCGCGCGGCGCTGCGCGGGGCCAGCGCTCTGGTGCTGGACGAGGCTACAGCTAATGTGGATCATGAGTGAGTGCGATAAGTGAGGGGTGGATTTTGGGTTTCTTAGGGGTGTTTTAGGTGGTGTCTATAATTGAAACGGCAATCATTGCGATAATAAGCACATGGTGTCTAGAATAGAAACGGATAGTAAACGAAAAGCGCATTTTCTATAAATGGCGTTATTAATCGTTATTTTTCATAATGACACATTTCACAAAGTCACTATTGAATGCGCTCATACATAAGTAGTGTCTCATAAATGACTTCGTTATTGTGTAATTATAGGGATTTGACATTTTAATCATAATTCAAATCTACTCATTTCATACTGAAACTGGTGAATGAATGCTTATAGCTAAGCACCATGGTCCCCCATCCCCCAAGTTGTCCATATCACAACTTCTTTTCTGCAACTTACCTTACGTACCTACCTATGTACGTACATCTTTATATTTTTCTATCTTACCCTGAAATATGACAATGTTCAAAACGTGTAATGTGCAATCATGAAAATCAAAATCATGAGTAAAATGTTTAACAATTCCAAATCCATACCCTCAGAACGGACGCGCACATCTAGCACACGATCCGCACGCGGTTCGCGGCCGCCACCGTGCTCGTTATTGTCATTATTGAAATGTTGACCAATAAGCGCATTTATCATTGTGATCATTTTTCAAAATGACATGTATTTCACATTTATGTCAGTGAATAAGTGAAGCGCTTTGGACTCTCCCTCCAAGTTATCCTTACGTATATTACGACCTGTAACTTTAAATCTTCCTAATTTATTTTTTGTTTTTTAATATCTTGCCCTTATTTATTTAACATACCATTATAATATTACTCTCCGAACGTGCTATGTGCCACACTAAATTTCCAAATCCATTTCCGCAGAACGGACGCGCACATCCAGCACACGATCCGCACGCGCTTCGCCTCCGCCACCGTGCTCGCCATCGCGCACCGACTCAACACCGTCATGGACTACGACAGAGTCATCGTCATGGACAAGTTAGTATCTTTTTCTTCCTAGCCTTTTCCTGGGCTAGTAGCACGGTACGCAAGACGTGCATCGCGCAGCCTCAAGAGCGAGCGCGACGGACGACTTTTGTCACGTTTTAAATGCGCCTCGTACTAGACTATTAGCCCTTTTTATTTAGGGTCGGCTTTGTGCGTCATGTCACGAAATTTTACCCTATCTTCTCTGATATCCTCATTCACTCCACTCTCTTGGTCTTCCTCTCTTACGCCTTCCTTCACGTCACATTTCAAACACTTTCTTTGTAATATAATGTTCTTAAAATTATTATAGTGTTTTGCGCTAGTAGTCTAGAAATTAATATTGCCGTCTATACTAAAGATATAATAAAATTATTTTGGTTTCAGGGGTCGCATCGTGGAGTCGGGACATCCGTACGAGTTGCTGAATAAGGGACAGCGACACTCGACTTTATTGAGCAAGAGTGAGGTATGTGATAATACTATGTTGTTTTTTGAAACAATATGAAAATGATAAACGTTGCTTAAGTAATGGAAAGAGTATTGGCAGACGCACAAATAGGGCAAGATAGCCAGTCCGCCATTTTCATATGGTTTCTTTATTAGCTGGCGGAATACTTGTAAATGGACATTTTATAGGTCTATCAACTTCTGTTTTTCAATCATAAGGAATACACTTAAAGCGTAAAGCGTCCGTAGTCGAGCGGGCCTCAGTGATCGTAACTGATCGCTGAGGTTAAGCAACAACTGACACGGTCAGCCATTGGATGGGTGACCAATTTCAAGTGGTGCTTTTCTGGACGCTTCCGTGCTTCGGACGGCACGTTAAGCCGTGGGTCCCGGTTGCTGCTTCGGCAGCAGTCGTTAAGCCTAGTCAGAGGCCTTCGGGCGGCTTGAAAACATCTGACAGTCGGGTAGCCCACTTACCCGGCAACTCTCTCAGCACAAGCTTGCTTGTGTTGGGGTCCACCAACCCGCACTTGGCCAGCGTGGTGGACTAGGCCTAAACCCTTCCTTCACTGGAAGGAGACCCGTGCCCCAGCAGTGGGGACGTAATGGGTCGTGATGATGATAGACTTGAATTTTTACTTTAAGAACTACTGTATACCTTGTTTCTGGTGAATAAATGAATTCTATTCTATTCTATTCTATTCTATTCTATTCTATTCCACGGAAAGCCATCTTATTTAAATATTTTCAATAGCTCATAATGATTACATTGCAGGCCCCGCTCGCTACGCCGGAGAGCTTCGCCGACAACGAGACCGTGGTGCTGGGCCGCGACCGGGTCAGGACCTACAGCTCCAGGTACGTTACTAAAGAAAACAACAACGATGACTCAAATACAGAATCATGTGGAAATGCCAAAAATAGTGCATTGGGGGAACAATTATTATTTGTATTTTATGTTTGTTACATGGTACGTCCTATTCTTCTTCAGGGAATGAAAATATGATATCTCATGTTTTAAAAGCATTTAGCTTACACAAAAAAGCAAAAATAGGGAAATTAATTCGTGTTTCAGTAATTTTGGGCATAGTTGTACAGGATGGTGTCGGAAACAATATACTCAAGGTACTGATGAATGGTGGGGAGCTAGGCGTAGGGGGGGCAATAAGGTCCATTTTTATAAAAATCGTTCTATATTTTATTTTGTAAACGGTGTCTCCTTTACCTAGCTTTTTACTTACTATAGTTTGATAGTTATTTAAACATTCCTTCCCCAACAGATCGGAGGCGGATTCGGAGAACATCTTCAAGTCGCTGGTGGAGCAGACCGGCCGTGAGACCGCGGCATTGCTCTATGAGATGGCTGAAAAGGTAATAAATATATCCGTTTCTCTCTTGTGAGAACCTGGAAAAAATAGTAGTAACCTAACCTAACCAAAGTTAAAAACTCCCGAAATTCAACTCTAAAAGACGCATAACTTTTGAACGGCTAAGCCGATTTTGATTAAATATGAACACTCGGGGTAACATTACCTATGACCCAAAAAAAAACAAATAGGAAATCGGTTCAGCCGTTTGGGAGCTATGCTACCACAGACACGCAAAAACTTACAACACCTTAATATCTACCCAATGAATATTATAGCTGTTAAAAAAACTATAACTCCTTGGATACAGAGTCTAACTTATGACGAGACTGAAGACTTATTGGTTATTCAACAATAAACACGACTTAACAATCGTTTTATAATTAATAATAAACTAGGTAAATACAGGAATCCACATCTTTAACTATTACACACCCTCTCACACACACTCACACACTTACATATTTACACATCGAGAGGACTCACCACATACTTATTTTATTAATATATTTATAGGAATTAATTATTTAACTAGGTAATTAAGCTTAATCAAATCATGTTTATGTTCGTTACGTTTCTCTACTTTGCGTTAACAGATGTCTAATATTATTTAAGATTACTGAGGATAGAGGCGCTGAATGCTGAAATACAGGCCATAAACCTAGTTCAGCATCAGATGCTATGTTTATAACACATTCTTACATATTACTTTAGTATTAATCAACTAGTTAAGAATTTTGTGTAACAAACTAAACTGTTTATCAAATAAATATTTATTATTATTATTTATTATTATTACCTATTTTTGTCGGTGGTTTAATCGGTGGTTCCCTTCCATGTGGCACCACTACCAGCTGTCATAATTATTAATGTTGCATTATTTTACCTTACAGAGTTACAAGAAATTGCAAGAAAAGAAGAACACATAAACACTCAAATGAAACTAAATGTAGGTAAACTGCATTCCACTGAGGCTGTAAATTCATTTTTACAAACATTACATTACTAATGTAAAATGTGTAGTGATGTTTATTCATGAAATTATCAATTTATAGATCAATTATTATTCAATGAATTATTATTTGTTAATAGGTGCTAATAGATAAATTATTAGGTAAAAATTTACAACATTGTTTTTTTTGTTTTATGAAAACTTAAAATTGTGTACTTAGGAATGTATAATTTGTCTATGAGTTGTTTCATAGATGAACGTTACCAATACTTGGGTATTCCACGATCAGTATTCTAGTATTTTTTAAATTTAATTTTTACTACTTATTACGAATTTTTATTGTACTTACGGTTATTACTTAGTACTTTTTAATATAATTTTATATAAGATTCCATTGTGAACCGTCAATTTTTATACCAGGATGCCTTAAAGTTGTTGCCTGTATATTTTATAAGTTAAATTTATAATAAAAAGTAATTATATTTTGAAAATTTAACCAAATATTTTCATTGTTTACCCATCACCCTAACAATGTTGCATAAACTGGTTATTTTAATACAAATGTATTTTATTTTGATGAAACGTGGCTCAATTCAATCGAAATTATTATTTGTAGTTTCACATAATTCGCATATTTTCGCTCCTACGTGGTAACTGATACACATGCACACGTCAGACTTATAAAAAAACCTTTTTCCAATCTGCGGTCAAATATTTATAGGAAACATGAAACAGCTCGATATTTTAACAGCCAGTTTATTTCCATAATTTTTAAACAAAATAAATAATTAAAAAATCAACAGACACCATTATTACAAGCATACTTTATAAACCACATTTTAACCATTTTTACTAACATTCGCTACAACTTTACTGTTCTATTGTACATACATACAGAGTAGATAAAAACGATAAAACTTTGGTTGAGTTCATTGTCAGAAATGTCGATTTTGAAGTGCACCATTTGTGCTATACTTTCTAAAGTATGTTAGCCACTCGAGCTAGGTTTAAAACGGCATTCTTGACATAGGATGTAATTCTTTTATAAAATCTAGACATTGATGTGTTCCATCCGAAAAACCTCTTTCAGATTTGTCGGATGACATGTTTTAAATAAAAAATACACGCATGGCCTAAGAATTATAAAAACAAATCAACATTTGAGCAATAATTAAATACATTAACTAAACCCGACATTGCAAACTCTGTCATGACAATAAAATGGAACTCATTATGAAAACATACTTAATATTCGTAAAGGCAGTATACAAATAGTTTTGGCAAATTCATTACTAAATAAACATAAGGAGTATTCAAGCGAGCCATGGTATGTGCATTTCGAATATAAAAATAAAATAATAATTAATATGTTTTTTTTGTCTTTGAGACTAATAAAAAATGCCCTTTTTTACAAACATATCCCCAAACCACACTGTTTCAGATATACGAGACCCTGCATTATCACTCATTGCTTTTTAAATAACTGAATAAAATGAAACTATTTTCATCAACATAAACTCATCAAGTGTCCTTATTATTACAATTTTGTCATACCAACATCGTAGTCACTTCAAACTACGGTATATTTATATTGATTTCGGGACTGATAATGATAATAAAATGACATCATTGTACAAAAGGCTCTCCCATAAATTCATATTCGTTGATATAAATAAGAAAATCGAAAGATCTGACTTTTAATGTTAAAATGGCTACATTTTGTGACATAATTATGTTTTTAATTAAAAATATAATATAGCCTAACTACAGTGGACCCCAAAAATTATAAATAAATAATTATTCGACCCGCACCGGCCATGAGATTAAACCCACATATTTACTACATAATAAGTATATAACAGTATTTCTAATGACCGGTGCAAGCTATTAACTAAGGTATTCGCTATATACTAAATAAATATAGGTACATATCCATGCCCAGAAGCTATATATTGAGGAATGTTTTAATTTACAACAGGTTTTGTACGTTTACAGAAATCTATACAATAGTATGTGGTACCTTTTTAGTAAATGTAGGACAATCTAAAGATATTCAGATATCTTAGAACCTTTTACAAACCGATTCGAAAAACAATATATTTTAACTGAAATACAGTTTAAAAGTTTAAACTATCGGCTCATTTTTCTGTTTCATATTCTCGATTACAGGGCCTCGAGTGCGAGTTTTTTCACCTATCGAGAAGTGAAATCGAAACGCAAATTTGTATGGCGCGGGAGACACGTCGCCTAGCGGTAAGTAGCTGTACTAGCTCCGCGCCATACATTTTCGATTTCACTTCCCGATAGGTAAAAAAACTCGCACTCGAGGCACAGTTTATTTATATACTCACTTATTGCATAACAATTTTATCCAATAAATAGTGATTCGATCTACGATTATTCAGAAAATAATTCCCATATTTTTTTTGGTTCTATGAAAAATAAATACAACTCTGATGTACATAGAGTTGGTATATTTTCTCGCATTATGTAGTATCTATGTAACTAGTTGTCTGTGTGTTACATGTCGAGAGCTGATAGTTTCCTTATAAATTCGCTTCTCTGGGACGGCGTCAGTTCCTGGGGAAACATAAATAAATTAGATTATTTGACATACATGAATCAATAGAACATAGGTAATTATTACAAAAGATACTCAATGGAAAAACTATATTAGTATAATAAAATTGCCGCTAGGTGGCCGATTCAACAGATTGACCAATACAAGATCATTCAACAGTTAACCACGAGTTTCCACTAGTTGGCGCTGCCAATAGTTTTTATCAACCTACTATTTTTCCCCACTTACCATGACCAATTCGTTGACAGTATTCAGCACGTGGTCAGCCCGGATGGCGCGCAGGTTGCGGTTCAGCACGGACGCCTCGTCGGCGGCGGCGCGCGTCAGCCAATCGCAGACCGCCTCGTTGTCGTGCTCCCATTGGTGCGACTGTTGGAGGGGAGAAGGGGTTTAGATTATTTTATGCCAATATGATGCTACGTTTAAATAAATAACATAAAGCAGACATAATATTATTAACTTTATCCTTAGTGATAGTAAACTTGTAAACGATTCGATTTTGTATTTGTCGGGGGTTAATCTGTTTACTTTCACTGCTCGAGTCATCTTATTATCTTGTCAGGGAGTATGTTCGTTGTATACTATCAGGCGCTTCAGAAACTAACTTACCTTTGTAGCGACGTAGCTCCGAAACGGATGGACCGATTTTGATATGGATTCTTTTGCTGGATAGACGATTTAATAGCGCGTCATTCTATGTATTTTTCATCAAAATCAGTCAATCCATTCAAAAGTTATGTAGACGCAAGCGCTTGAGACACTAAACCTCCTTTTTAAGCGACGTAGCTCCGAAACGGATTGACCGATTTTGATGCGGGTTATTTTGCTGGATAGACAATTTAATGGAGCGTGTTTCTATATATTTTCCATCAAATCGCTCCATCCAATCAAAAGTTACCATCCCACTTCTGAAAACCCTAACCAAAAATCTCACGTTTTACCTCGACGATGTATTTCTTCCATACCTGTGTCTCGCCCATGTCCTCGGTGAACCAGCGGCGCAGCGTGGCGGCGGCGGCGCCCTGGTCCATGCCGGCGGGCTCGTGCGTGCGTTGCACCAGTCTCTCTTGCTCGTTCTGGAGGAGAAGGCGTTTGAGCCTCCAGTGGAGGAGGCGGCGGGACTCTCGCCATGGGATTATGTCCTGTTGGGGAATGAAGGGGTTATTTGAGAGCTGTATATCAAGGGTGGGTAATATGATTAGGCCTTAGATCGACTGTTCAGTGACGAAAACTGTGCACACCAATTATGTGCATAATCCTTGAAACTAAAGAGTTCAGAGAGCCTCTAGCTGGATTTTTGAATCGTTCCGAAGGTGAAAACTAAACGCGAATTTGTATGTGGATAGACAATAATTGAATACAATAAATAATAAAATATAAGTTATAGGAACTATTTAAGGAAGATACTTACGAATATGCAGCCCTTTTCCAACATTCTTTCGGCCGTGTCGTGTAGCTCAGCGAAGTGGACCGCCACCTATAATGAACACGTTTATTAAAAACAATCCATGGGAATTCCGTGATAAAAAAATAGAATGCCTATTGAAACAAATGACAGTAGGTCCTTTGTTAAGATAGGATTTAGAGCGTGTTTTCATCTTTCATTGGTCAAGTTGCATGATATCAAGAGACTGAAAATGACCTATTTTTTCCTAGTTCTTATGGAGTTTTGGTGTATTTATGTACTCATTGTATTACGAGTAAGTGAAATTGGTCAAGTAAAGTTTTCTAGTGCACGGTTGTATAATGCTCCGAAATAAAATCAGAATGTCAACATTCGCGAAAAAAAAACAGTTAACCATAGAAACTTTTGTTGGTCACGGAACTTTTTACTATGGAGAAATGTTTTTTTTTTCGCTAATTTTGCAATAAACCACATTACCTCTCTGTAGATGGGGCTGAGCTCCTTCTCCCTGGTCTTCCTGGCAGTCTCTGCAGCCAGGAGTTCCGCTTCCAGCTCACGTATTTTCGCCTCCGCTGTAATAAGATTACAACTATTAATATTGTGTAGGTATTTGCCTATGAAATTGCCGTTTTGTTGGCTGTTTTTAATATCGCGCGGATTTCATCAGGCACGCGGTACTGCCCCGCACACGTGACACTCGCAGCAAGTGTTATTTTCATACAAGTATTTATTGTAATATTTACGTGGAATACACACGCGGGATACGGGAAAATGGGGTGCGATCCCGCATGTTTGATGAAATCTGCACCATATTAAAAACGCCCTAAGTGAAAGTACTCATTTTCCATCCAGAATAAAAAGTCAAAGTTTCCACAAGGCAAAACCAATAAGGGGTTGTGCGTTTGTTTGTACAGTTTTCTCTGTATTATAGGTAAAGACATATTATAATGTCTAATTATTATCATGATATCAGGCAGGCATTCAGTTCAGACGAATAAAAAAAAGGTATTTGTTCATGATGCAATATTACTACATGAATTTGATTGTGCAAAAAGAAAGTATATATCTTTTATGCAAGGATAAAATGGTAGTGGAAGACATGCGATTCAACAAATATATAAATAAAAAACAAACGGTTTAATGCTGTCAAATATCTGCATTATAATAATTATATCCATCTGTAAAATTAGCTTTAAACCTAATTTAAACATTCTGGGGGAACACGAAAAAACATTCACAGGCAAATTTTCTGTCAGTTCACTGCAACTTCAAGACTCAAACGTGCGACGTAAAAATCTCGCACTTACTCACTCCCGTAGTAACCGGCTCAGCCGACGAGTTATCTAGAAGTATTGGGCGCAATGTACAGTCAGCTGCATAAGTAGCTGTACACTTTGTTATGCAGCTAGGTTGACAATGAACAAAAGTGTATAGCTACTTATGCAGCTGACCGTACAGTGAACTAAAGATATAAGACAGTAACCACCCGTATTGCTACCAGTTTGTAAGTCCAAGTCATCATCATCATCATCATCATCATCCAGTAATGGTTGACTTCTGATGATGGGCCTCTCCCAAGGAGCGCCGCAACACTCAGTCCTCGGCCTTCCCCATCCCACCACTTCTTCAAAGGTCATCAGTCCAGCGGGCCCTATGGCGTCCCACGCTGTGTATGTTCGTGGTCCTCACTCGAAAGCCTTCCCGAGTGACCTATCTTGTGTTCTCCTAACTGTTCTTTACTGACGCTATTCTGACTGGTCCTTTCACCCTCCCTCTCTGATCCCCGATGACTGAAGGTAAAGTACCTCTAGTTTATGACCGAGTTGTGAGTTACAGAGAGCTACATGTCACTATAATTATATCAAGTAGTTTTAGAAAACGGGTTACGTGGTCCTTTCACCACGATGACAAAGCCGAGATGCGTTCTAGTATTTGTCACCGACGCTATGAAGAAGATATTCATTATTATTTACTTATAATAATTTGTAAAGTTATTCACCTTGTTTGCCGACGTCGGTCTTGATGAGTACGTCGTCAATGGACCCTCTTCGGTCCAAGTTCTTGGAGATAACCTTCATTTGCTCCTTGAGTTCTGCAAGAAAACACCGATATGAATAATTTTAACAACATAAGTAGTTTTAAAGTTAAAACTCTAAGAATATACGCTGTACTTTCACCGAGTACAACTGTACTCATACTCTCTACAGACATACTAACGTCAAGTAACCTTGTACTCACACTCACACAGATGTAAATACTCCTATCAAGGATAGTATTCAGAGCCACTACTTTACTTATCACACTTCACATTATAATTACGCTGAGTGCATCGTCTCCAGCAGGTCCTCCTGCTTGTACTCACGTGAGTACACTGTACTCACCGGTGATCCTGGCGCTGAGCCGCATCAGCTCCTGGTCCATTCGGTGCATCGTCTTCAGCAGGTCCTTCTCCTTGTACTTCACCACCACGATGGCTTCCGGCTCCAGGACTCCGCCTCTGTTCAGATAAAAAATGAAATATTTTTTAGAAACAAAAAAATATTTTGTTATATTTTCTAGAGTGTTGTCATGTCGTGGCGGGTTTGGAGCCAGCCCATGTGCGAATCAGTAATATTGTCCACTCTAGTCGGAAGATAATTCGAGAGAAATCAACGCAGACTTGTGAATAGGTCGACTGGCAACCATACTGCCGATTCCCTGAGCTGTCATAAACACAGAACACAATGTAACCATGACGGCCATGGCACCCCAGACTCAAAGCCCCCCTGTCTCACCTGGCATCATTATCGGCATACATCTCCATCCTTGCACTATGCACGGAGGGGTCCACCACGGCCCAGGCCCCGCCCCGGAGCCCTTCACCAGGCGAGATGTAGACCAGCACAGGGGTAAATAACTATCCTACTAATATTATAAATGCGAAAGTTTGCATGTGTACGTTTGTTACCTCTTCACGTCAAAACGCCTGAAGCGATTTTCATGAAATTTTGTGTGGAGTTAGCTGACACCCTATATTAACACATATGGTACTTTTTATCCCGGTATTCCCATGGGAAAACTTTTTAAGGCGCTGCTCTCAGGAACCGCTAGTTTTTTTCCTAAACCTAAATTAATTTCACAATTCTGGAAGTAATTTTTGTGTGTTTAAAGTGTTTTAGTATGGCTTCCTCACCTGGCATCATTATCGGCATACATCTCCATCCTTGCACTGTGCACGGAGGGGTCTACCACGGCCCAGGCCCCCCCTCTGAGCTCGGCGCCGGGCGGTATGTAGACTAGCACGGGGGTAAATAACTATCCTACTAATATTATAAAGGCGAAAGTTTGTGTGCGTATGTTTGTTACCTCTTCACGTCAACACGGCTGAAGCGATTTTTCTGAAATTTGGAATGGAGATAGCTTACACCCTGGATTAACACGTAGGCTATTTTTTATCCCGGTATTCCCACGGGAAAACTTTTTAAGGCGAAGCAAAGATTTTTCATAAACCTAAATTAATTTCGCAATATTGGCGTATTTAAGTGTGTTAAAAGTGCCCTTCCTCACCTGGCATCATTATCGGCATACATCTCCATCCTTGCGCTATGCACGGAGGGGTCCACCACAGCCCAGGCCCCCCCTCTGAGCTCGGCGCCGGGCGGGATGTACACCAGCACGGGGGTAAATAACTAATATTCTTAAGATGAAAGTTTGTGTGTATGTTTGTTACCTCTTCACGTCAAAACGCCTGAAGCGATTTTTATGAAATTCGGTATGGAGTTAGCCGACACCCTGGTTTAACATGTAGGGTACTTTTTATCCCGGTATTCCCATGGGGAAACTTTGTACGGCGAAGCTCGCGGGAACATATTTTTTTTATCCTAAGCTTAATTTAATTTCGCAATTTTTGAGTATTTTTAGCGCGTTAAAAGTGCCCTTCCTCACCTGGCATCATTATCGGCATACATCTCCATCCGTGCGCTGTGCACCGAGGGGTCCACCACGGCCCAGGCCCCCCCTCGGAGCACGGCGCCGGGCGGTATGTACACCAGCACGGGAGTAAATAACTATCCTACTTACTAATATTATAAAGGAGAAAGTTTATGTTTGTTACCTCTTCACGTCGAAACGCCTGAAGCGA
The DNA here is from genome assembly GCF_932276165.1 of Plutella xylostella. Classification (NCBI taxonomy): domain Eukaryota; kingdom Metazoa; phylum Arthropoda; class Insecta; order Lepidoptera; family Plutellidae; genus Plutella; species Plutella xylostella. The sequence continues at coordinate 5,109,647 of NC_064010.1, forward strand.
TTTTCATCAAATTTGGTATGGAGTTAGCTGACACCCTATATTAACACATAGGGTTCTTTTTATTCCGGTATTCCCACGGGAAAACTTTTTAAGGCGCGCGGGAACTGCTAGTTTTTGTTCTAAACTTAATTTAATTTCGCAATATTGGAGTATTTTAAGTGTGTTAAAAGTGCCCTTCCTCACCTGGCATCATTATCCGCATACATCTCCATCCTTGCACTATGCACCGAGGGGTCCACCACGGCCCAGGCCCCCCCTCTGAGCTCGGCGCCGGGCGGGATGTAGACTAGCAGGGGGGTAAATAACTATCCTACTAATATTATAAAGGAGAAAGTTTGTGTGTATGTTTGTTACCAGTTTACGTCAAACCGGCTGAAGCGATTTTTGTGAAATTTGGTATGCAGTTAGCTGACACCCTGGATTAACACATAGGTTGCTTTTTATCCCGGTATTCCCATGGGAAAACTTTTTAAGGCGAAGCAATTAAATTCGCATTGTAGTATTTTAAGTGTGTATAAAGTGCCCTTCCTCACCTGGCATCATTATCGGCATACATCTCCATCCTTGCACTATGCACGGAGGGGTCCACCACGGCCCAGGCCCCCCCTCTGAGCTCGGCGCCGGGGGGTATGTAGACTAACACGGGGGCGCGCGCGCCGCGGAGAGAACGGACTATTTCCGCGCCGAACTTGAGGATTTGTTCGTACATGTCTGTAAGAAAAAGGAGGAAATTCAGTTAGGTATATTTTGTTTTCACGCCATACAAATGAGGGGTTATTTGGAAAACAGTCATTGTCAAAAACAGTTAAACAGTTTTTTGTCTGCTGTATCTGGAGTAAAAAAACTATCGACCAACGTCTTTATCTTATGAAAAATGTATGCTTTGAACAAAAGTTGTTTAAAATGACGAGCTAAGTCACGTCTTTTTGGCTTACGACACCACTTTTGCATCACTCTTCATTTTATATTTTTGTACAGTAAATAATTGAGGCTAAACAAAACGTGTAACTAAAAAATTACTCTGTAGGTCAGGTATATTCACCAGCCACTGCTACAATTCCACCTTTTATTCTTTTTCATTATAATTTTATGTTTTATTTTTTAATTTCTAAATGAGTTTATTGTTTGAAATAAAGATTTTGATTATTCAAAGAGTTTAACACTCACCCTTCTGCCCCCCGCTGAAGCCTCGCCAGTTGGCGAAGATGATGATGGGCAGCCCCTCGCGCGAGAAGTCGTTGATGGCCTCCGACGTCTTGTAGGCGGAGTCCGGGAACCACACCTGCAAGAGGATTGGATTATAAGACGTTGTACCTTAGATTAACAATATACGAACCAGATGGTGTGCCAGAAGCAAGAAACTTTTCTTTTGCACTGACACTCCATCGTGTTAGTATTAGAATATCTTTGCGCTGTACAGTTAAGTATCATTCGGGAGAAAATATGTTAAAGACAAAAAGTAGAGGCCCTAATACGTTACCTTGTGGAACACCAGGTGTAGATGATCACCTGAACAAAATAATACCTGACTCAGCTTGTCATTCACAACCACTTTTGGAAATCGGTGAAAAAAATGACATCATTATAGTAAACATTCAACTGACCAACATTTAAAGTTTCTATGGAGAAACAAATATTTTCTCCGCGAATTTCCAAAAGTCGTAGAACAAAAGTTTTTTTGAAGGATCCCTTTGTATAAGGAACCTCTGCAATTCATCACTCGACAAGGCTTCATCCTCGCTCCCCTCGCATTTTTTGATTTTTTTTTATGGTCATTACCTGGCCAGCCTGCTGCACGGTCTTGCACTCGGAGTCCAGGTTGGCGGGGTCGGCCGGCTGCGTCAGCTCCACGGTACGTGTTTCTACGGCTATTATGCCGATGGGGATGCCTCCGAGGCGCGCGCGACCTGGAAACGAATATTACTGTTAATTTGCTCTTGAGTGCGCTGTTTGCAGATGTAGTTTGCCATACAAAGCACACTGATCTCATGAATGCCATAATCAAAGTGAATAAAGCGTAGGAAATTCTATATAAACTGTTTTCGCTCAGTCTTGTAAAAGGATATCGACAGTGGATCGTAATTAATTTCAAAACATAAATTAATCTTCAAGTGTCACGGCAAGCTTCGTCATGTGCGGGGACCCCTTTAGATATTGCAACTGAGCACAGTCCTTTCTACCCAGGTAGAAAGGACGATCTTATAGATTTGTGTCAGACGCCCTTTGGGTGCAAGATATGTGATATAAAATAAGAAAGATCGTGCTAAAGAGTAAAAATATTGATTCTTGGGTATGCTGTTTGAATATGCCGCATATATTTAATTTGCACACGCAAATTCACATAAGCAAGTATTATACTGCAGACCTAAAAGTCTGTAACTATGTTCCTCACGTTCTAGCAAACCGGGTATATGTAGGTCTTTCAAGGTTCAAAACTGTCAAATTATGGATTTAGGCTCCCAATACCATATACCTTGTACCTTACACTCTGTCTTCGGCCTTCCTCACCCAATCACTACGAGCTACCTGTTTAAGATTATCGGTCTAGAGCTCACTAAATTTCCCAAAATCCACTCCACCGCACACCACACTCACCGGCAATCACAGTCTGCGCCCACGGCTTCATGATCTCGTCGAACGAGCCGGCGTCCACAAACCCGGGCCTTCCGGGCTCCCCGGTCAGCATGAGGCGGGGGTCGTGGGGGGCGCGGGGGGGGACCCACTCTACTGGACGGGAGATGGGGTCCGCGCTTCGCATTATGGGCACCATTGAGAGTTTGTCCTGTTGGGGGTGAATGTTTGTGAGGTGGAGATTCATTTTTACGTTTGTTGCAGTTAAGATGTTTTTTTTTCTTATTTATTCTATTCAGTCAATGCTCCAATAAGTTATAGAATATTAATAGCCAAACTGTTATAGAAATTTGTCCGGTTTTAACATTTCTACATAGAAAAAAATGCTTTAAATTTAATTAGGTATTCTATACTGGACATTACAACTACTTATTGTACTAATATACTTAGTTCTATACGAGTTTTTTTGGCGTAGTTTGCTCAGATGGTAGTATAAAATAGGATATGACCACAAAGATCATTTAAGGAATGTTTTACGGGGAGCATGAATTTGACAGGATACATAAAGGTTTTTTTACAGCACCATACATCTGTTGTACTTGTATCTCTGTTTAAAGGGGAAGATACGGCATAGGACTACCTAATTTGAAGCGTCCATTAAAATTCTATTAACTACTAAGCTAATAGCTGATTGCCACATAGGTACTTTTTTCACCAATTGAGTCAGAAACAATGTAACGGTCTTTTCAGTAGTTTTGTGAGCATAATATGGGCAATCTATAAATAGCATATGACTGGTGTCTTTACAAACCTTGGGCACGAACTGCAGCCAGTTGACGACGGTCCTGACGGCGTCCAGGTCCGTGGTGGCCACCGCGTGCGTCACGCCGTTGTTGTGCATCACCTGCGAGAGAGGGGGGTTATACGTTTGTAAAGATACACTTAGGAATAGAAAGAAATAATAGAAGAAAATTCATTTAAATCCAACACACACAGAAACAACACATAAATTTACATGAAAATGTTAAAAAGTAATAAATATAAATAAAAAATGAGCGGGAATGTTGCTTCTCAGTGCCGAAATAGTATAGAATAGGCTATTCTTTGTAAAATATAGCATGACGACTATGACAGCTATATTCAGAATTTTTATTTGTCATTTGTTTGTTTTCATTGGTTTTCAAGGGAAAACCAACATAAAAATCAGTCAATGAAGTGGTAATGGTTGTCTAGGGTACTGCGAAACGTGAACCTATGCCAAGATTGTTGGATAACTAAAACTTAACTAAACGTGTTTCTTTTTCCACACGAATTGCATCATATATACTTTTTTGATACGAAGCTTCTATATATCTCTCTCTCACCTGTACACCACCCAGTTGGTTGTTGCTCGCGTACACAGCTCTTCCTAGCACCTTGTTGAGAGCCGCGTGTCCTGTCAGGATGATGTATGAGGATTCCACTTGTACCACGCGATGGCCGAGGCTGAAACGGAATTAAATTAATTTAGAAAACTTTTTGAAAATTGATGAACGTTTTTAAGTAAACCAGCTTGAGGTTTATTATCCTTGGACGCGTCTATAAATTTGGCGTCACTATGGTTGCCTTTGGATTTAAAGATTCATTATGTTTTCGTATGCCTGCTAGGTGTATCTGACAATCAGTCCTGCTACCGTACCACCACCGACACTTTATCAATTAAGAACTTATGAGCAACATCGCTCGTCTGTTAAACATCTGTCAGATCCATGCAAGTTACGTCAGAATTAGCAAGCGAACGACGCTGCTTAAGGATTGCTAAAGTGCAATGGTGGTAACCTCACCGCATCGTCTAGACAAGCTTACGTTGTATGACATAACTATTATTTATTGAGGATTCTCTATGTGCCTATCAATTCTGGGTCACAATATCAGTTTCAAAATTAAACTCACCGCACAACATAAGAGCCGATACCAATAGCGCGACAAGTAACTATAGATATAGTGACGATGTCCTCATACGCTTGTGCCGTCTCCCCGGCGAATGCTATATTATGAATACCTTCTATAGGCATATCTACTTATCCATGTCTATTTTTAAACTAAACACTTTCCTATCATGCCGGGGTCACCACATTCTTACTTTTTAAGTACTTTAGCTACTTATTCACTGTAATAACTCACCGTACAACATAAGAGCCGATACCGATGGCGCGACAAGTAACTATCGATATCGTGACGATGTCCTCATAGGCTTGTGCTGTCTCTCCGGCTATGAGACCGGCGTCGCGCAGGCATTCTACGCCGAGGCCGTCTTCTTTACCTGTGGGGGGACGTTGGGTTATAGAAAGAGATGAAAAGAGTGTATATTGACATAGATAGATAAGACACAATAATTTGAAGATTTAGCAAAATAAGATTCTTGGTGATTTTGAAAGAAGATCATCGCAGGCTCTTTATTGAATGTTAATGTCAAGTTATATGAAAAATACATGTTTGACATTTACAGTCAACGATGAACTTTGTATGACTATGAACAAGTGTTTTTGATGGTCCTACTTTCATTAAACTCATTAATTCTATTTTTGTTATGTCTTGAGAATATTTGAATAACTTACCAATAATGTCGGTGATCTTGTAGCGAGCCTCCCCCTCGTCTTCGATGAGCTCCGCCTTCACAGAACCCATCGGGGACAGCTGACTGTAACACAAATAATATTCATTGAAAAACATAAACTTATCAGGAAATATAGTGTGTACAAATGTGTAGTTAAATTGAGGGATTTTCATTGACAAACAGATGAAGATTGCTGTTACAATTCACTTGATTTGACTATTGCATTGAAGTACAGGGGGACGTGAAATGAGTCACGACCAAGCTCCTACAACTCAATTATTTATTTATTTAACTCTTTATTGTACGTTATCATTCGTGATACGATTATGAACCTTTAAATTGTTAAAAGGCTGAGTCACCAGTAGGCAAACTGCTTCAGCACCCCTAGTAGCACAGCCTAGTCATAACCACAATTTTAGGTCCTATATCTAGGTGTCTGCCTCACCTGTATGCCTCGGGGCTCAGGTAGATGTACTTGAAGCCTCGCTCGGGGCGCGCCGGGTCGAGCCACGCCACCTGGAACTCGCTCTTCACCTCTTCGGCGACTCCGATGCGGGCGCCCGAGTTCACGCTTATGTAGATCTGGGGGGAGGAAAGGTGATTTTATTAGTGAAATGCATAACGAGCTAGCCTGGCCGAGGTGGAAACAAGAGGGCATGAATAACGGATCCGTTATCGAGGTTGATAAACTCGTAAATTGCACGATCCACCAAGCACAGTGCCGTATTTATGACGTGTCGCCATATACTGAAGTTTATCGCTGTCGATAAACTCGTTAATTTCGCTATCCACCTATCACAGCGGCGTATTTACGGCGCATCACAATGTAGGGACGTTTATCTGTCGATAACGAACCCGTGCAGCGGTAGCTTGCTCGTTATTTATCGAGGACGATAAATTAGTTAATTCCGCGATCTACCAATCATAGCGCTGTATTTATGGCGCTTCACGATGAAATGACGTTTACAACGAAGACGTTATAACGAAGACGTGCAGCGATAGCTTATTCGTCGTCAGTTATCGACGTAGATAATCTCGTTAACTACGAAATCCACCGATAACAGAACCGTATTTATGGCGAATCGCGATACAACGACATAAGAAACAGATTAAGCAACTCACCCTAGGAATGTTCCTCTCTCGTGCGTACTGGCTCGCTCTATAGTACAGCCAGTCCTCCTGAGGCCCGAACGAGCCCATGTAGTGGGTCAGCTCGTTGGCTATCAACACCATGTCTCTGTGTCTCTGGCTAGTTATCGACATCGATAAACGTCGGTGCGGATCCGTTATCGATGTCGATAAACTAGTTTGATGCGTGTTTTAATATTGCGCCGTATTTATGACGAATCGCGATATACCTACGTTTATCTACGTCGATAAACTCGTGAATTGCGGGTTCCAACAATCTCAGCGCCGTAGTTAAGACGAATCGCGATATGGTGTCGTTTAACTACGTAGATAACGAACCCGTGCAGCGGCAGCTGCTCCGTTACCGACGTCGATAAACTCATTAATAGCGCGATCTATCAATCACAGCGCCGTATTTATGGCGAATCACGATATTGTAAAGTTTACCCATGTCGATAAACTGGTTTTTTGCGTTATCTACCAATCACAGCGCCGTATTTATGGCGAATCGAGATATAGTGACGATTATCTACATCGATTAAATTGTTAGTTGAGCTATCCACCTATCACAACGCGGTATTTATGGCGAATCGCGATATAGTGACGATTATCTGCGTCAATAATGAACCCGTGCAGCGGCAGCTTGTTATTTATCGAGGACGATAAACTAGTTAATTCCGCAATCCATTTATCACAGCGCTATATTTATGGCGAATCGCGATATAGTAACTTAACAAGAAGAAACCAACAAGATAAACTCACCCTAGGAATGTTCCTCTCTCGTGCGTACTGGCTCGCTCTATAGTACAGCCAGTCCTCCTGAGGCCCGAACGAGCCCATGTAGTGGGTCAGCTCGTTGGCTATCAACACCATGTCTCTGTGTCTCTGGCTAGTTATCGACATCGATAAACGTCGGTGCGGATCCGTTATCGATGTCGATAAACTAGTTTGATGCGTGTTACACTAATGCGCCGTATTTATGACGAAAGGCAATATAGTCAAGTTTATCCTTGTCGATAAATTAGTTAATTGCGCGTTCCACTAATTACAGCATCGTAATTATGGCGAATCGCGATATAGGAAAGTTTATCCATGTCGATAAACTGGTTTATTGGGTTATCCACCAATCGCATTGTCGTATTAATGGCGAATCACGCTATAGAGACATTTATCTACATCGATAAAATTGTTAATTGAGCTATCCACCTACCACAACGCCGTATTTATGGCGAATCGCGATATAATTACCTCACAATCATATAGACTTACTCTCTTCCATCCAAAGGTTGTCTGGTAGAGATTGCTATAAGCAATAAGGCCGCCTTTTTGTACTGTTTTATTTTTAAGTTTTGTTTTTTGTAATTTTTATTCTTGGTGCAAATAAAGTGTTTTGTATTGTATTGTATTGTATTGTAATTACGTTTATCTACGTCGATAACCAACCCGTGCAGCGATTGCAGATGCTCTGTTATCGATTTCGTTATAGAAACTTGTAAATTGTGAGATCCACCAATAACAGCGCCATATTTATGACGAATCGCGATATAGTGATGATCATCTACGACCCGTGCTGCGGGCACAGCTATAGTGTTACGCATCGTGTTGCTAAGAAGAAGCTACATTAACTCACCCTAGGAATGTTCCTCTCTCGTGCGTACTGGCTCGCTCTATAGTACAGCCAGTCCTCCTGAGGCCCGAACGAGCCCATGTAGTGGGTCAGCTCGTTGGCGATCAACACCATGTCTCTGTGTCACTGGCTAGTTATCGATATCACTAAACGAGTTAACTGCGAGGTCCAACAATCTCAGCGCTGTATTTATGGCGAATCGCGGTATAGTAAAGTTTATCCATGTCGATAAACTGATTTATTGCGTTATTCACCAATCGCAGCGTCGTATTTATGGCGAATCACGATATAGCGACATTTATCTACATCGATAAAATTGTTAATTGAGCTAGCCACCTATCACAGCTGCGTATTTATATCGAATCGCGATATAGTGACAATAATCTGCGTCGATAACGATGACGTGTAGCGGCAGCTGGTCCGTAACCGCCGTCGATAAACTCGTTTACCGCGCGACCTACCTATCACAGCGCCGTATTTATGACGAATCGCGATATAGTAACTTCAAGAGAAAGATTACATAAACTCACCCTAGGAATGTTCCTCTCTCTCGCGTACTGGCTCGCTCTATAGTACAGCCAGTCCTCCTGAGGCCCGAACGAGCTCATGTAGTGGGTCAGCTCGTTGGCGATCAACACCATGTCTCTGTGTCTCTGGTTAGTTATCGACGTCTATACACTGCGAGATCCACCAATCACAGACAGAGACATCGTGTTGGCATCAACACGATGTCTCTGTATCTTTGCCGCCGCTTCACAGGTTTGTTATCGACGTAGATAAACTTATGAGTGTTTCACCAATGATAGCGCCATATTTATGGCGAATCGCGATATGCTGCCATTTACCTACGTCGATAACGAACCCGTGCAGCGACAGCTTATTCGTTATCAACGACGATAAACTCGTATACCGCGCGACCTACCTATCACAACGCCGTATTTATGGCGAATCGCGATACAGTCACATAAGAAGAAGATCACATAAACTCACCCTAGGAATCTTCCTCTCCCGTGCGTACTGGCTCGCTCTATAATACAACCAGTCTTCTTGAGGCCCAAAAGACCCCATGTAGTGGGTCAGGTCGTTGGCTATCAACACGATGTCTCGGCCGTCGGGGCATTCTGGCGTGTACATGGTGATGCGCCATGCCACCATGCCCACCTGTGGGGGAGAATGTTGTGTTATGTAATGTGTTTAATGTAGGTGTTACATAAATTGGGGATTATCATTCTCGTTTGTAGGTATAGATAGATAGGTGTTCCTTATTCGTACACAAAACAGGACACAATTACAGACAGCATTCTAAAATAAAGGTATGAAAAGATGGTCACTGAAAGCGATCTCTTACAGACAAAGTTTAGGTGGGATGTGGGACCGGTGGGATAGACGATTTACAGGATAATGTTAGGAAATCTTAACTACTATTGAAGTATCTCTTGACGATTTAATCCGAATTTACAAATAAAATAATATTTATGAAAAATATAAGTTATCCGCTTTATCACCCTCAGAGCATAAATGTTTTATCTCACCCAAGAAGAACAAAACGTGAAACAAAACGAGAATCTCTATGGCGCTGCTGTAGTTCTCCAAAACTCTCCTGTACTACACGAATTCGCACATTTTATTTATCACATTTCACACACGACCCTATAACAAACGATACGTACAGTGTTCTGGCCGGGCAGGCGGGTGACCTCGAACATGCGGCGCTCCCCGTCTGTCTCCGCGACCAGCTCCACGCTGCTTAGAACATTCTTTGGCGCGGGCCCGTCCACTGTGCCTTGTTCTGAGGAACTAGGCAGCCGTGCCTTGTTCTGAGGAACTAGGCAGCCGTGCCTTGTTCTGAGGAACTAGGGCAGCCGTGCCTCGTTCTGAGGAACTAGGCACAGTGTGCTAACTAACTATCTAACTAACTATCTAACGAACTATTTAACTAACTATCTAACTAACTAACTAACTATCTAACTAACTAACTATCTAACTGACTATCTAACTAACAAACTAACCGGGCCACATAGTGTTCCAAACGCTCCGTATTAGAGCGAAGCCGTATTAGTGCGTTGCTTCGTATAAGCAACGTCGCTACCATCCATTTTTATACGCAAAAAGCCATTACACATTACACATTACTGTGCTTGGCTCGCTGTAGCACCCTATATTCACTACATACAATCTCTCTATATAATATATGTATAACACAGTATGTACGCACAGTGTTCTGGCCGGGCAGGCGGGTGACCTCGAACATGCGGCGCTCCCCGTCTGTCTCCGCGACCAGCTCCACGCTGCTCAGAACATTCTCTGGCGCCGGCCCGTCCACCGTGCCTTGTTCTGAGGAACTAGGCCACTGTGCCTTGTTCTGAGGAACTAGGCACAGTGTGCTACCTAACTATGTAACTAACTAACTAACTAACTGGGCCATACAGTGTTCCAAACGCTCCGCATTAGAGCGAGGCCGTATCAATGCGTTGCGTCGTAGCTGCAACGACGCTGCCATATATGTTTGGGACGTATGGACGATCATTCCTTTAGCAACGCACTAATGGGGCCTCGCCCTTACTCCGCACCGCCGCTATCCGATGCACTTGCCGTGGCATATAGCATACCATTCATTTTGATAATGTCGGAACCCATTGCGTCCCGTGCTTGTCTAGCTGTAGCACTCTATATATTACTACATATAATCACTATATATAACACACCAATGGGCCCTTAGTTTGTAGCGTCGTCTGATGCGCTTGCTGTGCCGCCGGCATTTTAATATGAAGGACACCATTTCGCCCCGTTTTTAGCTCGCTATAGCACTCTATATACACTACACATAGTCTCTCTATATAATATATAAAACACAGTATGTACGCACAGTGTTCTGGCCGGGCAGGCGGGTGACCTCGAACATGCGGCGCTCCCCGTCTGTCTCCGCGACCAGCTCCACGCTGCTTAGAACATTCTCTGGCGCCGGCCCGTCCACTGTGCCTTGTTCTGAGGATTTGGGGAAATTACATATTGATCATTAGAAATTATGTACGACTTATAAGCAATAAACATAGATATCTCTGCTTTCGCATACTCGTAGTTGTCTGCAAGCATCAACTTGATAGTTGTTTAGCAAAACATGAAGAAATAAAATACGCTTTAAAATGTATTTTAGCAAATTTCACACTCGACCACCTCCGGATCAATTCACTTTATCACATGTTACGCAGCTAAATTACTTCTATAAGATGATAAATCAAATGTCTTCAAATTCTTACACACCAAGTTACACATCACCTTCATCTAACTAGATGACAGAACTCTTTTCAAATCTATTCCGGTACATATCACACTCATACCTCCACACATCCCCCCTACATCATACATCACACTCACCGATGCACTCGCGCCAGCGCCGCTCCACCATCTGTCGGAACATGTCCGGCATGTCGTACACGTACGTCGTGCCTTGCGACGTCGCCTGAAATGTAGTGTGACAGGTTACACTCGAATACAGAAGGATAAATATTGCACCTTCAGGATAAGAGGATCACATGACAACATTTTACAAAGTAGACTTACAATTATAATAAAAAAACTATGTAATATACGAGGAGAACGAAAACACAAGTCTGTCTACATGAAAACTAAATTTGAATTCTATGCATAGGTGAATCTTTTGAAAGGGTAACTATACATGTGCCACTAGATGTTAGGAATCGTTTTTATAAGCGATTTTATCACTATATGTGCAGATAATGCTAGTTTGAAGTAATTTTTTACATAACAAAACCACAATTTAGTATTTAATTATTATAATAATAAATTATGAATCTAGAAAAAATATATATTATAAAAACAGTATTTTTCATAATAACAAACAGCACACTCACCAAAGACCTCTTGTGTTGCAGGTAGTCCTTGGTGACGTAGGGCGTGGAGATGGGCAGCCCGTGCATCGGGCCCTTCTTGGGGCCGTACGCTTGGAACATTATCTGTGGGAAATAATAAAAAACATGAATAGAAATGTATTTGATCCACTTGCATACATCATATCTCAGGAATAAGCTATTCACGATCATCTATCATATTAAAAAATAGGTAAATGTTGTGTCTTGAAGCGGTTCAAAAGACTGAACCCATACTTTATTTTGATTACATTTTATTGCTGCCAAAACGCAATTTAATTTATTTATATCTTAACTAATATTTTTATAGCACAATTCACAAAGAGTAGATAAAAGCATTCTCTACCAGGAGGTTCAATCGTAGCGTCAAACGCTCTCTGGCCTGTAAGACCTCTCTGTTGAGCTACCTTACAGGGGAATACTGTTTTCCCACAATAATAATGCTGCTGATGACGATGATAATAATGATGATGCTGCACTCACCACGCCAGTCCTGGAGTCGGTGACCTCCTCATACGTGTAGACGTCGAGAGAGTAGCTCGAGTCGTTGGCGAGACAGAGACGGATGTTCTTTGTGGGTGCACCGGGACCTGGGGAGACAAAGAGGTTTTTATAATGCGCGCAGATAAATAAATAATTTGAATATGATAATAATCTTTTAAAAGTTTTTTTTTTACCTGGTAGCTATAAATATTAGTCCAGTCAAGGAATGAGGTGTAGAGTGCGTGAGCAGGTAACTAAGCGATTCCTTCAGAAACTTGTTCAGGGGGCTTAGGTTGTTAACATACCAAAAGTCCTGACTCCTAGGTGATGAGCGGGGGGAAGGAGGGGGGGATAAAGGTACGAATTTTTGGTTTTTAGCTTATATCTCGAAAACGGTGCATCGGAGAGAAATATTTTCAACTAATGAAATGGAGCTCTTAAAATTATCTAAAACTTTTATGTCCTATGTTTTTTTCTAATTCCTAACCGTTTTCGAGCTATACCCTCGGGAAAAGTGAAAATTTACAAGAAAAATTCATTCATGTCAAAACATTCATAAATATTGCATCATATTGTCTAAACCTATTCATAAACGAATAAAATGAAGAGGAAATAAGTTGTAGATTTTTAAATTCCCTTTTAGAATATATATGCATATGCTGGTCAATATCCAACCCGCCTAAAGTTACAGCTATTTTAAACTTGCATTTTGCTAAATTTACTGACATAACTCACCGAGTTAGTAAGCTTAAGTGTATGTAAAATAGCTGTAACTTTAAGTGGATTGGACATTAACCAGCATATCTATATATATTCTAAAAGGGAATTAAAAAATCTACAACTTTTTTCCTATTATTTTTTTTCATTTGTGAATAGGTTTAGACAATATGAAGCAATGTTTATGAATGTTTTGACATGAATAAATTTTTCTTGTAAATTTCAACTTTTCCCGAGGGTATAGCTCGAAAACGGTTAGGAATTATAAAAAAACATATGACATAAAAGTTTTAGATAATTTTAAGAGCTCCATTTCATTAGTTGAAAATATTTCTCTCCGATGCACCGTTTTCGAGATATAAGCTAAAAACTAAAAATTCGTACCTTTATCCCCCCCTCCTTCCCCCCGCTCATCACCTAGGAGTCAGGACTTTTGGTATGTTAACAACCTAAGCCCCCTGAATAAGTTTCTGAAGGAATTGCTTAGTTACCTGCTCACGCACTCTACACCTCATTTTGAGTCATTTATTGACTGGACTATATATGAAAAAAAAACTACAACTAGTAAATTTCTTCTACATGGGTATTCAATAATGAACTTTTCTATTCTACTGGTAATGATTATATTGTAATGATGTTCACGAGCTAACGATAAACTTACCCGCGCAATATGGTGTCGCTTTGGCAAGACCGGGAAAAGGGTAGCGTTATAAGCGAAAACAGGGTATATAATATTGTGAACAATCAAATCCATAATAGCATTTATTACATCTACACTATTAGTGCATGTGTAGCAGTATCAAGAATAGTAATGTTCGAAGGCATTATAAATAATGTTTGTTATTTAACCCACACAGGCCATGAATACTAATCAACTATTACTTTAAAATCCTCAGATAATTATGAAAATCTATGGAAAATACCTCTTAATTTTCCCCTCGTTTTTTTTTACAGTCGTAGAAAATTGTTATAAGTAGTCATACAATATTAAGAGTTCACCCTACCCTGTACATGTAGTGTTAGCATTGACACTCACCGATCCGGATGGTGAACCGTATTTCCGCCTGCAGAACCCTCAGCTTGAACAGACGAGCTCCGTAGCGAAGCACGATGCTCACCACCGACTCCGCGATCTGTACAGAACATTATGAATCAATGAGTTACAGAGGGGAAATGGGTGAGATAGTCCGCAATATGTACAAAATTCAAATCATTTATTGAAAGTCAAAACTCATTTGTTGTCAATTTAACATTAAGTATACATTATTACAGTATATATTATAAATTAATGCGTTTTACAGAGGGAAAATGGATGAGAAAGGCCGAGGACAGTGTGTTGGGGCGCTCCTTGGAAGAGGCCTATGTCCAGCAGTGGACGATTACATGCTGCAGATGCTGATGATGGTGACTATTCTGATACTAACTTGCGGGGTAGGCAGAAACGCATTGCTACACCGACATTTAATCAGTGTTATGTTTGTGTTCGATCAAGAAAAAATCTGGCACATCGTATTTTTTCGAGAGAATCACCCAAGAAGAAATAAAGTATCTTTGTTAAAACAAACATATAAGTATCTGTCCCGGACGAGAATCAAAACCAGAGTCATCAATGCTTTAGTCAGTATACCAGCCGGCATAGTTAGGTCGTCTAAATATTGTTAAAATTTAATATAAATAATACCTTGGCCGGGTCCATAATGACGGTGGGCCCGAAGTTGAGGAAGATGTGGTTGCAGTCGGTCTTACGGCTGAAAGTAGCCACTTCCAGCTCGTCCAGCGCCTCTAGAAGCACCCTGTATACAATATATCAGTTAGTTATGTAGATACAGTCAATAAATGAGATACGTATAGACCGCAGTGCCAACTGTATAATCCTAAGTGTCACTGATGATATCGAGATAAAAACTACTAAGCGTTTTTTTTATCAGTTATTTTCTTGCATTCCATAACGTACAAATATTATTATTATTTATTCCTTTTCAGCGCGTAGATATTATGAAGATGATAAAACAAAACGTACCCTCAAATTCTCATAGACCGTATTGTAATTTTAACTTTTATTCTATTTTAAAGTGTCAAAAAGCTCTATGAATTCTGAGGATTTTTTAATGCGAATACTACAGGCAGGAGACTGGTTAGCGACAGCGCAGGATAGAGACCAGTGGCGACTTCTTGTGTCTGAGGCCAAAATCCACTTCGGGTCGCTGAGCCAGCGGAGTAAGTAAGTCATCTTATTCTAGTTCCAATGATAGGCGCTCACCTCTCGCCCTCGTTCTGCAGGTACTCGAAGGAGGCCTCCTTGGTGATGAGGTCCTGGTGCCGGATGATGGAGCGGATGAAGAAGCGGTAGTCCTTCACCTCTTGGCCCTTCTTCGCCTGGAAATAAGGAGGATATTTGTATAATGGTTGTTGTGGCATAATTATGTGTGTAACGAGAATGTTTTAACACACTTCGCCCAGAGTGTATTAAATTTAGCCATGAATCCACACTGACCTTTCCAAATGAAAATATTGCACAATGTGATAACCATGCAGGTGCATAAAAATGCCGAGGCTGGCTGCAGGTACATCAATAACCACAGTTTCTTCACGAGTGTAATGAATGTAATTATAAATCTACAAGCTAACCTTACTTGTCTTATCTTACACTTTTACCTAAGTGTAATAAGTGCAACAATGAATCCGCACACTCACCTTAGTTTAACATATTGCACAAAGAATCCGCCCTCACCTTGAGTCGCATCGTCTTTACTACTAAAAGATACTCGAACCCGAGTGTAATATGTGCAACAATACCTTAGCCTTGCCCAAGTACAGGTGCATCTTCTGGTTGCTGGTGGGCAGCGCCTCCAGAGATCAATAACCACTGCTTCTTCATGAGTGTAATAAGTGCAACAATGAATCCTCATTAGCTTTTGGTAATGGATGAAACATACATATACTTACTTAAATTCCTTTTTGTAACATTATTGGACAATTTCATGCACATTTGTTCACCTTTTTGCCTAAAAGTCACTTAAACTTGAGTGTAATAAATGCAACAATGAATCCTCACCTTAGCCTTGCCCAAGTACAGGTGCATCTTCTGGTTACTCCAGCTGTAAGTATGATCAATAACCACTGCTTCTCCATGAGTGTAATATATGCAACAATGAATCATCACCTTAGCCTTGCCCAAGTACAGGTGCATCTTCTGGTTGCTGGTGGGCAGCGCCTCCAGAGATCAATAACCACTGCTTCTTCATGAGTGTAATAAGTGCAACAATGAATCCTCATAAGCTTTTGGTAATGGATGAAACATACATATACTTACTTAAATTCCTTTTTGTAACATTATTGGACAATTTCACGCACATTTGTTCACCTTTTTGCCTAAAAGTCACTTAAACTTGAGTGTAATAAATGCAACAATGAATCCTCACCTTAGCCTTGCCCAAGTACAGGTGCATCTTCTGGTTACTCCAGCTGTAAGTATGATCAATAACCACTGCTTCTCCATGAGTGTAATATATGCAACAATGAATCATCACCTTAGCCTTGCCCAAGTACAGGTGCATCTTCTGGTTGCTGGTGGGCAGCGCCTCCAGAGATCAATAACCACTGCTTCTCGATGAGTGTAATAAGTGCAACAATGAATCCAAACACAGCTAAATAGAGCTTTGTGTAATAGATGAAACATACATTCATTTTTGTTACATTATTGGACAATGTCACGCACCTTTGCTCAGCATTCTCTCAAAATCGTATGAAAGTAACCATCAGCTATCGATAGATAGAGTTATGGAAACTGGCAGTAAAAGACACTTTTCTATGAGTGTAATAAGTGCAACAATACCTTAGCCTTGCCCAAGTACAGGTGCATCTTCTGGTTGCTGGTGGGCAGCGCCTCCAGAGATCAATAACCACTGCTTCTCCATGAGTGTAATAAGTGCAACAATGAATCCTCATTAGCTTTTGGTAATGGATGAAACATACATACTAACTTAAATTCCGTTTTGTAACATTATTGGACAATGTTACGCACTTTTGGTCACTTTTTTGCCTAAAAGTCACTTAAACTTGAGTGTAATATATGCAACAATGAATCCTCACCTTAGCCTTGCCCAAGTACAGGTGCATCTTCTGGTTGCTGGTGGGCAGCGCCTCCAGGTCGTACGTCCTCATGCGGAACAGCTCCAGCTCCAGTGTAATAAGTGCAACAATGAATCCACACACAGCTAAATAGAGCTTTGTGCAATAGGTGAAACATACTTAAATTAATTTTTGTTACATTATTGGACAATGCCAAGCACTTTTGGTCACCTTTTTGCCTAAAAGACACTTGAACCTGAGTGTAATAAGTGCCACAATTACTTCGAAACTAGCCTTTCCTAATGGATTAATCCGCACTCACCTTGGGTCGCACCGCCTTGCCTAAAAGACACTTCTTCACAAGTGTAACATATGCAACAATGAATCCTCACCTTAGCCTTGCCCAAGTACAGGTGCATCTTCTGGTTGCTGGTGGGCAGCGCCTCCAGGTCGTAGGTCCTCATGCGGAACAGCTCCAGCTGGAAGGCGGAGGCTGGTTCCAGGTGCCGGTAGATCGTGTCTTCGGTGAAGTCGTTTCGGGCTCGGAAGGTGAAGAACTTGGGGAATTGACGCCTGTGGGGGGATGGGGGGGTTAGTGCGCTATGCACTTTTGTACCTTGTCAATCTGAAACCGCCTATAAAGTCATTGAAACATTGACGGTTCGCCAATTTGACAAGGTACAGAAGTGTATAGCTACTTATTCAGCTAACCGTACACTACACCAAAAACAAGAAGACCGTTATCATATTTTATGTACTCGGGTTTTGCGGATAAATCATATTGGGTTTTATATCAGATAAGGTTGACTGTCTGTAGCCGGTAGTGGCTCAATGAGGAATGCCGTAAACAGACCGAATTTTGTGGCATTCTTTTCGAGAGGGGTATGTCCAGCAGTGGACGATTACTATTTGATCAACTCACTTAACAAGAGTCGTATTCATTTATTTATCAATAAGTATTACAAATATTAATTAAATAGGCTCCAATAGCCCGCGCCGCAGGTGACTGCAATATTTGGACTGCAAGCTTTATGTGAATTTTGTTTCCAGTTTTCTTTACTCACTTGACAAGAGACATAAAAGTAATCCTCCTTATCCTTCTCCTATGTAATTCTGCTCTATGAGCGAGACAGAACGCTCCGAAGCGCCGCGCGAGCGCGCTGTCGTTGCTGTCGCTTGTGGACCCTATATTGTGGCGTTCTTGGCAGAGGCCTATGTCCACTATATTACGGGTTTATAGCTAACATCTGCAATAATCTACGTACTCTGTTTTTATACGAGATTTCCTACAAAAAGCCAAGGAAGCAGGATTTGAGGCAAAGTGAAGGTGACTCACTTGACAAGAGACATAAACGTGATCCTTCTAACTCTAACGCTCTATAGAAAACACCAACAACTTAAGACAGGTATCCGGTAGTGTATAAATTAGGAAGACCGAGTTTTGTGGCACTCCTATGTTCAGCAGTGGACAGATACGGATTGATAAGGTCACTTACTTAACGAGAGACATGAAGGTGATCCTCCTAATCCTCCTTCTATGCAACTCCGCTCTGTTAGCGTGACAGAATGCCTCTAAATGCCACAACTACAGGCCTCGCGCTGAACTCAATATTCGTATTCATTTATTTATATACAATAGCCCTAATAGCCTGCGGGGTGAGCCAATATCCGGACTACCTATCACACTACCTATCACTAAGAGGTTTTTGTATCCAGCTTTCATTACTTACTTAACAAGAGACATAAAAGTAATCCTCCTAATCCGTCTCCTGTGTAACTCCGCCCTATGAGCTCGACAGAACGCTCCGAAGCGCCGCGCGAGCGCGCTGTCGTTGCCGTCGCTCGTGGACCCCACGCCCACCATCACTATGTGGATGGGTTCCAGCGGCTGTGGGGGGAAAGGTAAATCAAAAAAGGAGAAAATAAAAATTTCAAAATAATAAATAAAGATGCATTGAAAATAGTGCTGAGTCACAATACTTAAACAATTTCTCGGGTATGCTCGGAGTTGGTAATGAAACTGAAATAAATATGTGGTATACGAATTGAATATCTTTTGGATTAAGCATTCAAAACGAAATCGAGACATAATATGTACAAAATACTTTATTGCAAGGGTAAATTAATTATCAGACATACACACAACAAAAAAAAAAAAAAAAAACACGCACTCACGCCTTGTACTAATGTACTCCCTTGCGGGGTTGGCAGAGGTGCATTGCTGCACCCACTTTTCGCCAGAGTGTTATGTTAGTCCCAATGTAATAGGGGGCGGGCCTATTGCCATTTTACGGGCACATCCAAGACCCGAGAACAAATATCTGTGTTTAAACAAATATCTGCCCCAGCCGGGAATCGAACCCGGGACCATCGGCTCATTAGTCAGGGTCACTAACCACTACGCCATTTGGTCGTCTCAGACATACGTCTCCCAGAATCTACCCTAGGGTCTATTTTCTAGAGTAACAGATCGGAAAACAAAAATCTATGACGTGGCTTCAATGAGGTAATAACAAGTTAAGATCACAAATAAAGCCGAGGCGTCTCTTGCCCACCGGGTAGTGGCAGGATATGACAAATTTTAGAGGTGCACCTTAGGTATCAAATGTGTAACATTAACTATTGCATTGCACCATGATAATAATAAAGGTCTACTCACCACATCATCAGCTTCAGTACTGGGCTTGAAGTCTCCCATGCTCAGGCTGGTGCTGTCGCGGTTCTCGCTGCCATCCTGTAGCGCTTGGAGGTCCTGGGAGAGAAATGAGGTTTGAATACGAGTTTTGGTAAAATTTATTTTGACACATATTACATTCATTTAAAAAATATACCTGAATTTATTAAGACACATATTACATTCACACTTTATTATTTTTCTCTGCAGCTTTCTAACAGGGGTGATATCACAGTGCTTAGTCGGTCTATGGACTTTTTTAACACAAAGTATGACACAGCTAAGGTATACCTAGGTAGCCGGTAGTGGCTGGATAAAGAAGGACAAGGGTAGAGTGATAGTGACTCTTGTATTTTGTTGTTGTTGTTGTTGCTGTCTATGTGTCAAATTAACGTTTCTTTATCTGATGTGACGTTCCTTGGACGAGGCCTATGTGTTGCAAATATTGGCTGACGTTGGTAATATCTTACCTCCTTCCTAACAGTAGCGGAGCTCGCGAAGTCGTGGACCAGGTCGAGCAACTCGTCGGCGTACTGCGCGAACTGCTCGAAAGACTCAAAGGCAGCTAGCACACCGGTCCTGTGACAAGTTTCACATTTATTAATATTAATTATAAATAACATTATTTTACCCCAACCTCAATACTTAGCAAATATTGCTGAGGAAATGAAAACATTGTAGGGACTTCGATAGACGTACGATGAAAAAGGGCAGAAAAGATAAAAATAATGCAATAAAATAAACCACAAGACACATTACATAATTTCTATCTACAGTTGAGTAAAATAAACAGAAGAATATTGAACAAAGTCACTGTCTGTTTGTAGGCATGAGACAGTGACAGCAGCAAAATTATTCCCCAGAAAACTTTTATTGTTGTTTTAATAGCCAGCTATTAAAAAATGAGTTTTCCTCTCAACCGACGATATCTTTGGCTAACTGTACATTTTCTCAATTCCCTCACCTGTGATGACACTTCCTCATGGCGGCAGTGGACAGCTCGGCCGGCACGCCCTCCTGGTCCTCGGCCGACGCCAACTCGATCTCCGATTGGTTGATCGGGATCCTGTGTGAGAAAGGTGATTGGTTAGTTTTTGTAAAGGTTTTCAGCAGAGGTTTGCGATTTCCGTGGACGCTAGCTCGATCTCCGATTGGTTGATCGGGATCCTGTGTAAGGAAGGCAACTGGTTAGTTTTTACGAAGGGTTTCAGAGTAGAGTAGGTTTGCGATTTTTTGTATGGAAATCAGTCACGGTGTTTCTAGTTGTTTGTGGTTTAAATATGGAGGTAGACCTCCAGACGCCTACCTCTATAGGTATATTTAAACCACAAACAACTTTGTGTTGCTTACTAAAACAACTTACACAGGTTCGTTATAGACGTCGATAAACTCGTTTAATGTGCGTTCCATCACAACGCCTTATTTATGGCGAATTGTGATATAGTGACATTTATCTGGCTTTTAAAGAAATTCTCCAGGCGGGGATATCTTGATCAGATCTCTCTGAGCTGGCTCAAGATTGTAAAGAGTGGCGGCGCTTCACTTCGGCCCTTATACCTGCTGTCTTACGGCGTGGTCGTGTCCTATCTCCGGGTACTATCTCCAGGTCCTATCTCCAGTTCCTATCTCCAGGTCCTATCTCCGTGGCCTATCCTCTCACCTGTTGGGGTGTCCGGTGGGCAGGATGAACTGGAAGTGCACGCTGCCCAGCTCCCCGGACAAGGCCAGGTGTAGGTGTCATATATCCTTGCGATGTTGTGTATATAGGAAGCCTTCCAGGACATAACAGACTACACTATTTAAAAAACATCAAATGGCTGTTTAAGCTTTTGTGGTTAGGCCCCTATACTTTTGGTAAGATTCCACAGTAACGTCATATGCTTAAAAATGGAGGACGACCTTTGAGGCGTAACTCCCCACCCCACCTCTTCCTCACCTGTTGGCATTCCTTGTACAAGTGTACATGCGTCAAGGCAAAGAAACCTAAACCCCCATTGTTACTATGATAGGCGGGTCAGGTTTCTCTGCTTCTGACTGTACAATATGATATTATACCTGTTGGGGTGTCCGGTAGGCAGTATGAACTGGAAGTGAACGATCCCCAGCTCCCCTGATAACGCCAGGTGTTGGAGCGTGGTGATGTCGTACGAGGTGTAGGCGCGGCGCACGTAGACCTCGAGGGCTGCGTTGCATACCTGCGGGAGAAGATAATTATTATACAATAGTTTAGTGACACTAGAAGGCCTAGAATGGCGAGCAAGACACACACGTATAGAGCGAGCGCGGCGGAAAACTTTTGACACATTTTGACTAGCGCGTCTTTGCGTCCTAATATGACTCCAAATTCGGTGTAATTCGGGAGTTTTATACGTATAACTTTTGAACGGATATTTGGATTTTCATGAAACATAGACCAATAGCAACAACGCTTTTGATCACTAAAAAACTAAAATTCCGGAATTTTACACAAAAATACCGATTAAACACAGACCAATAGCCTCGTCATTCAATCCTTTTTCTATCAATAGAACCCACATCAAAATCGGTTCATCCGTTCAAAAGATACAAAGCCTATAAGACACAAGACTCACCGCCGCGTTAGTGTGGTAGAAAAAGTCGTGCAGTATGTCGAAGATGGAGGTCTCGGACAGGATCAGCTTCTGCAGGTTCTCCGGATGGAAGTCGTGTCCGTACATGTCCACCGCGGACAGGAAGATGGACTCCATCTGGTTATGGCGCAGCTCGTAGGCTGGCTGGTGGGCTGCTATCAAGACCTGAAGGGAAGGGTACAACGTTAGAATGCACCGAAAATGATTTGGAACCATCCAAACTTTAACATTTCTAGCTATTAAGACTAAAATTACAATGGATTTTTCAAACACAATAGTTACTACGGAGCACAATTCAGTGGTTAAAACCAAGACAGCAGATAGGTTGGGAATACTAAACGGTACGGAGAAACGGAGGTTGCGTTAGTGTATCAACCATCTGCTCTCTAAAAGACAGATTTTATGATTTGCAAATTAGATAGGTATTTTTGACTAAGACCAAGTTTTTGACACTCTGCCCATGGGAGAGGCGTACGCAATATCCAGCAGTAGCCGATCGTAACCTAATGATAATGATGATTACGTATCTACACAACCCACCTGTCTCGCCCGGAGCGCGACTCGGCTCTGCTCAGCGCGGTGAAGCGAGGTCAACTCGTTCAGCGTGTGGGCCAATTCGTCTGTTAGACCTGGCTCGTTGGACCACAGGTGGTCTATGAGGAGGGTCACCTGAAATAGGAGGATTAGGTTAGGGGGTTTCGAAAAACAAATAGCAAATGAAATGTAAAACCATTTCAGATTAAATAATTATATGAAATAAGAATTTAAAATTGTTTTGGGGTCTCCTATTACGATACCTTGATTCAGGTAATCTTCGAACTTGCACTTGGCATTTTGGAATCATATTAGGTGTCTTCCATTTGGCAACGCAAAACGTGGGTAATAATCGTATGAGTCGGTCTTAGTCTACATCGATCGTCACTGTATGTAATCATTCGTAGTACGAACAGGGAAACGCAGCGTGTGACACCCTCGTGCTCGCTAAACCGAGGACCTTAGGCGGGTCGCCGGTAGTGGCTGGATTAGGAAGGCCGAGGACCGAGTGTTGTCGCGTTCCTTGGGAGAGGCCTATTGCCTAGCAGGGGATGATTTTTGGCTGATAATGGTATTCGTGGTAACTTACCAGCACATTCTTCTTGGCCACCTGGTTGTGTGAGAAGATGATGTTGACCACATCCTGCATGTTGTCCTTGTACTTGTCACGGAGCGCTTGCACGCACTTGTCGTATGAACCTGGAGGAGAAATAGAAAATTGTCAATATTCGATAGGAAAAATAAGAAATTAATGCCTAGATTCACCATAGTCTGTTAAATGACTAACATCCCTGTTGCATGTCATCGATTATATGTCATCTTCATATAAAATTCTTGACAGATGTGTCAAAAGTCAACAACTAATCCCTTGTTATGATCAAACAGAGTATGGTGAAACTGGGGTTAAGACGGTTATCCAATACTTTTCATCAATTTTACACTCACACACACAGCCCGAGGGTTACTAGTGTTACTATCATAATCGTGGTTGGTACGTAGTTGGGATTTATCCACTCTTACACAGTTACTTTTCAGAAAGAAGCGCTGCTTTAAATCTACGGATTATTTGGAATATATGGCTCTTGCGGTCCAGTGAGACCAGTGGACCAGTGAGAAGGTAGAAACTTCGGATAGCCTTAATGTAGAAACTAACAAAATCACAAATAATATTCTAGAATAACGTACCCATTTGGAAGTTGCTCTCCACCTGGTAGTACTGCTTCAACAGATCGTGCACCGCCGCCTTCATGCGACCACGGATGCCGTTCCTGAACAAATAAAGGGTAGGTAATAACATTTTAAAAAAGGGTAAGGTTTCATCAGTTATTGAAGCAAAGGCAGATTTGTATGTATGTGGGCAAAGATACTGAACAACATCTGTAATTCGTTAAAATATATATTGTAATTCATGAAAAAAAAAGCACATGTAATCCTTGGATCTTACCTATATCTCTGCACAAGGACGACTAGAGCCTGTGTGCTCATGAAGAACTGGTCACGATCGGCTCGTTTGGGTAGAGATGCCGCGTGGCTGTAACAAGCACATGAGTATTAGGGTCAATTCAGACGTACCACAACCACACCACAGCCACAACCACACCACAACCACGCGGTGTGGTCGGGCGTATATTTTGTATTGACAATGAATAATCCAATTCACACGTGCCACATTTTGCCGTTGTTATCGACCACCTGTGTAATACGACCACATCGCAACCACATCGCAACCACAACGCAACCAAATCGCAACGGCAACGCTGCCACGCGGCGGCGGCACCGCGGCAACCTGTTTTCCGTATTAACTGCACACGACGACGTGGTTACCACATCGCAATGACAGCGACAACGCAACCACATCGACATTTTGTCGCTGCCACAACGCAACTGCAAAAAGCCGCTGTCACACAATTCACACGTAACCACAGCTTGACCACATTTTGTCGCTGCGACGTGGTGTGGTTGTGGTACGTGTGAATTGACGCTTTGTATGTTAGCTGTGGGAATTCCGGGATAAAAAATTGCCTACGTGGTTATTTAGGGTGTCAGCTTACTATATGCAAAATTGTTCCAGCCGTTTTGGCTTGAGAATAGCAAATATACGATTTATACATAAGTACTCACAAAGATACAACACTACAACTAAATTTTAAAAAATCCTTATCATTCCTCTACGTGTTATTTCTTTCTTCTAGTACAGATCAATCTAACACTTCCTTCTCCACCAGAAAAACATCCATTCCTCAACAGTCCTCAACATTCCTCTACTCACTGGTCTCGTATAGCGCCATCAACTTGCGTACTTTCTTCTCCACATAAATTGCAATATTTCCTCAACATTCCTCTACTTCCCTCAACATACATAACTCTTCTTTTCACGGATTAACACTCGCTAATATTTCACACCTTCTTCAGCATTTAAACGACAGAATTTCCTCAACCTTCCTCAACATTCCTCTACTCACTGGTCAATAACGCTGGCTATCTGCTGGCTCGGGAACTGTGCTAGCACGGAGGTGATGTTCCTCTCGTATAGCGCCATCAACTTGCGTACTTTCTTCTTCACCTAAACACAGCCATTTCTTAAGCTTCCTCATATGTCCTCAACATTCCTCTACGCACTGATACTCAATAAATAACACTCGCTAAATTTTTCGCACGTCTTTTACACATAAACAACAAATTTCCTCGCCTATCCTAAACATTCCTCTACTTACTGGTCGATAACACTGGCTATCTTATTTAAAATCACCTAAACAATATTCTGTCCTCAGCATTCCTCTACATTCTACAACATTTCTGTACTCGCTGGTCATAACTATCACGACGTACTCTACCTTCCTTAACATTCCTGAACATTTATCAACTATTCTTAACATTCCTCAAGAATCCTCAACATTCCTCTACTCACTGGTCAATAACACTGGCCATCTGCTGGCTCGGGAACTGTGCTAGCACCGAAGTGATGTTTCTCTCGTATAGCGCCATCAACTTGCGTACTTTCTTCTCAACATAAACAACAATCTGTCCTCAACATTCCTCTTCTTTCCTCAATATACATAACTCATCTTTACACTGTTTAACACTCGCTAAATTTTGCAAACTTTCTTCTGCGTTTAAACGACAAAATTTCCTCATCATTCCTCTACTCACTGATCAATAACGCTGGCTATCTACTGGCTTCTATTCCACATAAATAACTCTATGTCCTCAACATTCCCCGACGGTCCTCAAAATTCCTCTACTGTCCTCAACATTCCTCTACTCACTGGTCAATAACGCTGGCTATCTGCTGGCTGGGGAACTGTGCTAGCACGGAGGTGATGTTCCTCTCGTATAGCGCCATCAACTTGCGTACTTTCTTCTCGACATAAACTAATCTATATCCTCATCTTTCCTCAACGTTCCTCAACTGTCTTCAACATTCCTCTACTCACTGGTCAATAACACTCACTATCTTCTGGTCTCTTCTCCAAAAAGGCAACATACAGTCCTCAACTTTCCTCACAATTCCTCAACTTTCTCCACAATTCCTCAACATTCCTCTACATTCCTCTATTCACTAGTCGATGATGCTGGCTATGTGCTGGCTCGGGAACAGCGCTATTAACTTGCGAACTTTTATCTCCACCTAAATGACAATCTTTCCTCAACATTCCTCTACTCACTGGTCAATAACGCTGGCTATCTGCTGGCTGGGGAACTGTGCTAGCACGGAGGTGATGTTCCTCTCGTATAGCGCCATCAACTTGCGTACTTTCTTCTCCACGGAGATCGGGATGCGGCCTGACGCTGAGGAAAGGACCTGAGAGGATGGGTAGAGAGGTTAGTTATGAGGGAATTACATTAATAAATAGTGATATCGATTGTAAAGGCACAAAAAATTATATGAGCAAAATGTGAAACTATAAATTTTGCGAGAAAAAAGAATTTAAGGTTTTCACAGCTTTCAGAAACGACTTTATTGTTCACATTAGTATCTATGATTTACCTCTTATTTTAAAGTGCTGTTAGAAAACTCCCCATTGAAATACCTCGCTTTTTCTGATTTATTACCCTAGAAATTTCACCCGTTTTGGGTGGATTCTGGGAAACGCATGTCCGAGATTTAACCTAGGAACAAACCTAATTTATTAGAGTAGGATAAATTCTCTACACACGTTTCCCAGAATCAACCTTAGGAAGAATTTTCTATGGTAACAGATTGCAATAAACTCACAGTGACATAGTAGGTAGAAGAAGAGTTATACGTTGTTTAGCTTTTTTTTTGTAAAAAAAAGTATCTATTTAGGACGCCTATTGCGTTATATCCACTGTATAAATTGTAATTTCTGTTCTGTTTAGTCAATAGTAGTATTCTATTCTATTCTATTCGGTGTTACCTCCTGTAGCTCCAGCAGTGGCAGCGAGGGGTCGCGCAGGCTCTGCATGAACTTCTCCACGATCTCTCGTAAACGCGGCGCGTTGTACGGGTCGGGGAGGCAGTAGCCTGTAATCGTAATTTATATTGTAAAGTAAAAAATAGGAAGATAGCGTACAAAAAAGATGACTACTGTACTGTAGAGCGATCCAGAAAAAACGCAGCACATTCTATTCGATAGTCTATGAGGCGTTTGTTAAAAAAAAAAAGTTCCTTTTTGGAGAAATAGATGGCGTTGTCTGGGGTTGTACCAACTTTCAAACCCTCAGAACACACTCAGATCACAATATGTTATTCTGTGAGGCTAACGAAATGTGAAAGTGACGTAGGTAGGTAGAATTGTAGTATTATTTTCTCTATGATGTCGATGTCACTGTTGCTTCAGCGTTTGTGCGTACAGCCGTTCTTTTCAAGTTTTCTCAGTTTCCTTGTGTTTCTCTGTATGGAGTGGGGATACCCCGACAAGTTCATTAGTAGCTCCGTAATAATTCGGCCCTTAAAATTGCATAACCATGTCTAAAACAGTGGAAAGTGTAATACGTGAACTCCAAAAGACACTAGAAAGTCTAGTTATTAAAGTCAGTGCTCTGGAGCTAAAGATTGGTGAGCAAAGTGCAATAATTGCTAGCCAGTCGAGTCTGATATCTCGCATCAGTCCGCCATCACCAGCAGTAGCCACGCCCACTCGCGAGACAACTACCCCCAAGGTGACGCCGCAGCCAGCACCGGCCCGCAACGCGCAAGCAGCGCTACAGCGCCCGGTCCGCCAGGCCCGTTTAGCAGCTACCGCAGCGATCAGCGGAGGAAAAAGCGCTGCAACGACCGTTGGAGTGAAACAGGTACAGCCCCGTGCGTCACTCGGCGAGCGCTCCGCCGCCGCCGCCGCCGTAGCCGAAGTTCGAACATCCAACGGACGAACATCCAGCGCGGTGGCCACTAAAGGAGAGTCTGTTCCGCTTAGCAAAATAGAAAATACTCATGGTGATAGTAAGGAAAGTGAATGGACCATAGTGGGGAAAAGTAAACGTCCACGAAATGCCCGTTCACATAATACTGTTATTGAAGGCGTCGGTAAACAGAATTACGGAATCAAAACCGTAAAAAAGTTAAAATACATTCAGGCTTGGATGTTCGCCCCAACTACAACGACTGACCTTATCATTGACTTCCTAAAAAAGGTGATACCGTCACTGACTACGCATGAAGAATTTACTACTACTTACTTACTTATAGTCCTGTTACTCCCCTGTGGAGCTTAGGGCTACAGACATTCTTCGCCACGCTTCCCTATCTTGAGCCGCCTCCTTCACTTGGGCCCACGATAGACCTGCCCTCTTCATTTCCGCCTCCACGGACCTTCTCCAGCTCTGTACGGGTCTACCTGGTCTCCTTCATCCACCAGGCTGCCAATCGAAAGCAACTTGAGCATGGTTACAGTCGTGTCTTCTCATTGTATGGCCGATCCATCTCCAGCGCCTCATTGCGATTTCTTTCCTCAATGTGGTTTGGTTGCATTTTTTCCATAGGTCCACATTAGAAATCGTGTCCGGCCAGTATATGCGGAGAATCGAACGGAGGCACCTGTTGACGGTAACTTGGAGCTTGTGATGTAGCAGCTTTGTAGTCCTCCAAGTTTCACAGCCATAGAGAAGGACCGACTTTACATTGCTTTCGAATATAGACAGCTTTAGACGAAGGGGCATTATGTGCGACCTCCAGACTGGGGCAAGCTGGGCGAAAGTCGCTTTTGCTTTCTTGATCCGGTTATCTATGTCCATATCAGCACCGCCTTTGTTCGTCAGGATACATCCAAGGTAGCAGAAGGTGTCTACTAGCTTCAGTTGCGAGTTGCCCAAGGTGACATGTTCTGTACTGCTGGAGCTAACTTTCATGCTTTCTGTTTTTGACGCATTTATCTTAAGGCCATATTTGCCACCTTCTCTTTGGAGATCTTCTATTTTACTTTGCATATCTGACAGCCTTTTGGATAAGAGTACAATGTCGTCCGCGTAATCCAGGTCTTCTAATTGGCCTTGTCTCCAAGGGATTCCTCTTGAACCAGCAGAGACTTGTCGCATTATGTCGTCCAAGATGATTATGAAGAGAAGAGGAGAGAGAAGGCACCCTTGTTTGACCCCGGTAGAGATTGGAATAGGTGGTCCAATAAGCCCATCATGTATAACGTGGCACGTGCTGCCATTGTAGAGAGATTGTATGATATTGACAATTTTTGTTGGAATGCCTTTTTTCTTCAAACACGTCCACATAGCGGGCCACTGTATGGTGTCAAAGGCCTTTTCAAAATCCACAAAAGTGAGAAAAAGTTCCGCATTCCATTCAACACACTCTTCAATAATAATACGCACCGTATTTGTGTGATCTGTGCATGACCTTCCCGCGCGGAAACCGGCTTGCTCCTCTCTTAAGTATTTCTCTATCTCTGTTGACATTCGGTTCAGCAGGATCTTCGCCAGAACCTTCGCAGCTATCGGCAGGAGTGTAATGCCACGCCAGTTGTCACACAGTGAGAGATCTCCCTTTTTTGGAACCTTAACTAATAGCCCTTTCCTCCATTCGCTGGGAATATCTTCTGTCTTCCACACGTTATTTATGAGCGGTGTTATTAGAGTAGCTGCGTAATGTTTATTGGCTTTAAGCATTTCTGGACAGATGTTATCAATTCCAGGTGATTTTCCGGATTTTAGCTGACCTATGGCATTGACAACTTCGTCACATGAAGAATTTCATGTTGAGAAACGTGTCATCAACACGGACAGACACTCGTCCTTTATAATCGGCATACGTGAAGACAAGTTTGACGAACTTAAAACTCCCACTCTATGGCCACCGGGTGTAAAATACTCGGACTGGTTTCTCGCTCGTCCCCGCCACCAGCGGGGCCACCGTGAGTCATCCCCAACCCGAGGCAGCGGCTCCGCGCCCCGCGCCGCCGCCGCCTCCGACTAGCCCCGACGCCGCCCGAGCGCCGCCGGCCACTGCGCGACCAGCTCCGCCGACTTACATTACTGTGACTCACCAAAATGCGCAGTCACTTAACAATAAGACAAGGCGCCTCGAAGCGCTGCTACTGCACGATTTAAAATGTGATATTTTAGCGATAAGTGAGCACTGGTTACCAGTAGATAAGATAAGATAAAGATAAAAATTCATTTATTGTAAACATGGGTAAATAAAATGGTGTTACAAAAATATTAGTTCTCCATGCTTTGCACTATACAGTACGTACAACTTTTTGGATTACCTACACTATAGAATTCATGCAAATTTATATAAATTAAGTTCAAAATGAGATAAAACAATAATAGCAATATAATAATTAAATAGTCATACAATAATAGTCATTCATTTAGTTATATCATAAATTATAAAATGTCATTTAGGTAGTCATTAATTGTATAATAACATTTTTTTTGGAGAATACAATTCAGTTCATTTTTAAATTTAATAATGTCAAGACATCTTATATTGTAAGGCAGTTTGTTGTACAGCTTAGGGCCCATACACACAATACTCTTAGTTAAGAGCGTAGTGTTATAGCGCTCAGTGAACAGCCTGTCTCTATTGCGACCTAGTCTTAAAGTGACATCGGTCATTGTTTTAAATAAATTTGGATTTGTTTTTACAAACAGTAGTATCTCATAAATGTACAAGCAAGGAAATGTTAATAGACTGTTTTTGATAAAGTATGGTCGACATGAATCAGTGCTTCTTAAATTAAACATTGCTCGAATGCACTGTTTTTGAGCTTTGAATACCTTATCTTTATCTGTGGAGTTGCCCCAGAATATAACTCCATATCGTAGTATTGAAGCTGCATTACCATGATAAGCAGTTAGGAGTGTTTTTAGATGTGTAGTACGTGAAAGTTTGTGAAGGGCGTACGCAGCTTTACTCATTCTCTTACATACATGTTCTACATGGAATTTCCAGGACAGATTGCTGTCAATCAATAGTCCAAGAAAGCGAGTGACATTAGTGGTTTCAACCACCTTTCCGTCATGGCTTACATTTATGTGATCTGGCAGTTTTCTCTGGTAAAAATGCATAAGCTTAGTTTTCTCCAGGTTTATTAAAAGATTGTTACCTGTAAGCCAGTTTATAACTGTGCCAAGTGAGTCATTTACTTCAATTTCATAACATTGAGGATCATTGCATTCTATGAGAAGTGTGCTATCATCTGCGAATAGCACCATTGGGAATTTTGTGTGAAGGGGTAGGTCATTAATATATAAAATGAACAATAGAGGCCCTAAGACACTACCTTGCGGTACACCACGACTGTTTATCCTCTGTAGAGACCTATAGGTAGTTTCACATTTAGTGTCCAAACTTATTTTGGTTATTTCTACCAATTGGAATCTTTCGCTTAAATAGGATTCAATAAGCTTATGTATATTGCCACGAATTCCATAAGAATGTAGTTTCCTAAGTAAGAATTTATGGTCGACTAAGTCAAACGCCTTAGTCATGTCCATAAACATTGCACAGCAGGGTTTTCTGTTGTCAATGTTAAGCAGTGTTTGATGAAGAAAATTAAATATGGCCATGTTTATTGTTGTGTTTCTCCGGAATCCGTATTGTTCATTTACAAGGATATTAAATTTGACAAGATACTGGTAAATAGAATTATTAATATATTTTTCGAGAATTTTTGAGAAAATGGATAACAGGGCAATAGGACGATAATATTGAATACATTCTTTGTTATTCTTTTTGTGAATGGGGATAATGACAGTGGTTTTGAGTCTCTTTGGAAATACACCCATTGTAATACATAGGTTCATTATGTAGCTTAGTGGGAATGATATTGATTCAGCTACGGTTTTTATGACCTTAGTCGTAACTTCATCATGACCTACACTATTAGTGTTCTTTAGCTCTTTTATTATCTTTAAAATGTCAGTGGGGATGGATGGTGCCATGAAAAAAGTATGATTTACATTGTCTAGTAGGTTAGGTTTAATGTCATTAGAGGGTAATTTAGGTTCGTCAATAAAATAGTTATTAAAAGCATTAGCAATGTCAGTTGGGTCAGTGATTATATGAGAATTAATGTCAATTTTTGAGATAGGCTCTTTTATGTTATTAAATTTTGAATTTTTTATTATTTGCCACATAGCTTTGGACTTAGAATCAGCAGTTTCAATGAGATAGCCGTTTTGAGCTCGCTGTGTCAACTGAATTACTTTTTTAAATCTATTTGAATATATCCTAAGTTTATTTTTATTCTCAGTTGTTTTATTATATTGATATATCCTAAGCAATTCTCTTTTCCTTTTACTGCATTTTTTTATACCCTTACTTATCCACTTAGGTGTTTTCCTGAGGGAAACTTTTATTTTTTTCAAAGGGAAACACAGTTTATATAGAAGAGTGAATAGCTCTATAAAGCTAGCGTAGGCAGCGTTTGGATCGTCGCAGTCATAGACCTCAGAAAATGAAATGCTTTCAACGTAAGATTTGAATTTTATTAGATTTTCATCACTGTAGTCACGACGTTGAATGAACCAGGATTTTAATGTGAATGACTTTTTGACTGGAAATTTAAGAAGTTGAGCAGTATGATCAGATAGACCAAAGTTAAGTACTTCACTATTACAGCCATTGGCATTGTGAGCAAAATTATCGAGGCACGTTTTACTGATGAGTCTTGTTGGTTCTCTTATTTCTAGTTTCAAATTAAATCTTAATAGTAAATTTTCAAAATATTTAGATTGATTATCATTATTTAATATGTCTATGTTAAAATCACCGCACATTATGATTTTTTTATTGGACCTAGTCAGTTTTAACATTAAAATTTCTAGTTTTTCGTAAAATTCAGTCAATTTCGCTATATTTTTTGTGGGTGTTCTGTACAAGCAAATGATAATGATTTTGTGTTGTAACAGTTCAATTGCACAACACTCAAATATGCCTTGAACAGAACTACAGTTAACTTCAGTAAGGACTTTATAGTCATGACCTTTCCTAACTAATATACAGCTACCTCCTCTTTTTTTCTTACGGGAATAACTAGTTGCGAGTTTAAAGTTTGGGATATTCAAAAATTCTTCCGTTTCTTCAATCATAAAGTGCTCGGTTATACAAATTAAATCAACTTTTTTGTTGGAGTCGGAAAGTTCTTGCAGATGTACAGTTAATAAATCTGATTTTTTAATTAGTGAAGCAATATTCTGATGTAGTACATATATATGTTTATAAGCGAAAAAAGTTCGAGTTCGAGGGTCTTTCTGGGTTGTTTTCTTGTACTTTTGTCCTTACAGCAGGTTGTACATCGCTGGAGTTCTGAAGGTCCATTATTATGGACTTAATATTTAGGATTATATTTGCTATTCCATTAAAGTTTATTCTACCAGTACGTTGGGAGAACATGGAGTAAGTGAGGTCAGAGTTTGAGTCAAAAACTAGTGCATATTTATGAGTAAGCACGTCAAGGCCCATGAGGTTGTTAAACACTTCGACCCGGCAGTTATACAGGCCAGCTCCACAGATATAGGTCGGTAAGCATATAATAAAGTTTGTGTGATCCAATTTACGTATTTTCTCTCTTATCATAGTCACAAGTTCAATATAGTTGTTGGTACGCAAGAAATCCGATTCGCCAATTAATATAATACAATAGTCAGATAGTGTGAAGTCTTTTAATTTATGGTCAATGTTTGCTAATAATAATTCTAGGTTTGCGTTAGTGTTCCTATAGTTGCAGTAAGTGAAGGAGGTCGAACTGAACTGATCTTCTAAAATTTTTAGGCTATCACTTGGTGTGCTGCTGCTCAAGAAACAAAGTTTCGTCTTCTTTTGGATTGAAGTTGATGGGTCATCCCTGCTCCTATTTTCACAAATTTTACTCGCTTTCTGCGTTGGTTGTGGTGTTGTAGTGGTTTTGGGTGGAGACATTTGGTTTTGTTGAATTTGAGGATTTTTTTTCCCTTTCTTCGGGGTGGTTTCGAAGGATATTTTTTTATAAAGGTTTATTTTCTTTGCCATTTCTTCGAGTGACTGCTTTAACGATGAGTTTTCCATTGATAGGTTTTTTATCTCTTCGTGAGCTATTTCCAATTGTAGTTTCGTATCCTCTAACTCATGTTTTAGCTCCGCCAAACTATTATTTTCTTCTGAAGATATATTAGGTAGACTGTTGCTAGTATCTTCCAAAAAGCAAGATGAATTTTTTGTTTCATCATTGTCCGTTTGACTATGAGCTCTTCTTCTGAGGGTGATATTGGAAAAGAAATCCATTTTTTGTGAAATGGAACGTTATGTCAAAAATATATTCTGAGCTTGCAACACTGGAACAAGCTGTCAATCTGTGTTTGTTGTGATTGTCTGCGCGTGCGCCGGTTATTGTGTTGTTATTGGCCCAATTTTCGAAATATTTTGAAAAATAGGCGTTGAGTCGTTTGTCCAATATGAAATCTTGGGAAGTGGATAATTTTAAAGTGAAAATATGGCTTTCTCACCGCTGGTTTCAGGCTAAGATAAGCTGCCAAACAATCTTGAAGGTTAGTTCAGTGTTGAACAATTGCTTTCACAGTCTTCCAGGCTAAGATTCACTAGTTTTAATAATTAATTGATGAGGACTTCAATAAATGCGTAATGTACGATCGGGCTCAGGGTTGCCAGCTACGCTATCTAGTAGCGTAGTAGTAGAGTATCTAGTAGCTCTAGTAGATAAGTTAAAGTCCACAACTATCCTTAATTATAAACTTGTGTCGAGTTACTGTCGTCCCAACATTGAGCATGGTGGCACTTGCATTTATATTAAAAATAATTTAAAAGCCCAACCTATTGCCGAATTGTGCAGTGTTCTGTGTATTCTTGCATGTGTAAAAAAAAAAAAAAAAACAACTGTCACTTTTTAGGATTCAATAACAATATACAACTTGCATGTGGCTTCGCATTTTCAATATTTTTTCCCTGCTTTCCTGTGTAGGAGTAATCAAACAAAACTTAATTTCAAACATAATATATTGCACCCATCATATGGTCACAATCGATAGCCGGATATCAGCGGCCCGCCGGCCGAGTGAAAAAAGTTCACGTGAAAACATAACCTTCAACAACCAACAAAACAAGTGAAAAAACTATTTGGACTCAAGTAAAGTGCTAAATAAATGAACATTCACGTAAAAATCAACCTTATTCTGCAAGTGTGTTATGAAATAAACTGTGTTGAACTTATTCGTGTGATAAATAACACTCGGAAACATGTCGGACATTGACTCGTTACTTGGATCGTTAGAAGATACAGCCCTGTTACTAAGAAAAGCGCAAATTAACCTTAAAAAGTGTCCTAAGCAACGGTTAACTCAAGGCTACTTAGAAGCACGATATGCAATCCTGGGCGAGTACTGGAGTACCTTCAAGAGTACGCACGACAAGCTCGTAAAAGTTACACCGCGAGACAAACGAGGTGCTATGCCATACTTCGTGAACGAGGACTTTTACACCACCGAGGACTTATACCTATGTTTACAAGCAGACATAAAGGATATGTTATTGCAATTACGAGAGAAAAACAGAGATTCTGATGCGAGTACAAGTAAGGAAACCTGTACAGATGGGCAAGTGAAGTTACCTAGTATACAATTGCCGACTTTTAGTGGCAAGTATGAGGAGTGGCCGACGTACCATGATTTGTTTACAACATTGGTGCACAATAACACGTCGATCAGTCAGGTACAGAAGTTACACTACTTAAAAACAAGTGTATCTCACGAAGCTGAAGTTCTCTTACGACACATACAAGTAACTGAAAGTAATTATACACAAGCTTGGGATATTTTGAAAAACCGCTATGGCAACAAGCGTCTTATTGTTTCCTCACTACTGAAGAGACTATTCAATCAACGGAAAATTAGTGTACAATCAGCTGGTTCAATTAAAATACTACTAGATACAACCACTGAATGCATTAACAACCTGAAAAATCAGAAGGTCAGCACCGATTCCTGGGATCCAGTAATTATATTTCTGATTGTACAGAAATTGGACTCGGAGTCGCACAAAGAGTGGGAGCAATATGCGTACAAAGAAGACCCCGAAGCATTGCCATCGTGGAGCGACATGAAGAAATTCTTAGAATCAAAGTTCCGCACTCTTGAGCTTGTCACACCGTCTTCATCCGCACCTGCTACAGAGAAACGTACTGCTACAGTCATACGTGAACGAACGTACCATGTCTCGACAACTGAAAAGAAATGCATTATGTGCAAAGATAATCACACACTGTGCCACTGCAAGGAATTTACGAAGATGGATCCTGAAGCCAGAAGTACCTATGTTAAGGACAATCGACTTTGTTTCAACTGCTTAGTACCAGGACACTCATCAATGAAATGTAAGCTACCAATGTCCTGTCGCATATGCAACCGACGCCATCATTCTCTGCTACATGAGAATAGGAGCAATGAACCAGTGTCTTCATCGAGCAAATCAACAACACTGGCTTCACAACATGTAGTAGAAGAGAAAGAAGAAGACGAAGTACAAGTTAACTCAATGATGGCATCACATATCAATACTAAGCGGGGAGTAGCACTATTAGCTACAGCCATTGTGGAAGCAACTAATGAACAAGGTCTCACCATTCCACTCCGTGCGCTAATAGACCAAGGATCAGAAGCATCATTCATCAGTGAGAACGCAGCTCAACTGCTGAAACTTAAAAGACAGCCCATGAAGGGGAATGTGCTTGGAGTGGGATCAACAAAAACAAGCATAAACCAGTTGGTGCAGCTAAGAATAAGTTCACGTTTGAAAACAGAAACATGTTTATCAATACAAGCATATGTCATTAAGAAAAATATCACGGCAAAGATACCAAAGAAGAAAATTCAAATACAACAATGGCCTCATCTCGAGGGGCTTGAACTGGCTGACCCATCCTACTGCATGCCTGGAGATATAGATCTACTTCTAGGAGTAAGAGAATACGCAACAATACTCAAATCAGAATTTATAAAGGGTCCGCCAGGCACACCTAGTGCTCAGAGAACCAGCCTAGGATGGATATTATTTGGGGAAGTCAATGAGAACCCACAAGAAGACACATTTCTGGTAATGCATCACAAAATTGATATTGATGACATGCTGAAATCAATTTGGGAGATAGAAACAGACAACAAGAGATATTTAACACGAGATGAGAAACGATGTGAAGAAATTTATGAGACCACAACCACAAGAAATGAGGAAGGGAGATACATAGTCAAACTTCCATTCAAAAATGACAGTCCACTAGTATCAGAAGCAAACTCTAAACAAATAGCAACGCAGAGATTCATGCAATTAGAAAGAAAATTTAGAAGAGCATCAGACCTAAAAGAAGAGTATACAAAGGTTATTAATGATTACATTGAACAAGAGCACATGGAAAGAATACCTGAAAAAGAAAAAGATATAAAAAAATCAGTATACTTACCACACCACGCTGTCGTACGCGATGATAAGGAGACGTCTAAAACACGCGTTGTGTTCGATGCAGCCTGTAAGAATTCAAACAATGTCTCTTTAAATGATGAACTTCTGGTTGGTCCCCAGTTGCAAGAGGACTTGAGAAATCTCCTGACAAGATGGCGGATGAAACGTATCTGCTTCATGGCCGATATAAAACAAATGTATCGCCAGATATTAGTCAGCAAAGATGACGCTGACTATCAAAGACTGATCTGGAGACCAAATGAAAATAATGAATTAGAAGAATACAGGTTGCGCAGAGTTACCTTTGGTACATCTCCAGCTCCCTACTTGGCTGTGAGAACACTACATCAAGTAGCAAATGACGAAGGCAAAGAATGCAAACAGGCTACTGAGTCAATAAAAACAAACTTTTACATGGATGATTTCCTTGATGGCGCTGATTCTGTAAATGATGCTGTCAAACTTGCCCAAGAAGTCACTGAAATACTGAAAAAGGGTGGTTTTCTTCTCACAAAATGGTCGTCAAATGACATAGAATTTATGAAATCAATAGATGAAGACCAAAGATCGGTAAATGCACAAGTAAACTTGAATCTCGATGGAACAGTTAAAGCATTGGGTATTGTGTGGAATTTGAGCCAAGATACATTCCAGTACAACCTGCGTCCTTCACAACCATTGAGCATCATCACAAAACGTAGCATCCTATCTGATATTCAGAAACTTTTCGATCCGCTTGGTTGGATTGCTCCAAGCACTGTGATGGCCAAACTATTAATACAAAACTTGTGGCTTGAAAAGATTGGATGGGATGACAAAGTAAGTGACGAACTGGAAGAAAGATGGAAACAGATAAGAAATGACTTTACAAATGTGAATGAGATACAAATGAAAAGATGGCTTGGAGTAACTGAAACTACACTCGCGAGCAACCAAATCGACTCAAGCCTTGACGGCGCAAACATACATTAATACAAGTAAAATTATGAATAGAAATAATAAAAATGATATGTCATTTAAAAGCTTAAGATGTCAGCTTTAATTTGATATCATTATTATTGAAATCCATTCATCATTTTTGAAATAAATGATGTCTGAACGCAATTGTAGGAAAAACGGGAATTTAGGAAAAAAGGGTATGGGTATCGTATTATACAAATTAAACAAAAAATGTTAAGATAAAAATTTATTTATTTAAATCAATACTTTGTATTGCCCCCTCTTGCCCTAATTACAGCCTGCAGCCTGTTTCTCATAGACCTTATCAACTTTTTGACAGTTTCCTGAGGAATGCCGTCCCACTCCTCTAATAAAGCTGTCTTCAGCTCGTCCACGCTTGCAGGGACTGGATTCCTGGCCCGAACTCTTCTTTTGAGCTCGTCCCATAAGTGTTCGATGGGATTCAGGTCAGGACTGAGCGCAGGCCAGTCCATCGTGCGCAATTCCTTCTCTCTCAGAAACTGCCGACTGACTCGTGCCGTGTGGCAGCGGGCATTGTCGTGCATTAGCACGAAGTCTTCACCGACAAATTCTGCATAGGGCACAACATGACCGAGTAGAATGTCGGTGATGTACCGATCAGCTGTTAACCCGCCTCCTCGGCCGCCTCCAGGCACGAAAACAAGTGCGGTTTTTCCCTCTAGAGAAATACCAGCCCACATCATGCAGGAACCGCCGCCATATGCTACTGTTTCAGCGAAACAACATTGGGCAAATCGTTCCCCCGGACGCCGGTAGACCCGGCCTCTCCTGTCACTGCCATGCAGACACACTCTGCACTCATCAGTAAACAGGACCGACCGCCATTGCGCAATGCTCCAATCGAGATGCTCTCGAGCAAACTGAAGACGCGCTTGTCGGTGGCCTGCAGTCAATTTGGGGCCTGATGCAGGTCTTTTTGGTGTCAAGTTGGCTTCCTTCAAGCGTCTTCTCACTGTCCACTCGCTGACAGCCACTTGTCGTACACGTCTCAGTTCTTGCTGCACATCAACGCCCGTAAGGTGTCGATTGCGCAGCGAGGTTGAGACAATGAAGCGGTCGTCTCTCTCTGAAGTGCAGCGGTGGCGGCCCGTTCTTGGTCTTCGATTGAAGGCACCAGTCTCTTGGAACCGTCTGTATACTCGGGATACAGCAGACTGGCTCAAGTGGAGCTGGGCAGCGACTGCTCGCTGACTTAACCCTTGTTGCAGCAAGGCAACAACTTGAGCAGCTTCTTCTGGTGTGGTATCCATGGGTTTGCGAAAACAAGGAATACAATGCAACGAGATGTGTACCGGTCAACTTGCAACAAGCGACTGATAAGGTACACCGGATGTGGAAAGGTTTTATAGCGGGATCAGGTAGCGCAAGGCGTGGATTCCTAATGAGGTAATTAACACTGACGGGCAATTAAAATGCGTCATTAAATCTGCGCTTAGTTTTTTTTTATGGTATTGATCTTAATTGAAAGCCTAATTCTTCAGCTTTCGAATGACATATCACTTTTATATTTACCATTTATCGTTTTAGGAAAATCAATGTATATGTGCGCCGTGAAGGCTTGAGTCGATTTGGTTGCTCGCGAGTGTAATAAAAAGAAGATACAGATGCATGGTTTCAGTGATTCTTCAATGAAAGCATATGGAGCGGTGATCTATGTAAGAATTGAAACAGAAGATAATGAAATTGAAACAAGGCTCATCGCTGCCCGAACTAGAGTAGCCCCGCTTAAAACCATATCATTGCCAAGGCTCGAGTTATGTGGTGCCCTACTCTTGTCTAAACTCATGAAGCAATTTGGACAAGCTATGAGAATCCCAACAACAGATATGTATGCTTGGACAGATTCACAAATAGTTATTGCATGGCTGAGTGGTGAACCTAATCGATGGAAGCCTTTCGTTGCCAACCGTGTCGTTGAAATCGTAGAAAATCTAAACAATAATCAATGGTATCATGTACAGTCGAAGGAAAATCCCGCTGACTTGACCTCACGAGGAATGTTGCTTTCTGAACTTAAGCAATGTGACCTGTGGTGGAAAGGGCCAAAATGGTTAACTGAAACAGAAATAGAGATGAGTAAACCAGAGATTACAAAGACAGAACTAGAGAAACGAAAAACAAAAGAAGTGTGCACGTTAACAAAGGAAGAAGACCTAGAAAGCAAGAAAGAGAAAGTATACACAAATTTGAATGTAACAACTGAGAAGAGTAATATAGAAGAAAAACCATTAACGGAACAATTTGAACAATTCGAAAATTTGAAACAGCTTATTAGATCAATATCACTATGCAGAAGATTCCTAAACTACAAGAAAGTAAAGGACACAGAATTACCATTTACAACTGAAGAATTAGAGAACGCTTTACGAACATGTATTAAACTATCACAAACAGAAGAGTTTGGAGAAGAAATTGATAAATTGAAAATGAAGAAACAAGTAAAGAATACGAGTAAATTGAAATCATTAAATCCGTATTTGGACGAGCACCAGATCCTCAGGGTGGGCGGTAGATTACAGCACGCAAATATAAGCTATGAAAGCAAACACCCAATCATTCTTGGTAACAAAAATTGCCTGACAAATCTGATAGTAGCTGATGCTCATTTGAAAACACTGCATGGAGGCGTACAGCTTACAATGTCCTACCTAAGGTCCAAATATTGGATAGTAAGAGCCAAAGGATTGGTGAAATCACATATCCACAAATGCCTGACTTGTGCCAAACACAGCGCTATTGCAAAGAAGCAGATTATGGGAGAATTGCCCAAAGTGCGCGTAACACCAGCACGAGCATTCATACGAAGCGGCGTTGATTTTGCCGGGCCTTTTCATGTACTTTTCTCTAAAGGACGAGGAGCTAAGACAAACAAAGCCTACATTGCGATATTTATATGTATGGCTACCAAAGCTATTCACTTGGAGTTAGTTGGAGATATGACTTCACAATCATTTATTGGTGCCTTCAAAAGATTTGTGGCGAGGCGCGGTATATGTTCAGATTTATGGAGTGATCAGGGCAGAAATTTTGTCGGCGCCAATAAAGAGTTGCAAGAGGCATGGCAAGAAGCCAAACTAGAATTTACTGGAGAAATTGAGGATTCCTTGGCATCTGATGGTACCCAATGGCATTTTATTCCAGCATATAGCCCAAATATGGGAG
Organism: Plutella xylostella; assembly: GCF_932276165.1. NCBI lineage: Eukaryota > Metazoa > Arthropoda > Insecta > Lepidoptera > Plutellidae > Plutella > Plutella xylostella. Next base: position 5,151,550 of record NC_064010.1, read on the forward strand.
GTCTATGGGAGGCCGGGGTGAAATCCATTAAGCACCACCTAAAAAGAATACTTACCACCAACCTGACCTTTGAAGAAATGACGACCGTTCTCTGCGAAATCGAAGCATGCCTTAACTCACGGCCGCTATGCCCGATTGATGAGGCCGATACTGATAATATGGACATCCTGACACCTGGTCATTTCCTCATAGGAGAAGCACCGAGAGCAATCCCTACGCCGAATTTGAATAACACGAAGATAAGTACACTGTCAAGATGGCAGCATACCCAAAAACTGGTTCAAGATTTTTGGAAGAGATGGGTTCAAGAATATCTGACTAGACTCCAACAAAGACCTAAGTGGATGAACAACCAAGATGAATTTAAGACAGGCCAGATAGTCTTGATAAAAAATGATAATTTACCCCCTGGTAAATGGGCTCTGGGACGCATTACAGACAAACACCCAGGGCCAGATGGTTATACCAGAGTGTATAGTGTCAAAAGTGGTGACAGTGTAATTAAAAGATCAGTGACAAAATTGTGCTATTTGCCTATTGACAGTGATACTAATTAATTTTGAAAATTATTTGATTTCTTTGTCATACCTAGGTTAAATTTATAATTATCTAAAGCATTATTTAAATTGAATTGTCATAAAGTTAATATTTTTAGTATAAACCAAGACTGTAACTTTTTCTATCTTGGTACCTATTTAGATTTCATTAAAGTTTGTAAAAGGACACATAGTCCTTTTGGTGGGCGGTATGTTCTGTGTATTCTTGCATGTGTAAAAAAAAAAAAAAAACAACTGTCACTTTTTAGGATTCAATAACAATATACAACTTGCATGTGGCTTCGCATTTTCAATATTTTTTCCCTGCTTTCCTGTGTAGGAGTAATCAAACAAAACTTAATTTCAAACATAATATATTGCACCCATCATGCAGTCTATCTGTAGAACAGGTTTGCGAAGTGTCTGCGGTTAAACTCGTAGACTTAGGACTAGCGGTAGTTTGTGTGTATCGCTCTAATTTGACGCACTGTAATGAATTCTTCCCCGTGTTCGAGTCTTTGCTGAGCGAAATTGTTGTACTTAATTTTCCTAGCGTAATCATTGTAGGAGATTTTAATATTGATACCTTAGTAGTGTCACATAATAACAAAATGCTACTTGACACAATCACATCGTATGACATGGTGAATATTGTGGATTTCCCAACGCGCGTGCATGGGACATCCAGCACATCCCTGGACCACGTCTACGTGCGGCGCCGCTCGGGGGGGCCCGGCGGCGCGCGCGCGGCGCCCGTCACTACGCACATCGGCGACCACCTCGCCGTGCGCGCGCAGCTAGACTGTGCGCCTCCGTCTCGCGCGCCCCACACTGCGCGGATCAGAGAAATGAGTCGTGCTAATAAAATGAACTTTGTTGCCGCCGTACGAAGCGTCGACTGGGAAGCCATCTACACTGCACCAGCCGATAGTACCGACGTGCTTGCAACACGTATTCTTGAGATACTGAGCAGTAAATTTAGTATATGCTTCCCCTATAAATCCAAGACGTTTACTGCAAAGAGTGAGCGTTGGATATCGGAACACACTCTTAACATTAAAAGATTACTGTTCGACCTACTAGAACTCAACTCTAAAATTGACGATCCAGACTTGCACACTATGGTGAACGAAACGACGGACAAGTACAAAAGTATGCTAGCTCTGGAGCGCACGAGTTACTTTACTCAAAAAATTGCCAGTAACGAGAACAAGTGCAAGGCAATGTGGGGCGTGATTAACACTGAGCTGGACCGCGGCAACCGCTGCTCACTCGATATTACCGCTTTGGTGAAAAGTCCTGATGGCTCAAACTACTCATCCAAACGAGAGCTACTCGATGCGATGAATGAGCAGTTCGTTGGCGCGGCGGCGGCGTGCGGCGCGCCGGCCGCGGCCGTGCCGCTCGCGCTGGCCATGCTGCACGGGACGCGCCGCCCACTCGACCACTCTCTTCGACTCAAGCCATTTACTCCGCATGAAGTTTACGCGATTATCGTGAAGAGGATACCCCGCAAACCGAGCAAAGATATTTATAATATATCTTGCGAACTACTGAGCCTTGTAGCTGACTCGGTCGCCGTCGCCTTATCCACCCTATACAATCGATGTATAAAGGAAGGCATCTACCCAGCAAGCCTCAAACGGGTGAAAATATCACCGCTGTATAAAGGAAAGGGTAAGAGAGAAGACGGCAATGCATACAGACCAGTCGCTATAATACCTACACCAGCAAAGGTCCTGGAGAACGGACTAAGCGCACGGCTCACAATGTTCCTGGATGCTGGTAACCTCCTCTCCGATAAACAGTTCGCGTACAGAGCTGGCCGGTCCACCACGGACCTCGCGCGGGAGGTGGTGTGGGGAGTGCTGTCCGCACGAGAGTCCAACCGGCACGTCGCTGTACTCTGCTGTGACTTGTCGCGTGCCTTCGATGTGGCCGACCACTCCGTCATAGCTGCGAAACTCGAACACTACGGCATCAGGGGCCCAGCCTTGCAGCTCCTAGTTGACTTCATGTCTAACAGAGTGCAAACTGTGGTAGGCGAGGGAGGTGCATCTAGGTCGCGAGAAATGGGTACTGACCTCGGCGTTCCACAAGGTTCGTCGCTGTCAAATATCATCTTCTCGCTACTAATGAACGACCTCCCAAATTCCATTCCTGATGCCCAAGTCACCATGTACGCGGATGACGTGGCCGCGACGGTCACGGGCAGCTCGGTCGACGACCTGGAGCGGCGGCTGTGTCTGGTCGCTGGGCAGCTAGCACACTGGTTTCAGGCTAACGGGCTTGCACTCAACCCTAAAAAAACTCAGGTGATGCTGTTCAACCTGGCCGGTAGACGCAGCCGTCCTCTGCAAGTGAAAGTAGGGAGCGAAGACCTGTTCCAGGTCGATACATCTTGCTTCCTCGGATTCAAAGTCGACTGTGGCTTGTCCTGGAGTGACCATATAGATTGGCTCTGCGGACGCCTGGGCGGCGCTTGCTTCGCTCTCCAGAGACTTGCAGGAACGGTGCCGCGCGAGGTGGCCAGATCTTGCTATTTTGCGACGATCCAATCCCTCCTCACGTACGGGATCGAGCTGTGGGGCCGCGCGGCGGACTGGCACCGGGCATTCGTAATGCAGAAGCGGGCAGTGCGCGCTATGGCTCGAATTAAGTCAGATGAGTCGGCACGCCAGTATTTCGTTTCTCTGGAGATACTGACGTGTCCATCACTGTACATACTTAGTGTAGCCTTGTTTGTGCGGAAGAACCTGCACTTGTATAAAGAATGCCGGGGAGCCCGCCGCCGCGGCCAGCTGCTCGACGTGCAGCACAGGCTCGCGAGGAGCGAGCAGTCCGTGCATGTGTGTGGTCCGGGAATCTACAATAAACTACCTACTGATATAAAAAGTATGCAGACACTACAAGGATTTAAATACAAACTCAAAAAATGGCTCGCTACGCAGGCATTCTACACGGTAGGAGAATTCATCGACAGGTAGAATTAATGATTGTCTCTTTTTCTGACAATTTCTATTTTAATAATGTAGGTACCTATCAATGTGATAATTTTAATTTGTTTTTATATTATATTATTTTATTATTTGTTACTGTGACATTGAAACTAATTGAATTTTCGTAATTATTCTATTTTATCTTGACATTGTTTGTGACAATTTTTGGATATAATTATTTAATTTTAACTTTGGTGTACTGATGTATAACTTTTAATATTGACATGTAATGAATAATTATCAATAAACAAATCTAATCTAATCTAATCTAATCTCCTGTATTAATTGAGTTGTAGTTGAGCTATCTGCTCCTCCTCCCTTGATACTGTAGAGTTAGTGCACATTTCTTTGGGATCTTATTTAGGATCATACAATAAATAAAAATAGAAAATCAGTTCTCGCACGCAGCACCCGTTCAAACGGCGCGCATAGAGAAAAGAACCCTACGTGACGGCGCGGGTAGAACTATTCACAGAATACTTAGCACTATCCCAAGCCACATGCAATCTGAGCCTCGGAAGGATGGCTCGCGCTACCACCCGACATTTAATCACAACTAGTGAGTTCTTATTCTGAGTTTAGTACTCTTTGCTCTCTATGTAATTTTTGACAGTTGGTACACTGCGTTTTCACGCCATCTATCGGCTTACCCAAAAGCTCAACTGACAGCTGTCAAGGAAAACGGCTCATTCGAAAGTGCTGTCAACAACAAAATGGCGGTGTATAGATTTGCGAAAGTTTGACAGCTATCATTCCATAGGTCATTGTCAGAATAATATTATGTACTCTGTGGTCATTCTTTTCGAAACTCATTCGAAAGGTAAAAATTGTTCGAAAGTGCTCTCAAGTTGACAATAGTCGCACTCGCATTCGATTCTATTCGTTAGCTCGAATTTTCGTGATACGGGTACTGAGCTAATATTCTCTCACCATTTTGCAAATTTTGTGCTACGACTTTTGGAAATTCGCTTTTCCATAGAAATAGCGAGCAGGCAATTTGAGTTTTAAGAGTGTCTCGAAATCTTTATACTTTTTCAGGAATTCACTCCCTTGTCAGCTTATTATAAAACTTTTGTCACAACTTGTATTGCTCGATTCGGGATATTGAGCAATATAATTTACCATCTCAGGCGACTCTCACACTGCCCCGCATCACTCTGCGTTTGGCGTAAATTATATGAACGTAGATTCGAGAGAGTTGTCGGGTAAGTGGGCCACCCGACTGCTGCCTGCTGATGGCTGCATCCAATGGCTGACCGTGTCATGTGTTGCTTAACCTCAATGATCAGTTACTATCACTGAAGCTAGCTCGAAACCCCTAACAAAGTAGTTAAAACAACTGACCTCCGAGCGTGCTCTCCAATATCTGTTTGAACTTGGTGTGCTGGTAGTTGAGCTTGTCGGACAGCATCTGGTTGTCCTCTATCGGGAACTGGCCCTTGTATAGTTGAGCTGTGGTCACCAGAGATGGGTCGTCCAGTTCTGGAAGGAAATTGGGTTATATTACAGGTCAGGGTAGTTTGGTTGGGATTGTGGAGTGAATTTAAACATTCATGCAAAGTTTAGAGCTGTTTTGTTGTTAAAATTTTGCAGATGCGAATCTGGAAACCTTGATGGGTCTGTGTTTTGCCTTTCCGGATTATCAAGGCTGTACTGCGTTTGCAAACATTGCAGACACACAGTGTAAATATAAACCTTGGTTCTCAAACTAGGATTCCAAGTGCGTTAGCAAATCTTAGCAATGGGTCTGCCGTATCTATAAGTAGCTATCCACTGTTTACCTTATTTAAACTAACAAAATCTAGATAGGCGGTTTGGGAGTTCTGCAAGGTACAAAAATGTATAGCTTACGTACCCAGGGTACCAATAAGCGAGCCCGGGTCCAGCACAGCACCAGGCCTCAGGGTCCACGTCACAATACCGGCTTCAGGAGCTGAGAGGGTCATCACCATCTTCATTACCTGTGAGGAAATGTGAGGGTTTAGATGTGAATTGAGTGAAGAGTTAAGGGGGTTTGTGTTTGGGTGAGACAGGTTTAGATAGGAAGTAGGATTCCTGAAACTTTATTTTGGGTTTCTGCTATAAAAATATATTTGCACCTCCTTCGGCTAGCTGAAAACCAGCGCTGTGGCCTTATTGCCCACAGCACATGCTGAGCTGGTGCCTTTTTGACTCTACAACAACCTGTATTATTATTTTATTTTCTGTATTTCTTCTGTTGTTGCTGCTGCTGTCTACCTATCAAATAAACGTTTCTATCCGTCTCTTTCTCTCACCTCGATCTCCGCATAAGGCTGTCCCTTATCCACATGTCCCTTATCATCCAACAACAAGTTGACAAGCTTGCCGGCGGAGGGCGCGCGCAGCTTGCTCGGGTCCTTCTCCTTGTCGAAGACCACGGTTTGATTCCCGATCACGATGCGGTATTTGTCGACTTCGTCTTTAAGGTAGGTGGTGTAGGACGCGCCGTCCACTGAGAGCAGGGTGCCTGTGGGGGGGTATTGACACTTTAGTATGTTGAAAAATAAAAATACGTACAGCACATTAGCAATTATGTACTTGACAATCAAATTCATACAAATATCATGAATAGTGTCAAGTTACTAGCGTTTTGAAATTCCTAATGAACTGTAAAAGCTTATGCTTATTGTAGGTACTAATTTCATTAAAGTTTAGGTAATTAGGTATTTATTAGAGATGCCCCGAATATTCGGCAACTATTCGGTATTCGGCCTATTCGGCCAGTTTTTTCAGTATTCGGTATTCGGCCGAATAGTGCGTACTATTCGGGCCGAATACCGAATAGTAAATCATGTAACAAATAACTTGTTATTTTAATCAAAATTGTGTATTTATTTCTAAATCACAACATTTTAGTACATAAAATTAATCAGTAGTAAGTTGTGCTGGATAAAAACAAGAATTTCAGCAAATTTTGGTGGCCCTCGATTGCGCTTTTCATTGTAACCATCCTCAGAAAATAACCTCTCACTATAAACGCTACTTCCAGGTGAAGAAAGATAAGTTTTTGCAAATTTCAAAAGGTTCGGGTATTGTTTTTTGTTTGCTGACCACCCCTTGTAAGGATCGGCCATCCGATCTAGGCGAACTATTATCAAATAAAAATTCAAATCGTTTGCCACAGCATTCTGCCTCCTAATAATTAGCATTTCTCATATAATCTGTAGCGACTTCTTCAAAGCAGTAATTCCAGGAACAAAAAAAACAGGTTGTAGCGCCGAATATTCGGCGGCCGAATATTCGGCGCTTCGGCCGGCAGCGTCGCCGAATATTCGGTATTCGGTATTCGGCCAATTCACTATTCGTGGCAACACTAGTATTTATTGCATTGCTTCACACTGTTCTTGCGGTAATCCTATATTCTCATGTCGATGACTGGAGCTGGTCTATCGTTTTGTCACAGTGACGAAAGGATTAGCCAGTCAGATTAGCGTCTATCGCGTATATTACACGGAATAGATGATGCGTCATTCGGCTGTATTTGTGCCATCCTGAACCATTCTTAAATCTTCAGACGTAAACAAAACTTATGCGAAACCAAAGCGTATCCTCCATTCTTACTTCTTTTACTTCTATAACGATCGCTTCTCCAAAAATTTTCTACGTTTTTTACGAAACAGTAATTATAAAATTCAATAAAGAATAAAGAAACATCCCCACTCACCGCCATCAGTCAGCTTATGCGCTTCCAACTCCTTAAAACTCCCGTTCATGGACACAAAGTACGACGTCGGGCCGGACTTGGTCGCTTGCACCTTAGAAACGTATGTAAAGTGTTGTTTATTAGCATGTATACAGGGTGTTAAACATAAGATGCAAACAAAAAAATATTCATAGAATTTAAAATTATAAATACACCTAGTACAGATTTACAAAAAATTAATAAAAACTTGCCCCCAAATTCATAGAGCTTTTTGACACTTTACAATAGGATTAAAATTAATGTTGTGAGATGCAAATTTCAACTTTATGACTGATGTTAAGAGTCGAAACTTGTGTGTTTCGAAAGGAATTTTAACCTTGTTGTAAATTTAAAAAACGGTCTATGAATTTGAGGGTTATTCTATATTTAAGAAGATGTTAACATTATAATGTCAATTTCATAGTAAAAATACAAAGTCACGTTCTCTGTCCCTTTGTGTACCTTGAAAACCACGCATCGGATATTGATGCGTTTTTTTTTATAAGTAGATTGAGTTAGATTTATGTATAATAAAATCACAGTTTTCTGTAGTGTATTTAGCATTGCACCCGTGAAAAACTGGGGTGGATCGTTAGTTAAAAATTAAAAACCACTATATTCTACCATGCAGGTATGTAAATATTTATATTTGTACCTTGTACTTGTGGCCTCCGTTGATAAGCTCGACTTCTACTGAGTTGGAGAGCGCTGAGGAGCCTTGGATCTGCCCCCTGGGGAGATAGAATAAGTAGATTAGTAAATTGAAAACTGCCGTCTTATTGGGGAAATAGGATGGTTATTGAGGATTTTCGTCTTATTATTATCTGTGTAGCCTTAATGCCCTTATTAGGGTTACATTTGTGCGTCATGTCACGCCCTAAAACTACACAAGACGAAATACAATGTGTTTTTGTGAATGTTAAGACTTATAGAAAACATTCATAGTCACACGACAAACAACATAATTGAACACAAACAACATAATTGAACAGTGAACACTCATGTCCCAAGAACCAAAATGTTTCTTTTAAAAATACTTGATTTGGTTTGAACCCTGGACTTTCGGTCATATCGAAATAACGATTTGTCAGATGGTCCGTCCGGATTTTTACCGTAATAAACTTCTAATGGAGTTGGCACTTGTTTCCGTTACAAAGTTAGCGTTGGTGGACTCTATACCCATGTAGAGATGACCACTCATTCCTTCAGCTCCCGTAACTAGCCCAGGACGTCGTCGGCGCCAGGTCACTGACAAATCTGCACCCTCCACCACAAAATACTCACTTCTCCAGCGCGCTCTTGAACTCGTGGAAGTTGGAGGTGATGATGTTGTCCGCGATCAGGATGGAGCCACATACGACGCCTAGCATTATGTCTGGTTTCTCCGATTGAACCTACGAAAATAACATGAAGTTAATTTATATTTGTTTAACAAAAAGACAAAATATTTTAGAGCTTTATGGTCTGCAAGAAGAGAAACAGATACGTCAATTTCCTATTATGTGCCCAGCCATAGCGAACGCATTTCCATTTAAGCTGCGTACAGACCGGCCGAACGAACGCCCAACGAACGCCCAACGATGGATATTTATCATACATAATACAGGGCAGATTGCAGCAACGAAGGTCAACGAAACCCGTTCGTTGGCTTTCGTTTGGCCGGTCTGTACGCAGCTCTACGGAAGAAAAACGTAAGGAAAGAGGTATAGAGGCTTTGCTCATCATTTTGAATGGGATTAAAAAAAGGAGATTGAGACAGTGCACTGTCTGGATGGAGGTAGGTATATTATGTGTTTGTCCGTGATGGTTACGGTTTTTTAGGGTTCCGTAGCCAAAATGGCAAAAACGGAACCCTTATAGTTTCGTCATGTCCGTCTGTCCGTCTGTCCGTCTGTCACAGCCGATTTACTCGGAAACTATAAGTACTACAGTGATGAAATTTGATGGGAATATGTGTTGTATGAACCGCTACAAAAATATGACACTAAATAGTAAAAAAAAGAATTGGGGGTGGGGCCCCCCATACATGTAACTGAGGGATGAAATTTTTTTTTTCGATGTACATACCCGTGTGGGGTATCAATGGAAAGGTCTTTTAAAATGATATAAAGTTTTCTAAAAAACATTTTTCTTAAAGTGAACGGTTTTTGAGATATCAGCTCTCAAAGTCGTAAAAAGTATGTCCCCCCCCCTCTATTTTTATAACTACGGGGTATAAAATTCTAAAAAAAATAGAGGTGATGCATGCTAATTAACTCTTTCAACGATTTTTGGTTTGATCAAAGTATCTCTTATAGTTTTTGAGATAGGTTGATTTAACTGTAATTTTGCTGCTACGGAACCCTTTGTGCGCGAGCCCGACTCGCACTTGGCCGGTTTTTTATGAATTTTACACACATACTTATTCCGTAAACGATACAAGGGCTCCCACAAACCCTCTGAATCTCTGCTTTTTTTCATCCAAATACATAAGTTCACCAATGCCACAACTCACCCTCTCGGCAATGAGCGCGTCCAGCCAGCTGGTGTCGATGTCGTTGTTCTGGAACGAGGGAGTCTCCAGCAGCGTGATCAGGTACTCCACGGTGGTTCGGAAGTCTCCACGGATGCTGAGCTCCTTGAGAGCTATTACTAGGTTTCTGGGGGGAAAGATAAGTGGTTAATTTATTGTTATAAGCGTTTACTATCAATGAAATAAGGTGAACTGCGAGGTGGATATTTCAGTGGAGATGATTTTGGTTACTCTACAGTAGTATTGTGATTTTCTTGACCTTAACTATAATTAATAATCAGACCAGGGATTGCCTGCGATCATCGCCTTTGCCGTGGTAATTTCGGGATTAAACACATAGGCTACTTTTTATGGCGGAATCCTACGAGATTTTTTAAGGCGTAGCGAAGCTCGCGGGAACAGCTAGTGTAGCATAAAAGTCAAAAATATCTGCGACTCTACCACCCATCACCCAGTCAACTGTAGTCTACTTAAGACTTATTTTGTCTACTCCTATCTACTCACTCTCTAGCCTGCTCCCGGGTCTCGCCCCACGAGAAGCAGTGTCCGAACTGCGAGTCGGCGAACTCGTGCAGCCCGCCCGACGCCGCCACGCTGAAGAAACCCCACACGTTCTTGGACGAACGGGGTTCTACTATGTCTGGTAGTGGACGGTTACAAGTGGCCTATATGCGAACCAGTCTACTAATTTCTACTGTTTAATAATGCCTAGTGTCTAATAATGTCTGCTGTCTAATAATCTCTAGTGTCTAATAATGTCTACTGTCTAATTATGTCTACTGTCCAATAATTTCTACTGTCTAGTCATGTCTCCTTGTGTCTAATATTGTCTATTTATGTCTACTATATTCTACTCACTCTCTAGCCTGCTCCCGGGTCTCGCCCCACGAGAAGCAGTGTCCGAACTGCGAGTCGGCGAACTCGTGCAGTCCGCCCGACGCCGCCACGCTGAAGTAACCCCACACGTTCTTGGACGAACGGAAGTTCAGCTCTTGCACTGTGCCTGATGACGGCTTGAAACCTGCGGAGGGGAAAATTGGAGGGTTAGTGGTTGAAAGGTGGATGGGAAAGGGGTTTTGGTGGAGCATAAGTAAGTAGTGAGTGAAAAAGGGGTGACTCATGGGGTAATTCTGAACAACTGTTGCTGTAGCATTTTAAAATCTTTCAAATAAAAACTCGATGGAAACAAATTATTAGTCAGTAGTTTTTTTTCTTGTGTGACGTAAACTCCATTTGACACATACGACGTTTGATATTCACAGCGATTATCACGTGTATCCCGGGTTTGACGTATAACGTATATGCATTGCATATTTTGTTAAATGCCTCCTTCAGTTTTAATGCTTGAAAATTGGCAGCAAGTACAGTCGACTGCAAATAAACCTTAGCCACTCTCAGTTGCAATGTCACTAAGAGCAGATTTTTCATCTGTCGATTGAATGTTATCTGAGGCGTTATATTGTTGCTGACTCTAATACAAACATTTAGACGCAATTGCATCAGAATGATTACCCAGGTAACTTGACCATTTGTCGAATGGAAAATAATTCCTACGGATGGTCAGGTTTCTTTGAAGGTAGAGGCAAATGTGCTATAGAGGGGGGAACATGAGCCTGAGCACTACAACATATGCTGCACATATAGCAACTCGGGCTCCCACGCTGCACAACACACGCGGCACATATAGCCACTGGTTGTCTCTCGCTCTATATTGTACATTTCCTTGTGTAATTTATGTTTGTGTATGCAATATATTACCTACTAGCTGTCCCCGCGCGCTTCAAATTCAAATTCAATTTCGCTTCGCCTTAATAAGTTTTCCCGTGGGAATTCCGGGATAAAAAGTAGACTATGTTCTTTCCCAGGGTCTAGACCGTATGTATACCAAATTTCATTCAAATCCGTTCAGTAGTTTTGACGTGAAAGAGTAACAGACAGACACAGTTACTTTCGCATTTATAATATTAGTTAGGATCTATCTATGTATTTTATTTATTTATTTATTTATTTATACTTTTATTGCACAATTTACAAAAGTAGATGTACAATGAGGTGGACTTAATGCTAAGAGCATTCTCTACCAGTCAACCTGCAGGAGGTTCAGGAGCAGAAAGTAGGGAAGTGCAAAAAAATAACAAAAATCACAATCAATCAATGAATCTCACAAAAAAAAAAAAAACCTACACAAAATCTACCATAATTATACCTACATATATATAAAATAAATTTATATAAACATATACCTAACATTCTAATAATATATAATAATACATTTATATATACTTATACTACATATACATACACATAAATATATAACACTAAAACAGAGGTACATGAAAAGGCTGTAATTAATTATATCCTAATTTGTTGAGGTAATGAGACCGAACTAAGGATTTAAAAAGTGCACGACTGGGAGCCTTCCTGATAGACTCAGGGAGATCATTCCACAGACGGACTGCTGAGACAGAGAAGGAATGTAGCATAAAGCCAGACTGATGTGATGGTAATGATAATAAAAGGTTGTGGGAGGAGCGGAGGTGTCGGCTATGAGTGTCAGACAAAAAGTTAAACATGGACTTTAGGTATGGAGGGGATTTGGGTTCATGGAGGACAGAAAACAGAAGACAGAGAATACGTAAATTTCTCCTATCTCGGATAGGAAGCCATTTCAACTTAGCACGGTAGCTGGACACGTGATCATACTTCCGTAGACCGAAAATGAAACGTATGCAGGTGTTCTGCAAGCCTACCCTCATCCGGGTTCTCGGAGGTGATCCGGGCCGCGATGACGTGCCCCCACGGCGAGGGGCGCTGCGCGGGCGTGTCCAGGTCGATGCAGCTGGTGCCCCACGGGGACTCCCCGTACACCAGGATATTGTACGTTTCCTTGTGTAATTTGTGTTTGAGTGTGCAATATATTATCTATCTAATATAGCCAGTATATATTAAGTGTATTTTGTCTCTTAGGTATATGTGTATTTATATTATTATTCAAGTAGGTTGAATAGGTATGATAATTCTAGTTTATAGGTTTATTTTGGACATGCTTAATGTACCTAGTCTTAGTTACTTATATGTCTGCATTTACTGTTTTTTAATTATTGTATAAAATAGTTTCTTGTACGAGAATTATTGTACGTTTCCTTGTGTAATTTATGTTTGTGTGTGTAATAAAGAATCCTAACTAATATTATAAATGCGAAAGTAACTGTGTCTGTCTGTCTGTCTGTTACTCTTTCACGCCAAAACTACTGAACGGATTTCAATGAAATTTGGTATACATACGGTCTAGACGCTGGGAAAGAACATAGGCTACTTTTTATCCCGGAATTCCCACGGGAAAACTTTTTGAGGCGAAGCGAAGCGCGCGGGGACTGCTAGTTATCTATCTATCTATCTATCTACCTTCGTCCGGGTTCTCGGAGGTGATCCGGGCCGCGATGACGTGCCCCCACGGCGAGGGGCGCTGCGCGGGCGTGTCCAGGTCGATGCAGCTGGTGCCCCACGGGGACTCTCCGTACAGGAGACGGATGTCTTTGATGTGGTAGAGGGGCAGGCCCATGGCGATCTGTGGGGGAGAAAATTGAGTTTTAATACCGGATGTTGGATAAGGGTTATAGTGAACCGATAGACAAAGACTTTAAAATTATTTGCTCCTCCAAACTTAACTATCCTTCTATCTGTGAAAGATGGTGACAATTATTCAGCGCGATATCTGTTTCTACTTCCCATCCATGCGCCTTCGTAGGACACCCTGTAGCGCGTACAGCTGCAGCATCCTGTATGTATAACTCTAGACACCCTGTACAACTTCGGGTGCAGCGGTGAGGGCACCCTGTATACAACATTCGAACTGCAGCAGCCTGTATACGCACCTATACGGTCGGTCGAATAGCGTAGTGGTTAGTGGCTCTGACTGCTATGCAGAAGGTCCCGGGCTCGATTTCCGGCTGGGGCAGATACTTGTTTTAAGACAGATATTTGTACTCGGGGTATTGATAAGTATATTGCCGTTATTTTTAATATGTATGTATCCAGGTATTTGTGTAGATAGATATATCAGCTGTCCGAAACCCATAACACAGGCTCTACCTAGCTTGGGGTCGGATGGCCGTGTGTGAGATGTCTCCACACATTTATTTACCTGCAGCTGCGCGGCCGGCAGGTTCACATCGGCCACCATCTCCGTGCAAGGGTGCTCCACTTGAAGCCGAGGGTTCAGCTCCAGGAAGTAGTAGCTGTTGCTAGTAGCGCCCTCTAGACACACTCAACAACTCTAGACACCCTGTATGAGACACCCTGTATAAGACACCCTGTATAAGACACCCTGTATAAGACACCCTGTATAAGACACCCTGTATAAGACACCCTGTATAAGACACCCTGTATAAGACACCCTGTATGAGACACCCTGTATAAGACACCCTGTATAAGACACCCTGTATAAGACACCCTGTATAAGACACCCTGTATGAGACACCCTGTATAAGGCACCCTGTATAAGACACGGTGTATAAGACACCCTGTATAAGACACCCTGTATAAGACACCCTGTATAAGACACCCTGTATAAGACACCCTGTATGAGACACCCTGTATGAGACACCCTGTATAAGACACCCTGTATAAGACACCCTGTATGAGACACCCTGTATGAGACACCCTGTATAAGACACCCTGTATGAGACACCCTGTATAAGACACCCTGTATAGCGCACCTGCAGCTGCGCGGCCGGCAGGTTCACATCGGCCACCATCTCCGTGCAAGGATGCTCCACTTGAAGCCGAGGGTTCAGCTCCAGGAAGTAGTAGCTGTTGCTAGTAGCGCCCTCTAGACACACTCAACAACTCTAGACACCCTGTATGAGACACCCTGTATAAGACACCCTGTATAAGACACCCTGTATAAGACACCCTGTATGAGACACCCTGTATAAGACACCCTGTATAAGACACCCTGTATAAGACACCCTGTATGAGACACCCTGTATAAGACACCCTGTATAAGACACCCTGTATAAGACACCCTGTATGAGACACCCTGTATAAGACACCCTGTATGAGACACCCTGTATAAGACACCCTGTATAGCGCACCTGCAGCTGCGCGGCCGGCAGGTTCACATCGGCCACCATCTCCGTGCAAGGGTGCTCCACCTGCAGGCGAGGGTTGAGCTCCAGGAAGTAGTAGCTGTTGCTAGTAGCGCCCTCTAGACACACTCAACAACTCTAGACACCCTGTATGAGACACCCTGTATAAGACACCCTGTATAAGACACCCTGTATAAGACACCCTGTATAAGACACCCTGTATAAGACACCCTGTATGAGACACCCTGTATAAGACACCCTGTATAAGACACGGTGTATAAGACACCCTGTATAAGACACCCTGTATAAGACACCCTGTATAAGACACCCTGTATGAGACACCCTGTATGAGACACCCTGTATAAGACACCCTGTATAAGACACCCTGTATGAGACACCCTGTATAAGACACCCTGTATAAGACACCCTGTATAAGACACCCTGTATAAGACACCCTGTATAAGACACCCTGTATAAGACACCCTGTATAAGACACCCTGTATAAGACACCCTGTATAAGACACCCTGTATAAGACACCCTGTATAAGACACCCTGTATAAGACACCCTGTATAAGACACCCTGTATAAGACACCCTGTATAAGACACCCTGTATAAGACACCCTGTATAAGACACCCTGTATAAGACACCCTGTATAAGACACCCTGTATAAGACACCCTGTATAAGACACCCTGTATAAGACACCCTGTATAAGACACCCTGTATAAGACACCCTGTATAAGACACCCTGTATGAGACACCCTGTATAAGACACCCTGTATAAGACACCCTGTATAAGACACCCTGTATAAGACACCCTGTATGAGACACCCTGTATAAGACACCCTGTATGAGACACCCTGTATAAGACACCCTGTATAAGACACCCTGTATGAGACACCCTGTATAAGACACCCTGTATAAGACACCCTGTATAAGACACCCTGTATGAGACACCCTGTATAAGACACCCTGTATGAGACACCCTGTATAAGACACCCTGTATAAGACACCCTGTATAAGACACCCTGTATGAGACACCCTGTATAAGACACCCTGTATAAGACACCCTGTATGAGACACCCTGTATAAGACACCCTGTATGAGACACCCTGTATAAGACACCCTGTATGAGACACCCTGTATAGCGCACCTGCAGCTGCGCGGCCGGCAGGTTCACATCGGCCACCATCTCCGTGCAAGGGTGCTCCACCTGCAGGCGAGGGTTCAGCTCCAGGAAGTAGTAGCTGTTCGTCTCTGGCGAGTAGAGGTACTCGACGGTGCCGGCTGACACGTAGCCCACCATCTTGGCTAGACGGACCGCCGCCTGGGGAAGGAAATATAGAACTTTAGTAGGTAATAGCTAGCGCCTATGCCTAGATTTATCTTTAGTAATGGCTCTGGTTTTGGGAAAGTGGGAAACTAAATAGGCTAAATCCTAACTTATCCTAACTAATCCTAACTAATCCTAATACTAACTAATATTATAAATGCGAAAGTAACTGTGTCTGTCTGTCTGTCTGTCTGTCTGTTACTCTTTCACGCAAAAACTACTGAACGGATTTGAATGAAATTTGGTATACATACGGCCTAGACCCTGGTAAAGAACATAGGCTACTTTTTATCCCGGAATTCCCACGGGAAAACTTTTTAAAGCGATGCGAAGCGCGCGGGCCAGCTAGTAAAAAATATAAATAAATTACCTTGGTTTGCCTATTATTTTTTCCCGTGGCAATTCCGGGATAAATTGTAACTTATGTTTAAAACTCGGAGTGTCAGCTTGCTACATACGTCTTTATTATTATACCATGCTACATACCGAATTTCATCGAAATTGCTCAGTCGAAAATAAACTATTTCGTCTTCGTGTGATAGAGTAACAAAAAAGTGGAGTTGAGGCAGCGACGGTAGTTTGGGACGCCCTCCGGCCAGATGGGGTGACGACTTGCGAGAGGTGGCTGGTTATGATTGGATGCGAATAGCGTGCTTTGGGAGAGGCCTTCATCCAGCGGTGGACTGTTATAAGCTGATGGTGTATTTATAAAGGCCGGTACAGACACATCTCAACATAGAATATGCTAGAATACCTTCTCCATCTCAATGAAGACGTCGGGCTTGGCGATGGTGGCGGGCGCCTCCTCGATGATCTTCTGGTGCCGGCGCTGGATCGAGCAGTCGCGCCCGAACAGCGATATCGCGTTACCTGCGCACATGGGAAAATATCATGAATAAAATAACTATAAATAGGGGGGAGACACACATGGCTGTCCGACTGACTAGGCAGAGCCTGGTGTATGGATGTAGGACTGCTAATAATATACAAATTAATAATCATACAGAATATTAACAAAAAAGGGTATAGTAAACCATCATCCACCATCTCGATTTCAAATCCAAACAAAAAAATCGTTCCTTCATTGAAACATTGTTAGTATCGTGACTATTTACTGCGGAGAGTATACAGGATGTTGTTAAAGTGTTTTAATAAACCGAACGGGGGTTCAGGGGTTGGCTAATATGGAATAAACTATTATTATCTGGCCGGGTCGATAACCATACTTTAGGTAAGAAATATGCATCCGATTATTTCATCAATAGTCACAACTCACCGTACTGATCAGCCAACAGCTGCACCTCCAAGTGACGAGCCGACTTGGCGAGCTTCATCACGAATATGGGGGACCCGGGCACCTCGCTTTGCACCTGTAGAGGGAAAATATAGTCAGACATGTGTACACAGTACGAATCACGAGAGTTGACCCACCTACAGGGGATAAATTTAATGTGGTCAGACATTACAGTATACACACACACAGTACAAATCACGAGAGTTAACCGAAATCGCGAAATATGTTGCAGTAGCTGAGATAGGCGCTCTGTTGATCTAAGAATAGATCATAGAATCTTGTTTTTGTTACATGGGCAAGCTAGCAGAATATGTGCAATTGTGCAAGTGTCCCATACACATCCGTGTAAGTATACCTATAATTTTCTATTATTGATATATGTATTACTACAGCACGAATTGTATGACAAAATAAACGCTTGAGATTAAAAAAATGGTTGCGTTTTGCTTTCGTATAGCCCGGAATTTATACTAAATAACCCTACTAATTATCTAATGATAATGGAGTCCTCACCTGTCTAAACATGCTGCTGAAGTCGTCAGGGTTGTCCACTTTACGGATGCCCTTGCCGCCGCCACCCTCTGACGCCTTGATCATCACAGGGAACCCTGATGGAAACATTAGGGTTGAAATCACAACTTCTTAAATGACAGCTTGTCAGCAATGACAAGTAACAATACAGTTCTATCAACTTTACTTGACCATTATATTTTTACATACAGTCATATATTATGCTCACGACTATAATCCCCGAAGGGGTAGTCAGAGGTGACTCGCAAGAAAATTTTCCATTTTATTTATCTTTAAGTATACCATTATTAAATATATGAAGTACCTGTAGCCGTTTTTTTTTGTGCAACGTAATGCAACGTGGCATTATAAATCTAAAATATCATTGAGTGCTATATTATGATAATACTTCCGAAGCTCGCGTAAAAAGTCTTGTTTTGTTGAATCCTTCGACACCCAGCGTCAACGATTTAAATTATTTCTAATTTCACGGGACTACACTAGTTAAATAAATAGTTTTTAACACCAATAGTAATCAACATAACTTACCAATTTTCTGCGCGGCGGCGAGCCCCTCCTCGGGCGTGGTGACGCAGCCCTTCGCGAACAGCTCCGACGAGATCTTGATCTTCTTGCTGTTGTACTCCGCCTTCAGCTCTGTGGGGGGAAACAAAAAAGAGTGTTAGTTCATGATCATCAGAATGATTGCTAGGTTATTCAAGTTTTGAGTTTTGGAAATTGTTAAAGGGATATCTGGCATAGCTTAATATGCCACTTATCTATTTGTTTAGATAACCATTATACAGGGTGTTGCAAAAAGGCACTACCTATTTTATATTACTATTCCTCTATCTTTCTATCGAAACCTATACCCTATCTATACATCGATTTGCTTACCAAGGTTATACCTAATTCAATGAAGAATCACTGAAAAAAGCTATCTAAGCAAAAAAAGCTGAATTTTTGGTCCCATAAGTAACAGAAATCAGTCATGTTTGACTGATATACGAACAGTACGAACAGTGACAGACCGCTCCCGCTCCAAGGTAGTGTGGGTATATCTACCTATATGTCGAAGCGATCCTGCGGTTCTAGACGAAATCTATCTATATATTTAGTTCTGTATCATTTTTGACAATCTGTCTAGGTTTCGGTCTGCAGGTTTCTACACGCTATATATCGATGAATTTTGATAGATATAAATTTTGACGGATCCCTCTATATTTATACGTCCGTCTATCTATCTATCCGTTTGTCCAAAAACCTATCTATCTGTCAATCTATCTCTTCCGTGTCTATGCCCTATCTATCTAATTTTTGATACCATAAGTAACAGTAATCAGCCACACTCACCGCTCCCACTCCAAGGCAGCGTGGGTATGTCCGCGGTCTGCGCGACTATGGAGCTGGCGATCTTGTCCCCGAGGGCCCACATGGCCTTCTCCGGGGGACCTATGAACACGACCCACCACCCTGGATAGCTAGTAGCGGGCTACAGGTTTCTATACGCTTTCTATCTATGTATATTTAGTTATGTATCAATTTTGACGGATCCCTCTCTATCTATTCATCTTTATATCTATCTATATCCGTCTGTTTCTCTATTTATCTATCTGCCTATCTATCTATCCGCCTGTCTACATATCTATTCCGTCGGATTCTATACCCTATCTATCTAAAACCATGATTCTGTCAAAGCACTTGCGAAAAAAGGAGCACTTTTCATCCCATAAGTAACAGTAATCAGCTATACTATACTGACCGCTCCCACTCCAAGGTAGCGTCGGTATATCAGCAGTCTGTGCCACTATGGAGCTGGCGATCTTGTCCCCGAGCGCCCACATGGCCTTCTCCGGGGGTCCTATGAACACGACCCCGGCGCGGTGGAGTAGTTCAGGTAGCTTGGGGTTCTCGGAGGCGTGGCCCCAGCCGGCCCAGACAGCCTGTGGGGGGAAATTGAGTTAATATTAGTGACTGATCAAATATTTTCCTGTGTTATTTTACTCTATTATGAGGTAGATCGTATACAGTAGTTTCTTTTAGCCAACGGCAGATCAACAGCCTCACTGAAGGCTCTTCTTCATACATTTATATCTGAATCTCAGGCTATTATAGCCGTCGTTTTCATACTGTCCCTTTTACAGCACGACTTTTGTCGGATGGAAACAGACTGTGCATTCAAATACTAATAAATGTATCAATTCTTACATACTCTTAGGATGAAGGAAAACTTCGTTAGGAAACCTGCACATCTAGATGTGTGAATACCCCAACCCGCAGTGAACCCATGTGGTTGTAAATAGTCCAAGCTTAGCAAGAATGACTACACAGTACACATCTATATTCAAGTAAACCAGTCACCACATAACTTTCGGCTTACTATACTACTTTAGCCACCAAGTGCAGTAAATAAATAAGATATCTCTCTGACCTGCACTTGAGTCCTGACGGCGATGTCCACAATAAGCTCCACATTCGCGTAGTTGTTGTTGTTGGACCCTCCAGGCACCGGCACGTAGTGGTCTGCCATCTTTATGTACTCGGCGTTGGCTTTCAGGTCCTCCGGAGTCACCTGGGAAATACATAACAAAAATTATGTGATGCCGATGTAAAAATATATGGGTGATTGAGGAAAGTTAAGGACTGGGGGCTGTGGTGATCCTTTTTTGTATTTTATTACTACGTAGGTATATTTACTTAACGTCTCCTTCCCACTCGCAGGTGTTCAATAGGATAGAGCGAGAGAGGGACACGATGCGACGCCGTAATTGTAGAAGACCAAACTATTGCTAAAGTCTGTTTTTCTTATTTCAGATACTAAATTGACATATTCTGAGCGGTCCACCAACAGTCGATTGTCCTGGGATTAAGTGACTGACATATCGCTTTATTGGCAGGACAATCGTCTGTTAATTTAGTATCTGAGATTAAGGCCTAGTTTCACCATTCATCCATCATTTTCTGTTAGGTCTCATTAACACCCCTGTTACATTGTAATGTCATTAATTATACGGTCATTGTCATCAATATCTCCATATTAAAAATCCCTTGTTATGATCTGACAGGGTATGGTGAAACTGGGGCTAAAAACAGGCTCTATTTCAGTGTAAAACCCACCATAACAACGAACCGCACGGCGCGCTCGTTCTTGAACATCTCGTAGGACCAGCGGCGGATGGAGCGCATGCATTTTACCGCGCCGATGCCGTTGTTCGCTATCAGCACCTGGAATCATAGCAAACACAGTTATTATCAGTGGCGGATTCCCCAAGGTTCAATAAGCGTGGAACTAGGGCAGTAAGATATTAGGAGCAGCAAATTGTGACAGAAATTACAAAGTTTGGATTTCTTTTCTGCTTTCGAAAAAATGCTTTTGTAGTTTCTACTACTGGCCCATATTACTTACTATACTTAAAAAATATGGATTAGCTGACTATGTCGTGCGTGGGACACCATCCAGCCGTTAAACAATAGATGAAGATGGAAAATGTATTAAATTATATGCTTTCAGATATATGCGGCCAATAAAGTGATTGATGATGGTTATATTACTATTTGGACCAGGTAAAAAAATTTAGAACCATTTACTGAGTGGAATGCAAATGTAGTCCTCCGGCCTTCTGGATCAATGCCCTCAGACAATTAGCGGGTAGTGGTTGGATAAGGAAAGCCAGTTGTGGTGCTCCTAGAGAGGCTCATCTCTCATCAACTCTATATCCACCAGTAAATTGTCACGGGCTGATGATGTCAATGACAAAAGTTTTTAAATAATCTATCAAATCAACTCTACGAAAAGTATAAAATACACAAACAAACCTTGTTAATATGCTTGGTGCCCTGGAACCGCCTCACGAACTCCTCCGGGGTGGCCACCTGGAAGTCTTTCTCTTGGAACCGCTGGCTGTGCACCACCGTGCCCTGGGACATGGACGGCCTGCAACGAAACATAGCGGTGTGAGCATATGCATTGTTACTATGGGTTTGGTTAGTGAAGTATTTAGTTATTTATTACTTTAGTATACAATATACATGGGTACAATAAAAAATCTTAAATGTTAGATTTAAATATAATTTTTATTTTATTTTATTTTCTTTATTGGAGAACAAACAGAAGCAAACACATAGTAAGATTTCTATAAATTAAATAAAAATTATCTAGGTAAATTTACCTCCTGGGACATTCTCACTAAGGCCTGGGTCTCCTATTTACGCTGTAGGTCACGTCCAGCGTTACGCCGTAGGCCGCGTCACGATGCTCACTATAGAAATGTACTGATGCGGTCTCCCTCACACGCCGACGTTGGCGCGTAGACGTAAAGAGGATCGTGACGCGGCCTACGGCGGTGACACTTGACGCGACCTACGGAGTAAATAGGAGACCCGGGCCTAAGAAATCTATTACAAACATGAACTCTATAACATTTTAAAAATAATAAATGTGATCCCTTCCAGTCAACTGGTCATCAGTGAAGGTTAATCTTCACTGTTGACTGGTTGACTGTTTGTAGGCAATTGTTTAATAAATATAGAAGTAAAAAATATTAATTCTATATTTTAAAATGAAATCATTTGTAAAATGAAGTCATTCTTAATGAAAGTCAAAAGCAAACATTCAGAAAGGGCTCTTATATATTATATAGAAAATAATAAAGGCAAGAAAATTCAAAGTCATCTTTTCAAACATACAACCTAAAATTATGTTCAATAGAGTGTCTATAGGTACTATTTATAAAAAACAATATTGGTTTGCATGACCAGGCATTATGAGCATTCAAATAATCATAAATTCTGTAGTAGTAGCCTTCTGGCAGTGTTTTCTTATAGTTATCCTCTGTACTTCCCATAGGAGTAGCAAACATGACAGTAAATTCACTTTGACCCTTAAATGTTTGTCTATAATTTTTCTTCAGTTAAACTATAGAACAATGCGGACTCCAGTTTGGTATTACTGATTTTCTAACTAGAACTTTTTATTTATTATAATACCAGTTTTGGAACAATTTCTCAGTTTAGTCACAATTACAGGTTTTGTACATACCACCCAACAAACAATACACTAGGACTAGCTCTTGACACCCTGGTGAAAGGATTTGAATATCAAATTGCCTGTACTGACTACCTAGGGTGCCCCGGGATTATATTATGTACAGTTGATACATCACTCTGGGAGGCTCATTCCTTGTCTGTTGACATGATGCATGCATATTGGGATATCCTGGATAAAGAGGATGTGGTGGGTGATGAAGTCTTTAGATATTATTAAGAAAACACAACTATTTTAAAGTAGGAAAGGAAAATAAGACAAATATACCACTATTCATTAACAAATCAACGGGCCATTGCAACAACATAAACATGTTTTCAGCTGTAAACAATACACTAATGCCAACAAACATAATAATTATATGTGTTAGAAAATTTGGCATCAATAGAAAGAGCATATCAGGTCAATAACCTGTAGGTTTAATCGAATTTCAGCCCTAAAAGATTAACTTTTGACCTTTTAATTAATGAATGACGTAAAATCTTTGAACAGTTGCAATTATTACAAGTTCCTACGTTCCTTGCAGCTTTCGCAACTAATAATTTATGCTAATACCAAGTGAAATCTACCAAATTGTAGCGAAATTGAGGGTATCACAGTTCGTGGCATACATAGCGAATTTCATAAAGAAATCAGCTTACAAGACACTTCTTGTTGTTATGGGGGAATCATGAGAGTGCATTCCTGGTCTTAATTTAGCTAAGTTCGCAATAAGTTGTGGGAAAACCAGAAAATCACGGTGATTATTTCAAAACTTCGATTCTAACCTGTACGGCCCTTCAGAGTATAATCCGTCCATCCCAGAATACATATTTTTACACAATATTAAAGAGTCACCAACACTTCACAACCTGGCAGAGTTATTCACAATATTTACTGGGAAAAAACTGCAATTTATCCACATTTCGCTTCGCGGCCGCAAACACTTTTGAAGTTTTGTTTTTTTTTACAATTTGACGTAAGGAATCGCCAATCAAATTCATTCAAGGATCGTACGATCGCTCTCTCTCGCTTTCGCGCGTTGATTAAGCTTGGAGAAAAGAAGATGCAACACGTAATTGGTCCAGTGTTGCCGTCATAACAAGTTCAAATAGTTCAACCAACAAAAGTTTGCATCATGCTTTTGCATAAACATTAGAGATGTGCAATAATTTATAATAACAACCAAATGAAATATCGATAAATCTATTATCAATTAGCTGACTCCGAATAACTTGTGATATGATAACGTTGGATATTATTTTCATGTCATATATTTTGCTATATCAAATAAAATTAAAAGAAAAATATACTTACTAAGTACCTAATACCTACCGAGGTCCTATTTTATTTTCCCTGTTTGAATTTTTTGCAATAAAATTATTATTACTGTCTATACTTACCGAATTACCTTGTAACCAAACAATGAGTAAGTTCAAAGTACATTTTATATTCATTACCATCGTATTTAAATAAACTGAGTTAGAGTTAGCTATTTATTAGGTAGGTAAGTAGGAGCGTTATTTTACGAAAGAATACTTGGATTATATCACTATATCATACCTAGGTACCTATTATCAAATCAAATCATATTATGAAAGCCAATAACATTGAAGGTAAGTAAGTCTAAATAGGTTGTATAGGAACCTACTTACTATATTTTTACGACATTCCGTCAAACACACTCGGTGCCGGTGCCATCTAAAATTTAAAGTTATTACGATCGATTCGTCTTTATTATTCAAAAAGGCGTTTAGGTAAATATATGATGGTACTTAGGTATGATGGATAAGTCAGTCAATAACTGATCAAAGAACTGTATAATACTAATAAAAGTACCTAAATTCATTATAACTGTTTATATATTTGATTCATATTGTATCTAAATAGGTACTGCTAAACAAAAAATATAAGCGAACGAACTAAATACACCATTAATTTACCACTTAATCCTGACCGAGGGTTCCGAGTCAGACCTGTTAAACACCAATAAATTATTTAAATCATTGTACATCTTCTTTTTAAGTATATAAACAATACAGATAGTTGGTTGGTACCCTGTAGTCGCAGGTCCTAAAAGTGCGTTTCCCCTACGAATGTTAAGAAAGAATGTATAAATTCTCCACCACAATTATTTAAATATTGACTTAATCTAATAATAACAATAACTTACTGCAAAGTGCTGGTAGAAGCCGGTGGCCGGAGAAGGCCAGACCGAGTACCATCCTGGATCGAGCCTCGTCGCTCCGGAGACTGTTCCCGACTCTTGCCTTCCGGTTCCGCGTCCAGTGTCATCTGGAACTTCTGCAGCAGGTTGTTGGGAATGGCCTCGGTGGCCTCATCCTCCCCCTCCTTCTCCCACGACGGCTGACCCTCCTCCGAGTCCCCGATCACGAAACGCTTCGAAGTCCGTCTCTTCAGCATCGCGATCAAATTCCGCACGTAATTCGACACAAGCACCAATGAATCGAGTGTTACAGTCAGGTAATTCATAAACGTTTAGTCACAAACTGTGGGTTTAGCATGCCATTTTCTGAACGCACTGTCCTATTCACAAAGTTTATTTTTGAATATATATCTTCATTCAACCATAAACGTGTTTTATGCTAATTTGTGTTGTCTTACCCAAATTGCGGATGGATATGCATAAAAAGCGATTATAGTTGCAAAAAAATACACCAAGTTTTACATAGTGCTGAGTGAGTGACGGAGATTTATTTTATTATTTACTTAAGTCTCGTTATCACGCTACGACTGTGGTTTAACGACTGTGATTATAAAACAGATAATTATGGAGAATTTGTTTGAGTTGAACAACAGTTTTAGTTTTAATTTGCCGTCACAGTCATAGTGTCATAGTTTACACATTACACGTTGTGTAGGTATTTATTAATAGGTACATTCAGAAGGCTGCCGATTAGATTATGGTTGGTATAAGTTTAACTAACAATATGTTCAGTATAATTCCCTGTTTATATCCATGCTACGAAAGATTACCGATAGCTATGATTAGGTCGATTCTGATTTTGAAGGCACAACATAAAATTTTGGTACCGTAAAAAATAAAATTTGAATTCATTTCAAAAATTACATTTGCGCAGCCAATCTAATCTTCAAGATGTCAAAATAATAAAAAAACACAAATACCTATAAACAAAAAAATATTTTTAAACCAAAGAGAATGAAAAATATACTTCCGCAAATTTAGAATTGGACCCGTTGTTAAGAAACTGAGAAAAATCTATGACGAACAAAATAAATGAAGGTAGATCAAGCAGTGGACATTTTCCGAGAGTAGCTCTCGTGATAAGATGCATCTAATAAGCATTTATTGCTGTTGAATGGTTTCGATATTTATCTTAAAGAGTTTTTGATGACCTTTACGTAATGCCTTCAAAGTTTCCGCACGATAAACAATAGACAAAGTTAAAAGTCAAAATATTTTTAACAAAGCCTTGAATGCTCCTACTTTACTATGTAAGACGCAAAATTAGTGTCGACTTGTTTACTGTTAAGTAAAAGGACATATGATCGAAATACAGTCATACGATGCAGCGCAAATGTCGCAATTTTTTACGATGCTACGTCGTTTTATGAACGAGAACTAGGATGTTTTCTTTTACCTTATCATACCTACCTACATTGAATAAAAATAGGACTGATTGACCCATTAATGCATTATCAATAATAGATTAATGAAAAAGTTCATAATGTTGATCGTTATGGTCGACATTGCAATTAGCTGGTGCGTCATCAATAAACAAGGTTATAATTAGGCATACTATAATATATAACACTACACGGACACTGTACATACGTCAGAAATGTTATTTCTAGAGTCTAGGTATACTTGAATGATGATAAATTCTATACTTTTTCTTAGTGTGTCCATGACAAACACTAGTATACTAGTATACTAGAGTTTGTCAAGATAATATAAGGTGTACCTAGCCAGTCAGATCAGCACCAGTCACTGACAACCCATGGTGCTCCGGACATATACCTACAATGTAAGGAAGTTGAAACGGCTTCTTAAGTGCACCTTTATACCGAAATCTTCGTTATACTTGTACAAAATTTTAAGGAATGGTATCCCTATTTACGCATAAACAAGAACAAATTGGTAAATGTTTAATTCATTAACAAATGAAATAACAACTTAACTGCGTTTAAATGACGCCAGTTTCATTATAACTAACGATGATTCAATATTTTAATTTGCGAATACCTACATAAATATTCCAGAACTTAAGTTACGAAATATCTATTCAAGGGCTACATTCATAGATGAAACTTTTTGGTTTTTAGTCTATCTAGGTTGTCAATAAAATATTAAATTTTGCAGGAACACCCTTGAAATATACCATGGCAATGAATGATATTAATGGTAAAACTAATCCGTAAGTATTGTTCTCTGTCGTTTCTCAGTGATAGTCGTAGAAGAAGAGTCACTTTAGGATTCAAACTAACTAAAGACAATGATTTACGTAGATAGGTGAACGTAAGATCCGTGACAATAGTTAACACGACAGTGTAGAATTGTATTTTTTAATGACCTGTCGACCCACATCGCAACGAGTAGGAATATGCCTTTTGCCAGTTTACCTTAGCGAGATAACTAAAACTCGTATTTTTTTACGCAACCAATGTTTTCAACCTCGAGTCATTATGTAAAGGGTGCATAAAAGGTATACGTTAACTCAATCTTATTTATGAAATTGTAATTAATCGGATATTTATATCGAATATGAATACTTTTGAATAAGATACAGTTTTTAGCAGCTCGTTCCTGCTAAAGATCTTGTCTTCCAGAACACAATAAGTACCGACAGTTGCGTACGTACCTGTGTTATTAATGTTATTATAATGATTTGGCCGAAGGTTAAAAGGTGGTTGCGATATTTGACAACGCGATAGGCAAGTACCTACCTAAATGCACGTAAAATAATGCATAGTGAAATTACACTCCAAAGCCGGTGATGACTCTAAAATTAAATAATTATTATTCTGTCACAAAAAGTTTTTTTCAGTTGTTCTAAAGTGTTATTCCGTAAATAGTTTAAAAGGTACATTGGACTTTATAAAACATTAAAAGAAGCAGCAAACGTTAAATATTTGCTTGGCAATGACATCAGTATGTGCTTTAACCATTAAATCTCTACAATAACCTCCTAACTTAGGTACTTGGCAATGAATACTCAATTACTTGTGACGTGGTTTTGTGTTGACTATTGTATTATTATTACAACTTTTATAAGAGAAGAAATCTTCAGGGCACATTTAAATATACATGTAATTAAATATAACTCAAATAATTAAAACGTGATAGTAATGTCAATTAATTATAACGTGAAGCCTCGATACCTACTCAACTCCAAAAGTCACTCACACATCACTAGATAACTGCATAGTAAGCAAAATGCACTTTAAAAATCAATAAAACAAAATACCTATACATATAGAAATAATTCCCACAAGTTTTAAGAGCAAAAAAATGATATTCACTAACAATGAAAACTAACTTATAATAAAACTATCACAGATTTACGAAAAATGCTTCGAAAATCGTAGATTTTCGCGTTTCGTCTCCGCACACGTACTTTTCACGCGAAGGTTAAAGACCTACTGGTTTGCCGCCTTTTTCTGGCATCTGTCATTTCATTAGCATGGAAGTGCAATGAATAAGAAGTCCATGACCGAAGGCTCATTACGAAAAAATATCTACCTACTTGTCTTTGTCTATTAATAATGCCAACTTTAGAATATCTACAACAGAGATTAAGGTGAAATTAAAAATAAATAAATAAATAAGTAGTAGGTAATTTTCTTTGTATCCTTTCTAATAAGTAAACATTTTAACCACACAAAAAATGAGAGAAACGAAAATAAAAAAATATTGAAAGTATGTACTTGCACTGATACTGACATACTTTATGTTCCTACATAAAATATGTTTGTATTACTTATAGGAATTATGTGTAAAAAAACTATAAAAGGCATAAGCACAATATAAAACAATATACGATACCAAATCCCTGATCATTATCGAGTTTCAGACTTTCAGCAAATTTCTTAGATGAGCGATAGATAACTGATGCACTTGAATTATCCATATCCGTGTCAAATGAATTACACCATGGCTCAAAATTTACGTGATTGACCTACCAAGACCGAAATCAGCAGAATGGTCTATTGTTATATTACATACAACTGATAAGTACAACCGAACAACACCAATCAATGGTTGGCTGGTAGAAATTTCTTTTTAGAAATAAGTCCGCCTTTGTGTACCAATTGGTTTTTTTGTGTGCAATAATGTGTCATCATCACAACCCATCACGTCCCCACTGCAGGGGCACCGTTTTAGGCCTAGTCCACCACGCTGGCCTACTGCAGGTTGGTGGACTAATAAATAAACAAACACAAACCTCAAAGTGCTCCTCTTCTCCGCCAACGCCAGCTGCTGGGCCTGCGTCAGCACGCGGCGGATGTTCGGCGGGGGCGCGTTGGGGAACGAGTCGCCTCCCTCGTGCGAGGGCCCGGAGTCATCGTCGTCCGCGTCGGGGGAGTCGCCCACGGTGAAGTTGGTCTGGGAGTCCTGGCGAAGGAAGTGATTTTTAATAATTATGATGATGATATAGGACATAGTTTTAGTATGTGCAGGGCGTTTTACACTCGTAATCGACAACATCTTTATCTACCTTTATTTTCCCTAGTACTTAAGTATTAATTGCATGTGGGGTGGTAGATAGAATATCTCAAACGCGTGTATAACAAAGGGTTTAGGTTGTAGGAAGTGCGTAAACCGGTACAAACAATTGAGTTGGTAAGTCGAGATACGTGTGTCATGTCATTTGTACTTTTGCTCCTGTAAACTTAGCAACAGTGACATAACACTCCTGTAACAGTGTTACAAAGTAGTAAGGGGTTCCATTAAACTTACCACTTCATCGGAATCAATTTTCTCAAAGTTATCGCTCTCACTTGACGAGCAGCGAACCTGCTCCTGCCCTTCCTGCTGGTCTGCCATTATGACACCTGTTGACAAGGGAATAGAGTCTGATATCACCAAATCGTAGGATGTCATCATCACGACCCATTACGTCCCCACTGCTGGGGCACGGGTCTCCTTCCAATGAAGGAAGGGTTTAGGCCTAGTCCACCACGCTGGCCAAGTGCGGGTTGGTGGACCCCAACACAAGCAAGCTTGTGCTGAGAGAGTTGTCGGGTAAGTGGGCAACCCGACTGTCAGATGTTTTCAAGCAGCCCGAAGGCCTCTGACTAGGCTTAACGACTGCTGCCGAAGCAGTAACCGGGACCCACGGCTTAACGTGCCGTCCGAAGCACGGAAGCGTCCAGAAAAGCACCACTTGAAATTGGTCACCCATCCAATGGCTGACCGTGTCAGTTGTTGCTTAACCTCAGCGATCAGTTACGAACACTGAGGCCCGCTCGACTACGGACGCTTCATCGTAGGATGTAATACGTAAATTATCTAATAATCACATTACGAGCCTTAAACAAAACGAAGAGCATATTAACATTCTTGTAAAGAAAACTATTCAGTATCTCCTGATAGAAACAGTTGAGCAAATTCACATACATTCGCCAAAATAACATCAAATAATCAGGCAATTGTTTAAAATATCAGATATTATGAAAGCATTAAGTACATTTATATTATCAGCATTACCCTTCAGTGCATTTTCAACTTACATATCACATCAATATAGTTAACCAGGCTACCGTTAGTCTTAACTATGTTTAACTATAAATTTATGCATAGGATTTCTCTCCTCCCAAGCTAAATACCGGAAGCGTAAGTGCAAAATACGAGTAATACCTACATCAAAACATTACTGAAGATGAAAGTAATAAACTAAGCTGTCTTGTTTAAACGTAATTAAAAAATATATCACCTGTTTAATTCAGCTAAGTACATAAGTGAATACAGGGTAATAATTTGTTCTATTGATTGCTACTAGCCCGAATCTGAAAGAACTTAATTTGTTCATTTATTTTGTTTCATTAACTATTAATTAGCAATAAATAACGCATAGTATTGGTGTGTAGGTACCTATACCGATTATGTAATTCC
Organism: Plutella xylostella; assembly: GCF_932276165.1. Taxonomy (NCBI): domain Eukaryota; kingdom Metazoa; phylum Arthropoda; class Insecta; order Lepidoptera; family Plutellidae; genus Plutella; species Plutella xylostella. The sequence goes on from NC_064010.1 coordinate 5,182,649, forward strand.
GCAACCTAAGGGTGAGCTCTTCATTTTCCCTGAAGGAATTTTCTAATGGAAATGGAACTCAATAGACGGGATTCTCGCCGCATTGGAATTTAACAGTCTTATATTATTACGAACACGTTGTGCATCTTTGGGAGAACCCTAAGATTGGTAGGTAGCGTTGGTAGGTACCTACTGCCTACTATTATACAAGATACAAAAGAAGATTTTAGAAACTAACTTAAATATTCAAAAGCTTACTTAAATATTGCCAAGTTTTACATTACATTTGTAAATAAGTAGTTGACACTGATAAGTTGTTAACTTAGGTTGGTAGATCTGTATCATAGGTACATACATAAGCTACTTGTTTATCTCTGACCCATCCATACTCGGAGATGAAGAACTTGCCAGAATGAATGGCCTTATCCGTTATAGTGCACCACGCAGGTAGGTATAGATCTATCGCATATATTATGGGTACTTAATAGTAATTAACTATCTACCTAGATCAAAACAGCTGACCCTATTAAAATTAAAATTTACCTATAGAGCTTCCACTATGTTATTGTATTTTAGACGTTTCCTTATGTCTTGTAAGTAAAGTTGGTTTTCCTTTGCAGTCGTCAAATATGTATGGGATTTCGAATGTCAAATAACCAATATAATGGACAGATATAGGTAGGTACTCGTAACTACGTTTGTTCGTATTGGGAGGTAGGTCGTAAGTATTTAAGTACAGAGGAATATATTAACCCACTGACGGACACTGACTGCATTTGACGTCCACCATACTTTTAGAAAAAAATCACAACGTCGAATGCAGTCCCCGCTCTTTTTCTAATTATTTCAACAACGGTCAATGCAGTCCTGTTTTACCTAGAGTTTGTATGAAGACCATCTTGTTGTGCTTTATTTGGAAGGATTTCAAAGTTATATGTGCACCCAGAGTACCTTTTTTTCACACAGCAATAAGTTTTCATACAGAAAAAAGTGTGAACTCACACGCACACAACGGTCATTGACGTCGTGTTTTCTTTACTGCGCCTAGGCAGTGTGCCGGCAGATCAACACTCAACTCCCATACAAAAATGTTGTGCGTTTTTATGAATTTCACCGTTAATCTAGTGTCCATCAATGTGTTAATAAATAAATTTCGGATTTCTAGATAAATCTTAATTTTAAATTTAAAAAAAACACAAGTACCTTCTTGACTCTTGATATCGATAACGATTATCGACAAACAAGTTTGGAGGGAATTATTGTTGTTTTAACAACTCTATAACCTGTCAAGTACCTAGGTGTTTTGAATGATTTTGTGTGAATAAACATTAAAACCATAGACGAATAAACGGATCGGAAAAGCTCGTAAAAGTTGAAAAAAATAACATGCCAATTTTATACTGGCAAAATACATGTGAAAATGACTGAAAAATACCATAACTCCAACGTTTACAAGGACTTTATAAAATAGAATAAAATATACATACATTCAAACAACTATCAGCTTTTATACAACCACATAAGAACCAATATTGTTATCACTTTAAATTAGCAATTTGCAGGTTATGTTATGTCACAAAAACAACTAGGGCGTTACCAAAACCGGTGATGACCGACAAAGTTACGATTCGCGCCTGTGCGCCACTGGCCGTGGCTTATCTCGGGGGTTATAGTTTATCGCGGGTGAAAAGTCGCGAGATGCAGACCTCGTGTGTTTAATGTCTCCACAAGGTGAAAGAGGACATAGGAAGTGAAATAGAGGGCAAATATGTGAACAGGAATGTGAAATAATAGGTCAGAATATTTCAGAAAGGGATGGAATAAAAGTAATAGATAATAAGTACATAAGAACAATAAAAATATATATTTTTTTGTTTTCGAACTAGGCCAGCGTGGTGGACTAGGCCTAAAACCCTTCCTTCATTGGAAGTAGACCCGTGCCTCAGCAGTGGGAACGTGATGGGTCGTGATGATGTATGATGATGTTTTCGGACATTCATTTTGATTAATTGAGTAGTAGTGTTGTTTTAATTATTTTTATTTAACGTCAACTTATCAGTTAAAATTGTTTTTAATAGTTAAGTACGATTTTAACTGTAAAGATGCTTAATCTCGTAAACTGAATTCAAGCGTTAGTCCATCTAGTATGTACTTAATAATTTATGAGTTATATTAATTAAAGTAATATTTTTCTAAGTACCTAGGTATATAGGTATATAATAAAGTACTGAAGTAGTCATCATCAGCCTATGTCAACCCACTGCAGCTTATGCTATGGCATAACATGCAGGAGGCCTATACCCACTGAAGTAGTACCTAACTATAATGAATTCAGAAGCTTTTATTCCATTGTGATATAGGTGCTTAAGTAAATAGCAAGAATGTAGGTAGGTAGTATACTTTAGTAGGTAGGTAATAAGTAAGTACATAGGTTCTTGTTATTCGTTCAAGCGGTTCAAGTCACCAGAGTTCTACTACGCACTCTATTGTTATGCAATAATCCAGACTACGAATATAGGAGGCGATTGTATTCCTAACTGAAATAGAACCATTATTGTAATAGGTGCTACCCAGAAGATTTCATTCATGTGTAAGAATTTATGTCATCATTTATAAAGTTTATATTTACTTAAGTAGGTACCTAAATTGAACTTAAATTTTAAAGTTTTTTATGTAAATTACTAGCTGATTATTTAATTAATTGAAAACTTAACACCGTTTTATTTAACCGCACGTATATTTTGAACACATGTGTCAAATTATATCGGGTCAGCTTGTTAGACCACTTTTGTTTTTTTTAACCTAAACCTGTTGAACTTGTGCCTATGTATACGTACTTGTAATAGGTAATTAACATAATATTCAGGAACTTTAACTTGATTCTTTTATACGCATTTGCGTACCACGCTGTTTGTCTGTTGATGTAAAGTGGGTTAAGGGCATGCATGATGCATCTAGCCACAGTTATATTAAACTTAACTAAGATTTTATAGTTATTAATCTGTGATTTCACACAATTACAAACAATACACAGTCATATTCAAACAATTCACAAGATGCTGGATAAAGAGAGCGAGAACAGAGTGTTGTGGTGCTATACTTGGAGAACTATATGTCCAATAGTTGGTGACTGAGTATGATGATGATAGAAATACCCACGATCTGATTAACCCCGTGCTTATCTAAAATTTTACTTCGATCTTTTAAATACTTTATTATGCCCAACTAGTTACTTACATAATATGAAATCTAGGTTTGAATACAAGAATGTAGGTAGGTACTTAAAGTTGTTTGTCGGAAATGCCTCTAGTAACATTTTGTACTAGCTTTTACACAAAGGTAGCAAATGATAGTTGGTAATGGTAGTTCAAACTTACCTACGTTGCGGGTTGCTGACGATGACGTTTAAAACATGTTTTTTGGAATACTGACGTCAATTATGTAAATCATTTTAATATTATGCATATTTTACGATCATTTACTCTAATAATACGGTTTAAATAGTAGAACTCAAAAATCACGCAAAATCAATGATTTCGATGTATGGGATCAGAATTCCCAGATGTAGAGTTATTTGTAGGTGTAATATTTCGTGTGAATTTAGTAGGGCTATTACCTATCTATTTAGTAATTTGTGATTTGCATTTGTATTCCAGTATCTGAACAAAAATCTTTATTCTCAGTATTCAGTTAGATGGTATCTAATCTATATTATAATCTAGAACTAATATGTATTAGTGTATATGTATACCTACTACTACTTACATCAGTTTCAATATTATCATCTCGGTTCACTTATTTACGTTAATTACCCGGTACTAAAGTAAATTTCAACAAATATAGTTTGTGGGTGTGCCTATCTACTAAGGCACATGAGTATGTATTTAATTTAACCGCTAAATATTAAGGCCATACGCCATACATAGCTACCTTATATAGTAAGTACCTACCTAGGTAATTATTATTATATCCTATACTCATACATTTTGTCATCTATTAAGGTAGGTATAAATATTATTATAAATGTCTACATAGTACAATCATTTACAACAAAACTAAACATTTTATAGCTATAGTAACAGTAACAGAGCATGACATACCTAATTATGATAATATAGTCCATTGAATGCAAATTCAATTTAGTAATGTCGTCAATAAGTTCAAAAATGTCACCGCTCAATTTAAAAAGAAAATATCTGAAGCTTCAGTTGTGGTTTAGGTATTTATCAAAAAAAATATATACTATCGGGTACCTATATCAGATTATATCATTACTATCTTATCTCTATTATGATGTTAAAGTGTGCAGAAATAACAAAAATATTTATTTACCTTTCTTAGGTTCCTTTTCGGAACGACGTTTAAATAAAAACTTAGTCAAATAAAAACAGAAGAACGTAACACTTATTAAAAAAGCAATTGTTAACATCAAAACTTTATGTATAAATTTTAAAAAAAACCACACATCACGACACTCACAGCCACTTAAAAATGCTAAATAAATAATAAGAAAAAAAAACTAAAATGGAACGTCTTCCCGCCCGAATATTGACGAGCGACTATTCCCGCGCCGCTACGAGCGTACTTCATACAAGACGACCACTATCGTCATTTAAAATTGGAATTAAAACATTCTATTCAGCCGTAAACATTGAATCGAACTTGTTTATATGGCCAAATTAAGCGGTCGTCAATGTAAGTAGCGCACTCTACTTAACACGTATTGTTTGTAATTGATTGCTTTATATTTTATTTTTGCGAATCAGATAAACATGGCGGGATTTTCACGGGAGGACAACATTGGCATGTCAGTAAAGACATGTGATACTATCTGAGGTCGACCTTGCCTCAATAAGAATCGCCTATTTAGTACGATTGTCAACGTTTCTCTGTTGTGTGTTGTTCAAAGTTACTTATCAGTATTTGAAATTCTTTTCAGCTAAAGAAACTTGACGTCTATGAACTTACCCGTACTATATCGTTCTATACATACTTAGATATCTATCTGTATCAAGCTGTGTCGTTTTACCTTCTACCTCATATAATTTATTTTTAGGGTGTTGTGATACAACATTGTATTAGATTCATTGGAACCATGCAGCCAATGCATCGTTGATAGTCAATTGTACGTACTTTCTCTACATACACGTTTAATTGTTAGGTATGTACCTAGGTAGTATTTTGATATTCGCTAGAATTATTGTATCCCGACTGAATCAAATTATTAAGTTTTTTTCTATATAAGTAAAAGATACGAGTATTTTTAATTCTATTGATATGTATATGGCATTGGTGAATTTGAAGCCAAATTTAGTAGGTGTGCCTAAATTACAATGTAGAGATATACCTACTACAAGTATCTACCAATAAATTTAAAAGCTTTTATTTCATTTGCTAATTAAATAGAACCCTTCCTTACTTCTATTTGCTTACCCAGCTGTTTATAATGTATGTAGGTAGTTTATTACTTACTACTTAATCATTAAGAAGAAGTTTAATACCTACATTTTTTCATAACGTCATCTTAATAAATTGAAGACCTAAGAAGGTAATTGTCAATGATCTATTTGTTGACGAGTACCTAGAGTCTACTTTATGGAAAAATATAGCTACAGCGCCAATCAAAGATCCCGAGCGAACTTAAATCTTACTACATTCAAATTAAGTGTTACTTCAAGCTATCACTAGACTATCACTACTCGTCGTTGACAATTAATTAACCTTCGTTTGGAAAAAAAATAGTGTTATTCATGAAGCGTGTTCGTGAAATGTAACAAAATTGCTATCTCGTTTCTGAAGGTTCAGACGACCTATGACCGAGACCACGCTTTTGGAAACGACAGCGTGATAGTAAATACGTGATTAAACATCACGTGTAAATTATATGCCTACCAAATTTTAGTAGCTTTTGCCAATCTTTAGCCAAAGTTATTTACTATGATGAGAAAGAATTTAGAAATAAAGGAAAAGGTAAGTCTGTGTACTCAAATCAAAAGTAAAACTTTGTACCTACCTACACGTGACATGGAAAATAACTAATTAATATATAGTATGTTTACTTGTAAAGGTGGGATGCGGGATCATACGGTAGGTACATTTTTTTCTTTAAATATGTACTTGCGTAAAAGCATACAAGGGCGGGCTTATTGCTAAAAACCAGCCTCTTCCAGCCAACCTATTTTGGTGGATAAAAGAGTTATACATTACAGTTATTTAATTACAGTAGATTTAGTCAGCATATATACCTAGTCTTCCTATCCCACCCCCATGTCCCAGCGCAAACAGTTTGATCCTTAAACTTATCAGGGGTGGAAGATAAAAAGAATATCTACCTATCAATATTTTTTCGTAACGCAACAGTACACAAAAATAGATATTTGAGTTGAGATTTGAGATCGATTCTATTAGAGGTAGGTAAGTATACCTACGTCATCACGACCCATTACGTCCCCACTGCTGGGGCACGGGTCTCCTTCCAATGAAGGAAGAGTTTAGGCCTAGTCCACCACGCTGGCCAAGTGCGGGTTGGTGGACCCCAACACAAGCAAGCTTGTGCTGAGAGACTTGTCAGGTAAGTGGGCAACCCGACTGTCAGATGTTTTCAAGCCGCCCGAAGGCCTCTGACTAGGCATTACGACTGCTGCCGAAGCAGGAACCGGGACCCACGGCTTAACGCCCCACTTGAAATTGGTCACCCATCCAATAACTGACCGTGTCAGTTGTTGCTTTACCTCAGCGATCAGTTACGATCACTGAGGCCCGCTCGACTACGGACGAAGTATAGCTGAACACAAAAGAGTAGAGATTAATGTTTTTGGAACTAAACAGATTTAAACCTGGCAATAAAAAAAAACTCGTGATTTGTGGTCTGTTTCTATGGTTTGAATGTCAAACTCGCCCAGTTCCTGTATAAACAAATCGAATTTTGCTTAATTTTGGAGTTTTGTGGATTGTTGAGTTTGTTCACGAGGTGAAAATGAATAAAACCATTTGCAGAGAAGCTATACGGATGATTTACAGCGTTTACCTACGATGTTTGGCGGAGAATGAGGCTGGAGAAGTATTAGTCAATATATACGATGTTTATGAAAGAGCAACGTTTTATACTGGTGATTAAGTACTTAATTTCTAACCATTAACATACATTGCTTTTATTTCTTGTAAAAAAGTACTATTTTGATGTAATAGAATGCCTTTCAATGTGTATTTGTTATTCTTATAGAGGTTAGAAAATACTAGTGTCAAACGTTACATGACATCAGGGTCTGGATGCTAATGTTGTTAAAACATCAGGTCTAGATACTTTTTTACTAACCCCCGACTCAAAATGGGTATCGATAAGTTTTACAGCTGTAGTTGTCTATGTGTGTCGGTCTCTCCGTGTTAGAGTACCTATTGTAAAAATATGTGTAAGAATATGGAGTCGGTATAAATTCCCCAGACATAATAATTTGCAAGTCACTGCTTTTCTGACCAATTAAATAATTTGTTGCAGGAAAATCGGTAAACACAGTTTTAGAAGAATTGCCGTGGCACATTTGAACTTTTTCCTGAGCAAGAAAAAACTTTAAAATACCTATATCGATGTGTGATACTATCACTTTTCTCCTATAGTAATTACATAATGGGATAACCAACACGTGTTTCAGTGCAAAAAAACATTATGAAATACACAATGAAATAAAAGTTACAGTTGATTTGATTTAATGAAATTCATTCAAGACTGCCCCCCTCTCCCCTACTAATTTCTTCTCTTAACATAAACCTCCCCAAAAAGTGGCATTTTATAATTAGTAAATATTTGAAACATTTCTCGTTTTGATTTTTTCTGCTAAAGTATCGTGATACTTTTGTCCGTTTTCTATACTATAATAGTGTGGCTACTTTCTTAGATTGCCACGCCCTCAATTATTCTCTACTCTTTTATGTTCAGCTATATACGTACTTATTTCTTAATTTTAAAATGTGCAAAAAATTTTATCAATTTCAGCGTACCTATTTAACTATTTATTTTGTGCAATCTATAGGTACCAACATAGAAAAAAAACAATTACGTTATATATTTTTGTATAGTGCCACAAACTTATCTGTTCCGGTGAGAGCGAACTAAATTGGTCCATATAATCTATGTCAATATGAAATTCATTTAGTAAGTAATGAGGTATGGACCAATTTAGTTCGCTCTCACCGGAACAGATAAGTTTGTGGCACTATAAGTTGTCACATCTCAAAAATGGTATATAAAAACATTGTAGTTTACCGAACTTTTTCCGGTTTTTCGGTTTTTACTGAACATCACTAAATATTTGGGGAAAAAAAAATGAGCGGATGCTTAGAACAATGCTACCAAAATATTATTTGTGTGATAGTGATAATGGTCTATTTACACATAATATACTAATATATTTTTAATAAAATCGAGAATATAATTTCATTATGTTAAATTTTTTTGTATGCTTCTTTTTATAGATAGATATTATTTATTTCATATGGTATTCTATATTTGATACATTTCAATTTCATACAATCCTGGCAACATTGCTAAAAAAAAATAAAAAATTCTCGAATGAAGACGTGTGAAATTTTCTTCATTAGATTTTATCATTGTTTCTCGTAGAATATTGTGTATTCATATGTTTTATAGGTAGTGTTTAAAATATTTTGTTGTTTTTCAATATTGATCCATCTACACCAAGATGATTATTGAAAACCCAGACACTTTCAAAAGTTGGTTGACCTCCATATTGGAACCCCTGTAAGTACTCAAGCCATATTTTGCTTTATTTCTGTTTCTCCTGTTAAGTTTTCCCCAGTCCATATGCCTAGGTAACAAATTAAAAGAAATCCTGGGCTTCCTCTACCCCAATCCACAACCCTAAAACCAGTGTCAAGTTTCAAATTTCGTAATAAGTTTTTTCTTAACTCGATTCTTCGATTACAGACTATTTTCGTACTCAATCATTGATATCCTTCACGATTTTATCATTGCACCTACTTGATACTGTGGAAATCACCTAATTATTGAATGAATGAGATGAGACCTACCTGTTAGTAAAAATGTAGGGCTCAAATTGTACTCATAACCCCAAGCTTATTATTGTTGTCTAAACCAGGTTACTAATTCGCCATTATTTATCTTATTTACCTGCCCATGTTTCTGCAGACAAGTTTCCAAACATGTCCCTAACATGAGGCACAACCTGGAATATTTTTAATTTACTTCCGTGTATTTTATAATCAACCTCAGTATTTTTTGAGGTTATAATATATTTCTATGACTTAAGTATGAAATTGATTCAAAATTATTGTGGAGTCTTGTACTGCAACCATCACAATATCCTCAAACATCCTTCACATAACCGACACATCCTGGCCAATCTCATGATGATGCAGCCATCATCATAATCCCTCTTATCCCTAATCAAAGACATAGCCTTCTTTTGGCATGTTTGGACACTTGTTGCATTACAGGTCAATTATCAAAAGCCAGCAAGGCTTGCTGGCTTTTGATAATTGACATGCATGCTGATGATATTGTGTCTTTTAATATAGCACAGCCATGAGCTAAAGTTACCACCTCCGATCATAAGCAATAAACAATCATTATGCAGCATTGCTCGCTCGTCAATGTATCCATGGTGGTATGGTTGCTATAGCCACACAGTGCTCTGGGAATACAGCCATTTTGTCCATGTTCTATCTATCCATCATGGCAAGCTGATTTTCCGCATTTAGCCTCTAAGGTGGGCCAATATGCATGAAATACCTATGGGGTGACTAGCTATTAAGCCACCCAATCTTACGCCAGAAACCCAGTAGATGACCTTGTCCATTTTTTACATCTGCATAAATGTAATTTGGTCACCCATGATCCGTTTTTCAGGAACTGGAGGTAAGACCTTCTATTTATAAAGGCAATAAGATGAGACTTATTTGATTTAATTATAGAAGGGTTGCCTCACACATGTAATGTAGTTATCTATTTATAACGCAATGTGATGTCGGCAACTTGGGAGATTGAGTGCTATAATTAAACATAACATTTAAATTCACTTTTGAATCCCTCAAAGGGCTCAGTTGGATTTTGAAAGCCCCTTATTACTCATATCAAGCATTTTGAGGATTTTTAAGCCTATGTGTTAAATAAAGGGTATCAGTTTCCTACTTATAAAATTTAATCAAAATTTGTTCAGTAGTTCTTTTGTGAAAGATGAAACAATCAATACTTTTTTTAACCATCCATACTTTGCAAGACAAAACACATTTATAGTGTTACTAGGATATGATGTTATAAAGGCAGATTTAAAACACAGCATTATCTATTACAAAGACTTAGATAACAATGATAAGAAAGTAATAATTTTGTTACACCACAAATTCAAAGATAAAAATATTGCTATACATATAGATAGTGTAATGTTTTCCTGTATTTCATATTATACTATTGTTACCATAATAAAAGTAATGGGTGTGATCAAATGTGGATAAGGACACTGGCAGATATGAGAATGGGATGCCACTAGCCCTGTTATCTTGTTTGTTAACTGTACTTACATTTTAAGGTAACCAAAGGTTCTCCTCAGCTCCTGTTTCTGGTCTTAGGCAATACAGAAAAATGTCCTTAGCCTTTTCCATTCAAAGGAAAGAAATGTACTAAATAAATGATGCAGGTTATGTTAGTGAATTCTGCTTTTCTTTCATAAGTTTACCTGTGGGATTTCCAGGATAATTGGATCTAGGAATTGTCACCTACATATATCTATATGTTTTATGGACTACTGGTCTGAAATAATTTTATTTCTATTCTGTATGGATAGATGTATGCATACATACATACTTACAAACTTAGAATGTAACAACCCCACAAAACACTTCATAACCACACCACCGCTCGTCCCCAGCTGCGATGCGGACCCGGCTGCGCTGGCCAAGTATGTGTACGCGCTGGTGAAGAAGGACAAGCCGCTGCAGGAGCTCCGCGAGGGCATGCTGGACCAGCTGGACGTGTTCCTGCAGCAGGGTCAGTAGTTTTTTGATTTTATTTGCTGTTTGTGTCACAAAGGAAACCTTTTTTTAATCTCTACTTTATTTACTGGGTCCATCACTGTACCTAATTTATACTTCTGACGTCCCAGAATCAGAAAATATTCTAACTGCCACATTTGCAGATGATACTGCCATCCTGGCATCGGACAAAGACCCCGTATCAGCCTCAAAAACTGTACAAAGACATCTTGACCAGGTCCATAACTGGATGAAAAGATGGAAGATCAAGGCAAGTGCAGCCAAATCCAACCACATCACCTTCACCCTTAGACGTGACAACTGTCCTCCTGTAAAACTCGGTGGTGAAGTCCTGCCGCATCAGACGGTCGTGAAATACCTCGGATTCCATTTGGACAGGAAGCAGATCTGGAAAACTCACATTCAGAAGAAGAGAGACGAGCTGAACCAAAAGTATCGGTCACTGTCATGGTTACTTGGGAGACAGTCAAAACTATCAGTGAACAATAAACTGCTTATCTACAAAGCTGTATTAAAACCTGTCTGGACCTATGGAATACAACTGTGGGGATCAGCAAAAACCTCCAACATCGCAATAATGCAGCGGTTCCAAAACAGTGTTCTAAAAACTATAGCCCATGCACCATGGTTCACTAAAATTGATGAGGTCCATGAATACTTACAAATGCCCACGGTTAAAGCAGAAGTGGAAAACCTGTCAAGAGCCTACAGAGATAGGATTGCTGATCACCCCAACAAGCTGGCTACTGACCTCACCAGTTGTATTCCAATAAGAAGATTGAAAAGAAAGCACATTTGGGACGGTCTAGGACCAATTGAATAAGAAGGCAACCCAACGATGGGAGGGAGTGCCTAAAACGCCATAAAAACTCTCAAAACAACTGCTTATGGTCACTCAAGACCGATTGCATGTTACAGTGCCTACAAAAAAAAAAAAAAAAACTTTATTTAGAAAGTCTAATCTAAGTAATTACAACACAATTCTGAGTTAAGTATAGTCTATACTAAGGTGTACGAAAGACGCCTCCTTGATCCTTGAGTGACATATCACCTGTTCCTTAATGCTAAGAAGAAGAAGAACCTATTGTAGGGCATATGTCTCTAGATGACTACTGCAAACATCTCTTTCGTCAGCTGCAGACGACATTATCGCAAAACCCTGTAAAGATCATCCCGCCATCTCTGCATGAATCCATTCAGTATTTCGTCTCCAGAATACGTTAAGCCACCTCAGTTACATAAACAACTCTCCACAGAAACCAAACCCTTGTTTAATTTTCTATGTGTCTAAAAAGCAAAGTGAAATTTACTTAATATATCAACCTTCTCCCGACAGAAACCAAACCCTTCGTGGACATGCTGTTCAAATCCCTGGAGAGTCAGGAGTACCTGACCGCCGTCATACCGGAACCCGCTCCCGAGCCCCCCGCGCCCCCCGCGCCCGTCATAGAGGGGGCCAAGGAGCCTAATGGTAATTATACAGGGTGTTGCGAAACGGGTGTACAAAGAAAAAAGGGGGTCATTCTGAACAATATTTTTGTTCTGTAGATAGATCGATTGATAGATGGATACAGCATACAATCTAAATACGTACATATAGGTTGTTTCACAGCAATGCCAGATTAAGGACCTCCTTAGAAGGTTTTCCCGTGGGATTTCCGGGTTAAAAAGTACCGAGAAAGGCTAGCAAACATCCATACATAGTTATTATAACAGTTAGTATAGATACTATTGAAGTCATTGGTCCACCCAAAGGTTGCCTGGAAGAGATCGCTTTTAGCAGCGATAAGGCGGCCTATTGAGTAATATACTCTATATAAAATTGTTATTTATGTCCTGTTACATGAATAAAGTAGTATTATATCATAAATATCCCCACTTTTCACAGAACCGGAACCAACACCACCATCTAACGGCGTGGCCCCCGCCCCCGCTCTACCCCCCGCGCCCGCGCCCGCCCCAGCCGCCCCCGCGGCGCCCCGGCAGCGCGTCGTCGTGTCTAGGGGGGACAAGGTGCCGCCGCGCCCGAGGATACAGGAGCAGACTCTAGTCAAGGTAATGCTCTTCACCTGTAGGTATTTCACGCATCATAGCCCTCCTTGGTGGCTAAATGCGGAAAATCAACTTGCCACGATAGAATAGATAGTGATCATCATCATAATCCATGATACACCACATAAGTCATTTTCATTGGCGTTCCCCTCAACACTATGTACTATCCACCAACCCACACTAGGCCAGCATGGTGACCTAGGCCTAAAACCCTTCCTTCATTGGAAGGAGACCCAAGCCCCAGCAGTAGCAGGGACAATGTCTTCAGACGACCTCATCCATCCACTACCGGCTACCCTACAGTTATGTTTCATAAGCCTACATAAAGCAACATATTATGTTTCAGGTGATGCCACTGACGGAACTGTTGGAGGAGCCAGTAGACCAGCCGCCCAGGAGAAGAGATAGACGGGGAGATTCTGTGAGTATAACAAGAACCATACATTTCTAAATGCCAAGTAGTTTACTTTTGTCTTTCAACTAAATCAAAGCGCAGATATAAAGGCGGTACCTATAGTAAGCCGTAAAATTCGAGTTTATTTAAACTTCATCATAGAAACTTTGTTACTCCAGTAGTTTTTTTTATGTTATAGAAAGCAGACCTTTTTTTCTTGAATTTTCATTAGTATTAGTTGTAGCACACGATCGTTCATTAATTTAATGGGCGCACTCGGCATTAGAACCAACCCCAAATGCCAAACTAAAACTGCCCCTATTTCTCCACTAGACATGACAGATCCTCATAACGTCATAAGCTCACCTCAGTTCTCAATCTAAAACCACCTCCATTCCCCCACAGCTAAGGGACATAATAGACCGCCGCCGCCGCCGCTCGCGGTCGTGGGAGCGTCGCGGCAGACGACGACACGCGTCGCCCGACGACCCGAGGCGACATGATAAGAGGTGAATACTGAATTAACCCCTTTTGTTAAAGTTCAGACTAAAAATAGTAAATTAATCGACATTTAACCCTCTCACTCTCTCTCTCATTAAAAAACATAGGCTAAATATAGCTTTGAAAGCGAGCTGGACTGGAGTTGGGGCGAGGTCAATAATTCAGCCGAATATAGGCGGATGTTAGTGCAGACCCTCAGCACCTCTGGGGTGCCATAGGACTACAACAACAATATTATAGTTCTGGCTATTATAGAACGATTGTAATCCAGAGATTTCGTACATATCAGTAGTTTAAGTCGGTTCTAAACCAGTATATTGCCTACATATACCATGTTTAGTTTAAGTTTTAAAATAAGGACATAAGGTATTTGAAACTGATGTGAACGAGTATCTAAGGGGCCATAAAGCTGCCCCTTAGATACTAGCTTCTCACATTAAAATAGATGGTGATCCTATTCCGATTATTCGTGTATGTACTAACTAACCATCGTTAATTTCCAGACGTCCACCTTCCAGATCACCCTCGCCGAGGCGGTATAGGAACAGGAGTCCGCCGCCGCCGGCCATGTTGGATCGACCACCCAGCCGCTCAAGGTAGGCCATCATCAAAGTTGCAAAAATAGCTATAAGCGATAAGAAACCATGAGAGACCGCCATATTTATACCTATGTGATAGTAGTCCTTGGCCTTCCTCATTCAGCCAATACTGGAAGTGTGGTTTCTTTTCTATAATTGACTTGATTTACCCGCAAGCTTCGCCTTTTAAGGTTTTACCTGTAGAAATTCTGGGTTAGAAAGTATCCTATGTGTTAATCCTTAATACACGCCTGATCTAATTCTTGTTCTTATGTACCGTGTTTTACGATACATAATCATACTTATCGTTCATCTCTTGCCCACAGATCGCGCTCACCAATCCCAGTGCGGGATCGCCTTCACGACAGAGACAGACGAGTCGCCGAGCGAGACCGCATGTCGCGCGACAGAGAACACCGCGACAGGACGCAGCGCTCCAGGGATAGGGACCAGTGAGTATTCTCTGTAACACCCTGTATAATAATAGCAGATAAAGAAACAGTAAACCGTAATGTAGATAAGGAAACAGTAAGAAACAGTAATGCAGGTAAAGAAACAGTAAGAAACAGTAATGCAGGTAAAGATACAGTAATGTAGATAGGAAACAGTAATGTAAATAAAGAGGCAGTATTTGGGAAACCATTCTGGAGTGGACCGCGACTAGGCATACGGAGTGTAGGACGCCCTCCGGACAAAATATCCCAATCGGCTCTCAATAACAGATACTTCCTTACATTCTGCCCCCTGTAGCTTTTGCAGGTTGACTGGTAGAAAATGGTTTTAGCATTAAGTTCTGACTGTGATTGTATAAAAAGTTTTTTTTTCGCGCATTTTCAAATTCTAATTTCTTTTTAGTGCTTAGATATAACATGCTGTACATGTAGGTTTCGGCTTAGTATACCCTTTTTGCAACACCCTGTATAAATAAATACTTATTGTTTCAGCTCCAGAGACCGTTCGCGCGAGCGGTCGCGCGGGTCGGCGGGCACGCCCACGCGAGAGGAGCGCCCGCACGCCGGCTACAAGCGCCGCTGCCGGGACTTTGACGGTACGTGGGTGCTGGTCGAATAACGACCAGAGTCGAAAATATTGTTAGGGACTCATAGGGAGGTCTAGGAATATGAGGGGATGATTGGAAAGCATATTATGATGATTTTTGGTCCTGGTCGAATTACGACCAGAGCGGAGAGTGTGTCGCGCGGCTCGGCGGGCACTCCCTCTCGAGAGGAGCGCCCGCACGCCGGCTACAAGCGCCGCTGTCGGGACTTTGACGGTATGTTACATAACGGGAGGTCTGGTGGAAGTTCGACCAGTGAACAATCTTTTTAGCTACCTTTACCACCACCTTCAACAAACCATTAAGCTACATTGTCAAATATTTATCAGATCCACGCGACGACTATACGGGCGCTTATCCTCATTACTATAGGGGTCAAAATCAGAGAGGTGAGCATATTATGCCGGCGACAAAGTTTTTCCTAATTTTATTACATGATATTACTAAAATAATTATTTCAAAATAAAGGTTCTGTGCATATAATTACAGTGCACTCAGCATATTTATTTCGCTACGGTAATATTTATTTGATTTTAAACAAAATACGTCCAAATCGTCATTCCGAGAACGCGTCCTTATACCATGTTTCGAAGTTCAAACAAGTCAAAAATGTTTAAAATTTAACTTAAAATTGACATATTTTAATATTATCTTTTAGAATAATCAAATTATGAATATAAGTATAAATTACATTATTACAAGTAAAACTTCTTCATATTTTGGCTATTCAAATGCTGTCCGTCGTTTATCAAATCATTCCGTGAACGTGGTGGATATCGGTCGATGTAATTAAAACAACACACACTAGGTGGCGTTAGCGGGCACCAGTGTGAAGTTCGCAGTTCAAAACAAAAAGCGTGTGTCGTGATTTCGGAAAAAAAATATTTGATTTTGTTGGTAAGTACCTTTTAATTTCATATGTGTGAGGCGTACTTTAATTCCCTGTCACTACGGGAACGCTGTTAAGTAATTAGTTTTTCGTAAATTTGCATACTTTTAGCAAAATTCTTATAAATATTGTAGCTCACTTGTTCATAACCTCTAAAACCAATATCTAACATGGCGGCGTCAAGCGTGACTTGAAAATATTTAACGAATAATCATTTCGAGAACGGTCATTTCGTGAACGTCCTCGTATATGACGGATGTTCCCCGAAATGACGCCTGCGTTCCTGAAATGACATTTTTTGGGCAAAATTATGCTTTAAAGCTTATAAAACCATAACCATGCAAAATTTTGTTTTAGGTATCCATTTAGTACAAGTAAGATGGAGAACGATAAAAGTGAAAACAAAACAAAGTCGAAAAAACGATTAAAAGAGGACAGTATAGCTTATAAAAAATATCGTGAAAAGGCTAATGCAAGGAAGCGCAAGTTTTTAGATAAAATGACACCTGAACAAAAAGAGATGAAGAGACTGAAAGATAGGGAATATTACCAAAGAAAAAAAGCTGAAAATAAAGTTAAGACTGTTAATGACATGACTGAAAGACAGAAGAGGAAACAGAGAAAGACGTGGAGAATAAATTCTCAAAAGTATAGGCAGAAAAAAAAGATGATCGCAAACATTTTAGCTGACAGCCCCCCAGATACTGAAAATGAGATAGAAGACGATAATCGCGAGTCGAGGAAGAAAGCAGGAAGAAAACAAGTTAAAAAAGATAAGGCGCAGGCTTACAGAACTGTTAAAAAACAGAAACATAAAATACAAAAAATGGAAAAAATCATAAATCAGTTGCAAAAAAAAATACAGAGAAGCAGAAGACGTGAAGAAAGAGCATCCCAAAAGACTGCTGATACGCCTACCCGCAATGTTGATGAATTAACAAGAGGATGTCCTGTTACTGCGGAAGTTCGTAAACGTCTATTATTTGGCGAGGTTCTGACAACACAACTAAAAGACACCGTTGAAAAATTACCGAAAAATTCAAAACAGCGAGAGGCTTTTCAAAAATGTGTCAGTGGTAACCGTATCAAAAAACATCGTTTAAATAATATGGCCAAACAATTCCTCCACAAAAATAATAATAATGACAACATTATAATATCTAATCGGAGGCATCCAACATTTTTAATCACTAATCAGATTCGTGAAGAAATTCATAAGTTTTTTGAGCGAGATGATGTCAGCAGAATGTGCCCTGGTAAGAAAGATTGCCTCAAGGAAAACAAACAAAAGCGGTTGCTTCTAGAAACTGTAAAAAATTTGCATCCTCAATTTTGTGCTGAGACTGGAATTCGAGTATCTTATTCGACACTTTTGAGAGAGAAGCCTTATTGGGTAGTGCCACCTACAAAATGGGATCGAGATACTTGTCTTTGTGTAAGGCATGAAAATTTTGAATACAAACTGAACAAATTGAACCGACTAGGAGAGCTGCCGCACAATTCTACATCCCAATGTATAAAAGCGTACAGCTGTGACACTACTTCTTATGATTGTATGCTTGGTTTGTGTGGTGATTGCAAGGAGATCAAAATGGAATCGGGGAGTAATGAAGATACCGTTCAATATTTTCAGTGGCAAGTAACAAAGGAAGACCGAATCATAAAAGGAGAAAAGAAAACCGTCAAACTTACTAAAAAAGTTACTGTTACAAGCACAGTAAAAAAATTGAAAATGTCTTTAGCTGCGGATATTTCTCCAATGAAAAAACACGTTTATGGAATTAGCGAAAACTTGAAGGCCAAAAGAGAACTGAAAGATAATTTAAAAGAAACAGAGCTAATGATTCAAATTGATTTCGCTGAAAATTATATGACAAAATATGCGAAAGAGATTCAATCGGTTAGATTCGGAGCTTCGAAAGGTCAATTATCGATCCACACAGGAGTTTTTTATGCCAAAAACGATACATCTCTAGAAACTGTTTCATTTGCCACTGTGAGTGATAATTTGGACCATCAGGCTCATGCTGTATGGGGACACCTGAAATCAGCGCTACAGAAAATATTGAGTGTCAGGCCACACGTAAATACCCTTCACGTGTTTTCAGATGGACCTACGTCCCAATATCGAAACCGGACTAATATTTACTTATGGATAAAAACCTTAATAGACCAATTTCCGCAAATAACTGCTTCAACGTGGACATTCAGTGAACCAGGTCATGGTAAGGGTCCAATGGATGGTGTAGGAGGAGTGCTAAAGAAAACTGCTGATGACCAAGTATTGCGAGGAAATGATGTCAACACAGCTGCAGATTTTGTCCGTTTATTAAACAAATCATCTGTTTTACTCCATGAAGTCACTGACGGTGAAATTGTTGCAGTCAGAAACGTATTACCCGAAACGATAGATGCGATCCCCGGAATCATGAATGTAACTAAAATTATCTGGCAGAATGCTTCTGATGTCTCCATACTACTGTATCAATTTTCAAAATTGTTGCGAGAAATTAAACTGCAGGCATTTTCAGTGGAAGATAGAGATATAGAAAGTCCAGCTCCAATAGAAATGATAGATTTAGACAAAGAAAAGGAAGAAGAAGAGTTTCTGAATACTCTTCAAAACAATAGAAAAAGTATTTACGACGCCGTTTACGGATCAGACAGTTCAGAAGATGAGAATCTACAAAAGGTTTCAGATCGACTTCATGGAATGAATGACGATATTTGTGCTGGTACATCTTACGGAAACGATAAGGAGAACTTCCACCCAAATATGATACGTCCAAAGACATTTTTGCTAGTAAATGTGCCAACTGAAAATAAAATAAATAAATACAGATACGTTGCAGTCGCTGACACCTCAGTTGATGAAGACGGTGAAATAAAAGTCACATTTCTTCGATGTCAGCGGAACTCAGCAAGAATATTTAAAACTGAACAAAATGATGTTGCATATGTCCCCTGTGAACAAGTTATTAAAATTTTACCTACACCGAAATTGCAGAAAAAAGGTAGTCGTAGTTATTATTGTTTTGATGAAAATATGGACATATTCGAAAAGTAGGATATTGTTAGACTTTACATTCAAACTTTGATACTCAAGTTACTTTGTGTTTGTGTTATTGATTAGGTATGCAAGTAATGTTTCTAATTCATAAAGACTGGTTATTTCAAAACTAAAAAGTTTATATTTTAATTTTAAGCATTGATAAGCAAGATATTATGTTAAATGTGAAATTATAGTGTGCAATTAGCATTTGTTCCTCTAATTTTGTTGATTATTACTACAAAGTTTATTATTACTTATTAGATTTTAAGTTACAATTTTGATACTCATGTTTCTTATTCCTTAAGTACAAATAAAGGTATAATTTACTGTAAATTTATATTATTTTCATGCATCAAATGTACCAAAAACCGAGCTTTGTGTTCATTTAGGGAACGTCAACGTCATTTAGGGAACTTCGTTGTCATTTTGGGAACACTCCCATCATTTTCGGGAACATCACAAAAACGGCAAATATGTCACTATTATGTAATGCTATAGTTAAATCTTGCATTTACAAGATGAAATTACCTTGAAACCTTTGTATTTATATTAATAATATATAACGTAGTGCAAAAATGTATACAATAAATTGAAATTATGGAGCGAAATTTTCACAAATTGGAAATTTAAGGAGAGTAATTTGAAAAATAAATGTTTTCATTATAAAAAAAAATAAAATAATAATATTTTCTGATTTAGGAAAAGGTTAATTACAATTTCTCGAAGAGCAGTCTTAAATGTTTTCGTTATATTATTATTTAAAAAATAATTAAAAGTGTTCCCGAAATGACTCTTGACCCTGTCATTATTCTTACTAGCAGGTATTATTTCTAAAATATATAATTTTGTGCGTGCCTCATCACAGGATAGGTTCATGACAAATGCCACAACAGACTCCACTTGTTAGTTTTCCTCAAAATAAAACTTAATTTCTCAGATATTTGAAAACCTAAAATGCTCACCTCTCTGATTTTGACCCATAGACTGGTAAAAATAGACCAATTAAGGGTGGATTCGTCCAAACATCACGTTACACGAGAATAACTATACCGGAATTAAAATTATACGCGAGTAAATATCTAGGATAAGTACATTTGCATTCTACCAAGTTATACCATGATTAAATTGAATGAACGAGGAACGAAACTGTAATGCAACTAAAATAAAAATAGCTGCGTTTCAAAGCATGCAATAGAAATGACATGCCAACTTAGTTTGAATGGATTATAAAAGTATGAAATTGTTTATGTTTTAATATTTTATTCGCTGTTGTTATTCTGAGACTTTGCCTTTTAACGTACTTTTGTTTATGTTTTGACAGATGTGTTTATATGTCATTATGACGGTTTTCTAATCAGCTGATGTGCTGCCGCCATTACAAAATTACTCTCGGATAAGCTCGTTACACGGTCAATTTTGGCGGTATAACATTTTATTCTTGGGATAAGCTAGTTATCTTGGTTTCAGGTTTGGTAGAATGCAAAATCCTGCTTACTCGCGAGTAACTGGTACTTTACTCGAGAGTAAAATTTACTCGACGTTGGCCGAATCCGCCCTAAATAGTAAAAAGTTGTTATTATTGACTTTCGTAAATATCCATGAAAAACTCACTCACATTTACCTTTTTCCTTTACAGAGAAGGGCTACTGCATGCGCGGCGACCTCTGCCAGTGGGACCACGGCGCGGACCCGCTGGTGCTGGAGGACGCCTCGTTCCCCGTGCCGCGCGTGCCGGGTGAGCGCCAGCGCCCGCTGCATGGGGCGGATGTCGTTGTGGATAACACGCGGCTGTAGCGCAATGAGCCGCAAATTGGTGTCTATATTGCGTATAGCCATAAATACAGCTGTGTTTATCGATGTAGATAAACTTGGCTATAGCGCGGTTCGCCTTAAATTGGTGTCTTTATTGCAAATAGCCAAATAGCGGCCGTATTTATCGACGACGATAAAATACCTGTTCTGCAGGGCCAGTATTTCCCTGTGTCCGCTGCACGGGGCATTTATCGACGGTCTCTTTATCGACGGTTTCTTTATCGACGGTCTCTTTATCGACGGTTTCTTTATCGACGGTCTCTTTATCGACGGTCTCTTTATCGACGGTCTCTTTATCGACGTCGATAACAGACCCGTGCGGTAGCAACAGACTCTAGCTCGTATCCTCCCAGAGCTCGGCTACTGCATGCGCGGCGACCTCTGCCAGTGGGACCACGGCGCGGACCCGCTGGTGCTGGAGGACGCCTCGTTCCCCGTGCCGCGCGTGCCGGGTGAGCGCTAGCGCCCGCTGCATGGGGCGGATGTCGACGTGGATAAACTTGGCTATAGCGCGATTCGCTGTGAAATCGCGATAGGTATTGCAAATAGCCAATACAGCGCTGCGATTGTGTTGTGTGGCGGCTGTGTTTATCGACATCGATAAGAGGCCTGTGCTGCAGGAACAGATTCTATTAACTGCGGACAGACCTCGTGTTGGATAAACAAATCATTTTTATTCCTCGTGATATGAATACTTTCTTGGCGAAATTTAACTTAAAAATATATTCCATTTCACGGGGGGTATCGAACGTGTAAAAACATAACGATCGGGGAAAACATCTGATACAAACAAAAACTAGCCTTGTTCGAATGTAATAAGGGTTCTGTCAGATGTCTTTCCCCGTGAAACAAGATATCATTCCCATTGGAAACACTGTGAAAGAAAACTTTCGAAGATTGAATTCGAATCGGTCTATCCGATTTTCACGGTAATAAGATCCACTGTTTATTATCTACATAGGGTACGAAGGACCTACAACTTCTATTTACTTTAGGAAGCTAAGGCTCCGTTTACACAGACCAGTCCACAGAGGAGAATACATTTATTATCTTCAGAAATTTCCTTAATCTTCCTCCACAATTTGTAGTTGAGTACCAATATAACATGTGCGTTTTGTTACAGAGTACAACCCTCTAGCGCCGGACATCTGGGGCGGGGGGGCGCCGATGCCGTTCCCGCCCCACCACTTGCCGCCCCCGCCGCGCGCCCTCATACCCATACGGTCAGTAATGAATGTGGGGACATCTCACACACGGCCATCCGACCCCAAGCTAAGCACTTGCTAGACAGTGCCTGTAATAATTGGTATCAGACAGCTGATATATCTACACAGATACAAATTATACACATATTAATACCCAAGACTCAAGTACAAATATCTGCCCCGGCCGGGAATCCAACTCGGAATCTTCAGCATAGCATTATAGCAGTTGGGGTCACTAACCACTGCAAAATTATTTGCATTCCCAGTAGGCAAACTGAGAGAGAGCACAAAAAAGCAAATTGTGTGTAACAAAAATAAACACACACACTCACGCCTTGTACTAATGTACTCCCTTGCGGGGTAGGGAGAGGTGTATTGCACCCACTTTTCGCCAGAGTGTTATGTTTGTCCCAATGTAATAGGGGGCGGGCCTATTGCCATTTTACGGGCAAATCCAAGACCCGGAAACAAAAATAATCGGCTAGTTTTGCGCTCTTTCTACTTGCTACTTTCGCTATTTCTTTCTTCGTGCTAAGGTGTAAGGATTGATTCTTTCAAAACCGACAAAATAATTACAAACTTTCATGTCAAATATTTCAATTTATAAATGTCAATTTCTCCCGTAGGATCCGCGAAGCCGCCCCGCCTCCAATGATGGCTCAGCTGCCGCCTGCGCCGATGCCGCTGCGGCCCCCGGCTCCTAAGAAGAACTTCGAGTACAACCGACTTGGTAAATACCTACTAATACAAGCAGTTGTTCTTTATGGTTTTGCATAAGCGAGCGCGATGCAAAACTTTTGTCAAGTCTTAATAGCGCCCCGTGCTAGCCGTTCTGGAGGAGTATTCCAACAGGCGTCCCTCAAGGATCTTTACTAGCACCCCTATTATTTATCATTTTTATCAACGACATCGACACGTCCTTCATAAATTCTAACTATCTGTTTTTCGCTGAAGACATGAATAATTATATTCAGAA
Source organism: Plutella xylostella (assembly GCF_932276165.1). NCBI lineage: Eukaryota > Metazoa > Arthropoda > Insecta > Lepidoptera > Plutellidae > Plutella > Plutella xylostella. The sequence goes on from NC_064010.1 coordinate 5,206,169, forward strand.
AGGTAAACAATTCTTTAGCTGAGTCAGCGGAGTCAATTGACTGGATGAAGCGTTTCAGACTCCTTTCCAGGCGAAAATATGTCAAATCTATACTAAAGCAATACTATTCCTTACAGGCCCGCGCCCCCCTCTAAGCGGTAACGGAGCCAACTGCTCGCTGGAAGTGAAGAAAGTGCCGCGAGGACTCAACGACATCACGCACCTCAACAACCACTTCAGCAAGTTTGGCAAGATTGTTAATATACAGGTACGTTTATTTATTGAGTGTTCATTGTTTAGGTGTAAGAATAAGGTAAACAAAGAAATCTGTAGAGAGATATGACCATGCTTTTGTGAATAGGAATTCTAAGTGTTCATTCACACAGCATTGACTGTATAAGTTTTAATTCTGCGGTCCCATTTTTATGTAAAAGAACGAAGGAAAACCATTCCACCTGCCGCTACACGGGTTCTTTATCGACGCGTAGATAAACGTCACTATTTCGCGATTCGTCATAAATACAGCGTTGTGATTAGTGAAACGCGCATTAAACGAGTTTATCGACATAGATAACCACCCAATATTTTCAAATATCATCATTGTCATTCAAAACTTTTTTTATAGTCGCAAAATTTTGGTTAGAATTCCCACGTGCACCATTTTTATCAGTTTACAAAACCTTTCTTCCAACACCCTGTATAACGCTAAGCTCTCCATCACCAGGTGTGCTTCGAGGGCGACCCGGAAGGCGCTCTCATCACGTTCTCCACGCACACGGAGGCCAACGTCGCCTACAAGAGCACCGAGGCGGTGCTGAACAATAGGTTTATTAAAGTGCTGTGGCATAATCCTGAGGTAAGAGAGTACTGGACACTGGCCTAGTACAGGTTTGATAGTTTGGCGAAATCTATAAAAGTTTACGTTTTCTCGCATACTAAGTAGCGCCTCTTGCGGAAACTATCATGAAACTTTTTACAGATAATGTATGCAGACAGGAGAAAATGTAAACTTTTTAGTTTTCAAAAATAGCAAATCCCGTACTAGAGGCCCTGTTATTTATTTCGATTTCTTGACTATAGAAACACAAAAAAGTATTCAATTAAATGTGCAAATTAGGGCGAAATTGGGCTACCGCAGCCCTTCATCCAACAGCTTTTCTCAAAAAGGCTAAACAAAGAAGGGTATCGGAGTGACTGTCCACTGGGTCGATAGAAAATTCACCCTATTTTACATAATATACGTTTACCAGAAACCACCATAGGAAAAAAATCTATAGGGTATAAAATTGGCATAATCGCGGCTGCGAATTCATGATGACATAAGTAAATAATATTTTACATTTGTTTTCTGTTTCCAGAGTAAACAAGAGAACGTCCCGCCCGCCGCGCCGGCGCAGCCCAACGCCGCGTCACATAACAAGGTGCTCATCAACAAAGACAACATGAAGGCCAGCCAGCAACTGCGCACCGCTAATGCTGACAAGGTAAGGCAACAAAAATAGATATAAATCTTTAAAAGTCACCTCTTTTCCATGTAAGAGGCTTAGTTTTTCAGGCTTCACACTTACGTCCTATTTAACAACGATTAAGCCAGTCACAGCACTGGGGGTTCAGCTAATCAAATCGCTTGAAATGGGTATGGTTAATGCAACTAGATCTATCTGACAACTATCGTTCGTTCGTTCGATTTCTGTAGCCTCCTGAGTTCCACACTCAAGTTCTGCAAAATTTGAAGTTCTCGGCTGTGGTACTGACAGGCTGCTCGTCATTATTCCACTGTAGGACATGAACTGCTTCATGACTGGAGGAGGGTTGCAATACATAATCTCAATGCCTGGAAAGCGGAGTGTCATAATTATCATCTTAGCCAACAATAGTTTATGCCCTTCTAAGCTCTAGCTAATGAGGAGGAAAACGCAAAGCTATTTCCAAATGTTGTCACTGTCGAGTAGGCCCGATTCCCCAGTTCTAATTGGTTGGTTGGTAATTGGTCAGAACCTGAAAAACCTACTCGACAGTGCTGCCAAAGTTTCACTTGTTTTGCTTCCCTCGCTAACCCAAAAACGTCTTTCCCCATTCCAGCTAGCAAAAGAGCAACAACAACAACAACAACAAACAGCGCAAACCAACGGCGTGACCGCCCCAGACGCCGCCGAGCCGCGAGACAAGTCCCGCCTCGTCATGGAGATGCACAAGCGGGCTCAGACGCTGCTGGAGACGCAGCTGCGGCAGCAGACCACGCTCATACACAAGCTGGAGCAGGGTGAGTGTGAGGTGGCACTGGCCGCGTCCATTGACGGTTTGGGTGGGTTTTTCTGGCACTAAACTTGTCGGACATTACTTCACGGTAAACCGGATTACCTAAATAAAAGTGAAAGAAGCTATGCTATATGGGCCAATTAATATGATTGGTGGATATCTAACACATCTATAGCAACATAGGTACACAGGTTACAAGCATATGGTACAAAAGCACACAAAAGGTTATATACCCTAAAATAATTAAAATAACAGCACAGTTTTTATCAGATTTACACAGTTTATACAGGTTGTTGCAAAGGGTAGTGCTGAGTTCAAAATAATTATCTAGTAGCGAATAAACCACCAATAAGAACGCATGCTGCTCATAATTTTTGCATCCATCTTCAATCTCAGTGACATAGTAGATTCAACCTAATTAACACCCACATAATGGTCCTTCGAGCCGGATATAAATTGTTTACTACAAATTCGACGGTAACAAGCACGGCCCGGTATGAATCGTTATCTATCTTTTGAGAAAACGTGTGTTAATTTCATAATCTTTCCCCCGCAGGCAACGTGACAGAACAGCAGAAGGCCGCCCTCATGGAAGCCATCAACTCCTCGCAGGAGGGCATAGAGAAGCTCCGGAAGGAACTGGTCGCTTACAACAAGATGATGATGCAAGTGCAGGTATGTGGGTTTGAGTAGTAGCTTTTGATCCACCAACACGCACTAGGCCAGCGTTGTGCACTAGGCCTAAAACCTTTACTTCATTGGTAGGAGACCCGTGCCCCAGCAGTGGGGATGTGATGGGTTGTGATAGCTTTTGATTGGGAAGTTGTCTGCATTATAAATAGGGTTTGCTGTGGAAATTCTAGAGTAAACAGTAGCCCTGACCTAAAAGGGCTGTCTGGGTTTTTCTCACTAGGCCGTCTGCCAATTTGTAACTGATTATCGAGATTTAAAACTTTTAAATAATTATCTAAATTAGTCGAGAGGTTTTTGTTTCATTTGCACTTCACATGTTAGAGCGTATAGACAGCACTATAAACGTATTTTTTTACGTGTATATAGTTTTTATCGCTAGATATTTAGTGTGTGAGTTTGCTACATTTTTGTTCCATTTCAATGTTATTATTTGACGTTTTTTACTTTATTTTATGTTTTTGAACCAACAGAATCTAACATTTCCTATCAATTTATCTTTCAATCTCCTTATCGTATTGATTATTAAGGGCCCGTACAGGGTGACGTGCCGCGCCAATTTTGGGTTTTCAATGCTCTTCACACAGCACACGCAGTGACACGCACACATGTAAGTTTGCACAGTGGGTCGATAAACTTTTACTCGCCAACTTTATTGACAATTATGTTCAAGTACATTTTGGGTGATTTTAGGGTAAGTAAGTATAATTCTTACTTACACTGGTAGGCACCAGGAAAGAGTAGAAATTAATAGGGGTGCCACTTTACTCTATACTCGGAACCCGATTAGCTTTCTCAAACAAATGTGGTATTTACTTGTAGAAAGGTAACTAAAAGTATTAAAGTGTAGATAATAAGTTTCGGGCATCCTCCAGCCAACTGAACCCCGACGACAAAGCAAAGTAAATACATAGTGTCGCAAAAGGGCTATACTAAGCCAAAAGGGGATGACTCAAGGGGTCATTCTGAACAACTTTTGTTCTACGAGATTTGCAAATTCGCGAAAAAAAATATTCGTTTTCCATGGCAAAAAGTCACATGTCCAACAAAGTTTCTATGAAAAAGGTTTTTTTTTGTTAATTTCCAAAACTCGTAGAGCAAAAGTTCAGAATGACCCCCTGTCTTACTCCTTTTTACCCGACTGCCGAAGGAGGAGGGTAATGTTTTTTGATTGTATGTATGTATATATGTATGTTTGTCTGTTTCTTTGTTCCCTCCTGTAGCCTAAACGGCTTGATAGATTTTGATGTATGAGGTATTGTTAGAAGCGTATTGATGGCGCGATGGCTATAGGCTATGTGACGTTCCATTAAAATGCACATAGCGCCCTCTTGAGGACATAACGTGATGATCGAAAAAATAATAATTCAACTTTGCCGTGTAAGGTATCAAATGAAAGGACTTGATTTTCACATTACAAAAATATGCATATTGAAGGTATTTAAATAACAACACCAAAATTATTGAAATAAAAAATGATCATGAACTACCTACCGACGTAAAATTTCATAAAATAAAAACAACTAAAAAGTTACAAATAAAAAAATACAATTATAAAAAACTAAAAACCTGACTGTACGCTAAAAACATGAAAACGAGTCCCAATGTTAATGGAAAGTATCGCAGGCGGGGACCAACTTGACCGCCACTCAAGGCCGTTTTCTAAGTAACATTCAGCTAAATGGTGAACCCTCTGCTGGTATAATTTGTTTATATACCGCTTTTTCAATACCTGTAAGTACATTTTTTGGCAGCATAATATTTTTACTTAATTTTAGGGTTTCGAACGTCAAAAGAAAAAAAGCAACCGTTATAGGATCTCTTTGTTGTCCGTCTGTCTGACTGACTGTCTGTCACCGCCCTTTTTCTCAGAAACGGGTAAAGATATCAAGCTTATATTTCGCATAGATGGGGAGTACCCCAAAAAAAATATTATGGTACTCCCTGTCCCACACAAGTAAATTGGGGCTTATATTTTTTCCAGTTATTTTGATGTGTATCCTTTTTTTCTTTGTTGTTTTGTATAAGTATGTGTTTCTTTTCTTTAAATCTGTATTTTTTTTGTTGTTGCTGTCTATGTGTCGAAAAAATGTATCTTTATCTTCAAATCACGCCATCTATCGTTTGTTTTTTTTGTGGCTACTGTCTATAGAAGAAAGTCATTAGAGAATCAACAGGATTTTGTTAATAAATAATTATTACTTATGAACACATAACAACTTGATGCCATTAACAGAATGAACTTAGTAAACCCAGTAAACCTAACGCATCCAGAGGAAAAACAAAATCTCTTTCTCTCTCTCTGAAAAACATACTTAATAGCCCAAACTCGATGCTTTTAGCTATTAACATCTTTGAAATAAAATTGAGCCACCACCGTGTTACTGCCCTCATCAGATCCTCACGAGACCATACCTCAACCAGCACCAAGAGACTGTATTTTTGATCCCTAACCTAATGTTCGTGCGTATTGTCATCACTTAGATCCATTCGCTATATTCCTGCTCCTCATCAGACCTTTACGAGACTGTAATATCACGAGAATATTGCACACTATCTAATTTAATTTAATGTATTGAATATACTGGAAGAATTATGCTTCCTCAATTTCAAATCAAATTATGTTGGTGTCATAAAAGTTGAAAAAGTGCAATGACAACCAATGTGCAGTGATTTTGTATCTGTACACGATAAGATCGCGAGCTGTCAGTGCTGCCTAAACCGACGTGACCCTTCTTTGGAGGCCAGCGGCCAACTGAGTCAAACGTCACTTGTGTTTATGATTTTATAACACAGAAAGCCGCCATAGATATTTGTATGAAGATTTGAGGGAAAAAAATTGCTCAAGTTTGGGATTAATTTACACAAAATAAGTGTGTGTTTATTAAAAAACAAGGTATTTAGCGCCTAGTCCAAGCCTTTAACTTTATAATATGATAAAAATCATATGAAAATTCTTTATAATTACGACACAGTTGTTACAATACGGGAGTGTGATTGACTGGTTTTTCTTGATATTCTGAAATTAATTTACAGTTATCCATAATCATTTACTTAAATTCGAATGATTCAGCACCTAGCTAGACTCTTCAACTACCTGTGTGATTTTTTTCAAGGCTGTAGAGCATCATTTACTACATAATTCTATGACAATGCCAACCCTCGATTCCCTATTGCAGACCCTTAACACTAGAGCTAGCCTAATGTTTGAAACCATGGTAAAGTGAATTGATAGTCAATGTAGATTTTATATTATGCCATTTTCAATGTCCAATGTACTGAAATATTTCCCTAAATTTCCACTATTTGCCGTCAATTACTACACTACCGTCGTAGAACAAACATTCTTTAGAAGGACCACTAAATCCCCCTCTTTCGGCTTACTATAATACGCATTTTAACATTCTGTATGCCATATCCCTTCTGGTATGATCTACAATGAAAATGGGAATTATTTCAATGCATTGGATATTCAAAACGGTAATGAATGTATGCAGGAAGAGACGGTGGCGAGATCGTTTCGACGGCTTCAACTAGCTCAGGTACCGGACGCTTGGAATACGCATGTCTTGTCTGTCAGTCTGTCATTATAACGGAACATGTGTATTGTGTCATATGTACACACACGCACTATCGTATATCGTGCTGAAGTCTTGTAAAGGAGTTTAAAACGTGTTTTGGCATGTGAATTCACTGGCATAATAACAAGAAAATATAGAAAAAAAATAGTTAAAACAAATATATTCATTTGTTTCGTGATAAAATTTTGTGGCTTTGAGTTTCTGCATGGAATTATCATTTCACTACCTCTGTATTCAACTAAGAATTAGTAAAATAACCAAAGATTTGTTATAATGCCTAATATAAGATCTACAATAACGGGTAAATTATTATATGCCCAATAGCACATCTCCAAAGTAGTAAACGGTTGTTTTTTCTGCTGATGATTATGATACAGTGAAAAGCGTAAATAATATATACGAGTGAATTATCTCTTTTTCTGACATTTTAAAATAGGCATGCGTATTGCACACAGTTGTCCTTTTCTGTTCTTCAATCTCATCTGTATTTAGCATCCATTTTTTGTTATGTTCATGTATTGTATGTGTTTGGTTCATGTTTCATTTTGTAGTAGAATTTGTTCATTGGTATAAATGTTGCCATGCATCAGACATTATGGTTTATTTATGCGTTGTAATGTTATACCTATGGTTGTATCTTCATTTTGTTATATTTATTAGCAATTATTTTTTTAGTTTGTTTGTGTTTAAGTTAAATACATGTAATCATATAAATAATTGGTCATATTTTGAAAACAGGGTGTACAGTACATGCATCCAAAAAATAAAAATACATGAGGAAAAATGTTCAGTATAGTCTCATTTATTTAAAACATAAAAATGTCTTATAACAATACATACATAACATTCCATTGTAAATAACCATAACAGAATATAAACTGAATAACTATGCTATATTATATTTGTCTGCAGGCCAACGCTAAAAGACCAAAAACCAGAGAAGAGGCTCAGAAAGAGATCCTGGACGCCGAATTGGACATGTTCACCAAACAACAGGTACGTTATTTGCTTTAGGAGCGAGCGAGCTTTTAAACTCTAGAGACAACAGTTTTCTAGGGCTATCTGAAAGCGAAAATGGTAAAAAATCCTTGAAAAAAGATCTGTATACGTCTCTCAGAAGAGCCTTATGAGTGTGAATGAAGATCCTGCTGTGTACAGTGAATAATATTTTATCTTTATCTGCCTTTAAACATTTTGTAACACCCTGTATAAAGTTGTATAAGTAGTTCTAAAGCCACCGTTTACGATTGTATATTTATTTTATATTCTGTAGAGCGATCCGGAAAAAACGCAGCACATTCTATTCGATAGTCTATTCGAAAGTGCTGTCAACCTGTCAACAAAAAAATGGCGGTTTATAGATTTGCGAAAGTTTGACAGCTATCATTCCATAGGTCATTGTCAGAATAATATTATGTACTCTGTGGTCATTCTTTTCGAAACTCATTAGAAAGGTAAAAAGTGTTCGAAAGTGCTGTCAAGTTGACAATAGTCGCACTTGCATTCGATTCTATTCGTTAGCCCGAATTTTCGTGATACGGGTACTGAATATGAATCCTGTTGTGCACACTATTTCTAACACCCTGTTTCTATCTCCCAGGAGGGCCAAGACGTGACAGAGCTGATGAAGAAGGTGGCGGAACTGCGCCGCCAGATGGCGCTGCAGTTCCCCCCGCACCCCGCCGCCCGGAGGCCGCACGCCAGGTAGGCCAAGTCTAGATTATTTAAGACCTAGGTATAGGTAAACTGCGATTCACGTAACTTGACCAATGTAGGTGCGGCTATCCACGTATGTACGTACATTACGACGTGTTAAATGGGATTGTTTCCACAGGGCAGATTTTTCAATAGTCAGATAAATGCTATCTGAGGAATAAAATTGTAGCTGTCACTGTCTAATACAAACATTCAGATGTGACAGCATCAAAATTATTCCTCAGATAACGTTTATCTGGCCATTATAAAATCAGCCCACAGTCAGATAAAAATAACTGCGTATTTTGCATCCATTCTATTTCTGAGATATTTCATCTGCCTTTTGACAAATTATCATATTTCATTTATTATTATGTGCAATTTTTTCCCCAAAAATTCTGACAATCTTTTGTATTTTACAAGCTACCGAATAGTGAAGAAAAAGTTAAGGTGAGATATGAGTAGCGTAGTGTCCAACTGCCCGTGTTTAATGCACATCTATGTGGTTATCTGTACACACTATTCTGTGATAACTTTATTTTGTAGCATATTCTGTTTTCGTTCTAGTTTGTATAAATGGTAAGAGTAATTTTTGTGTTACTATCTTTTCTGGGAATACCATCGCTTACAACACAAGTCGCTTTGTACCTTGTTAAACTTACAAATTATCTATACAATCTATTCATCCATTCAAAGTATGCAAAATACTTTCGGTCTTATTCATAAAAAGTTACGGGAGACCTATAGGCCTGCTATAAGCAAATGTCAAAAAAACTTTATTCATAAACGATCAATAGCGCTAAAGAACTCTCCAACTGATTCGTAAAACCTTGATATGCTAAAGTTGGCTGGACCCTACTATACACCTTCCGTAAGCCTCCTCTTGTACAAAAACATGGCGGCCGGTCAACAGCTGTTCTGCTTTATTGACGATTTGACATTTGTTGTGAGTTAATATTTGCTGAAAATAAGTTGCCATGGTAACGTAAAAATTTAATTATTTTTTTTGTGGGTTTTGGCTTGGCCAACTGCGCCTTTAAGCCAACGTAAACTTTTTTAAGTGCCGCGCCGTGGCTAACATAGATAATAGAGATTGATAAATGAATGAAAGTTTTCGCTATTTTTGTTTATGGTTTCGTCGGACCGGCAACTTAATAGGGTAAATGTCAAAATGTTTGGTCTGTGAAATCTATTAGCATCACTATAGTTATAGTGCCACAATCTTTTCTGTTCCGGTGACAGCATCGCTGTATTCGAATCCAGTGTGGCCTTCGATAAAATTTTGCCTATTTGTGGTTTAAAAGACAATGCATTTCTGCTATTACTTATTGTTATAATTTGGTACATTCATAAGTATAGATAAATAAAAATAAAGGGGCAATCGTAAATGAAAGAGGATATAATAAAATATCAAAGGACATTGGGCGTTTTCTAAGGAAAATTTGTCCAAAGCGAACAAAAATAGAATTAGTTCTGATGAATAGGAGATTACATCGAAATTACAATGGTATAGGTACCTACTATGTCTGTGGATCGTGGGAATAACGAGATAGATAGACTTAAAAAAACGATAAAGTTTAAATTTATCATTTATTTATTATGAACACTTTATAAAGTAACAAAAACAACAGCATAACATTTAAAAGAAACAGATTATGTACAAAGGCTTATTGGTAAAAAGCATTTTTTTCCAGCCAACCCTTGTTAGGTTGGGAGAAGATGTCATTAACGCTTTTATGCAGAAGTTTTCTTAAAACCTCACGGCTGCCTTTGAAATCAATATCTTCTCTTAGAATGTTAAGCAGTTTGGGAATGCTAGGAATCTCCTTTTTCACCGAGTAAAATTCCTGAACTTTTCATCTTATGACACCAAGATCAAAATCATCAACTTCAATCCTTCCCTTTGTTCTGTTTTTGTTTCTTTTCTTCCCGGGAGTAGAAATCTTTTCACCTGTCTCCTCAGCATGTTTCATTTCTTTAACTATTTTTCTAACCAATCTGTCACTCACACCTGTAATCAAATAAAAATAAAGATTATAATATACTTTTCATCACGACCCATCCCGTCCCCACTGCTGAGGCACGGGTCTCTCGGGAAATATTGATAAAATTCCACGTGAGTAAGTATATGGGATATGGGTAAAATTATTCGTCATATTTGGCAACACTAACCTGTAGCCGCTGCAACTCGTTCTTCCAATTTTTCAAACGGAATTAAAGGCGCCTTATTACGTTTTTCTTCTTGCATAAAAGCGTATACATCTAATATAACTTTTCTTGCATCACTTTTCAACGCTTTTGGCATTATTTGAACCAGAAAACCACTAAATAAATTAAATTATGTAGCGTCAGCCTCTTTGCAGAAATTGACAAATCAAATGGATTTTCTCTTGTTTTTCACAATGACGTTGTTAGTTCCACAGTCGACCACCGGAACAGATAAGATTGTGGCACTATACTGAAGGTTTACGGAACTATTATGAATAGAGATTTTTACGAAACCTCAAATAGGCTTAATGTGTTCCGTAACTATTGAGCTCAGTAAACCTACTTTAAGGTTATTTTATGAATAAGACCTTTTATCTCTACGCCACTGTAACATAATATCTCCACAATGCATCCTAACAATCCCACCTCCACAGGGGAGGCCGCTTCAACACCTCGACCCGCTTCGTCCGGAACAACGTCGCTCCGCCCAACCCGGCCGCTCCGAAGGTCTTCGTGAACCAGTCGGTTGACCACCGGCCCCGCGCCCTGCTCGTGTCAGGGTTTGAAGCTGATGAACTGGATGGACTTATCAAGCATTTCTCTGTAAGTACTGTGAGGTTTATGGAGGTAGACTGAAGTAGACCAATAGCGACGCTTATCGATGATGCAATTTTGAATTTGAATTTGAATTGAATTTGAACTAATGGCGTCGCTGGATCTTGATAAATCGGCTCCGGAAGTGTTGGTGCACCAGTCGGTCGACTAGTCAGTGAACCAGTCCGTGGACCACCGCCCCCGTGCTCTGCTGGTGTCAGGGTTTGAAGCTGATGAACTGGACGGACTTATCAAGCATTTCTCTGTGAGTATTGTGAGGTTTATGGCGCAGTGGACCAATAGTGTCGCTCGTCAAAGAGCAATAGGGCAATAGCGTGTACATTAGTGGAGTCCACATCAGACGATCTAATGCGATATTTACATGTAAAATTGTTTGATGCGCCGGCTAATGGTGTCTTTATTACACTACTGTTTTATTATGTAGCATTTGCTGCCATGTCCCATGTGATGTGACCTTCCATCTGCACTCGAGAATATTTACTCCAGATCAACCAGAATGCTATCAAATAGCTTCTCTTTGGTCTCGACAAATTTAGTTAGCATTAATGACACGCAAAAGTTAGACCAAAAATTATCTGTAAAATTATACCTACATTTTTGTCCACAGCAATACGGCGAAGTGACCGGTAAAGAAGTGAACCTGGCAGTCCCCGAACTGATACTTCAGTTCAAATTGAGAGCTCAGGCCGAGGCGGCTGCGCGAGGCAGGAACTATAATGAGAGGACGCTGTCGGTGAGTATGCATCTACTGAACACATGCTGAGTGAGATCTGTTTTGCTAATACTGTGATGTGTATTTATAGGAAATAAATTTTGTGAATAATTTATACAAGACAATTAGCCCAAGTTTAGTTTTGCCTTGAAAATGGGTTTCCCGTTAAATTTGCGTAACCAAAATAACTTATTTGTGACTTTTTCTTCTATATTACTTAAGAGATACAAAGTTATCATTGCCCGACTCTATCTTGGGTAGCGGTAGTTACTCTGCCTAATTTACAAGTAACCATGTAAATAACTCCTTTACCAGATAACGTGGGTGACGAACAACAAGCCCATCACGCCGATCGCAGCGCCGCCCGCCGCCGCGCCGGCGCAGAACGGAACTACACCCGCCGAGGCCACCACCGAAGTTGCAGAGGTAAGTTGTACTCTAGTCTTTTTAACTTGGTAGAGGGTCTAGTGGGAGTTTAGTCACTGAGCAAGCTTGTGCTGAAAGAGTTGTTGGTTGTCGGGTAAGTGGAAAACCCGACTATCAGATGACTTCAAGCTGCCCGAAGGCCTCTGACTAGGCTTAACGACTGCTGCCGAAGCAGCAACCGGGACCCACGGCTTAATGTGCCGTCCGAAGGACGGAAGCGCCCAGAAAACAACCACTTGAAATCGGTTATCCATCCAAGACTGTCACTATCCTGTCAATGCTTTAACTTTATTAAGGGCGTGACTAGGCGTGTAAAGCTAATTTGTGTGACTCTGTAGCCTCCAATTTATTTTATGTTTTATGTATCTGAATCCTTCACAATGAGTATTTTATCTTTATTCTATCTGAAAACTAACCGTTAACTTCCTCCACCCAGCAACCGCCGTCAGAGTCCATGTCCGAAGACGCTCTGCTCCGATTCGACGAGGAAGAAGAAGACGAGGAGGAGGACCGCTCGTGGCGCCGTTGACGACCGCCGGTGACGTCACACGACAAGATGGCGACCACAAGATGGCGGCGGCAACATGGCGGAGAGTTTTGTTTCATCTGCAGACGGTTTTGTGGCTAGGGTTGCTGTGTTTTTTGGGTGTATAGAGTCGTTGTCAGGTTTAAATGCTGTTAGGGTTTTGGAATTGCACACAAGGGATTTATGGGCGAATGAAAGAGCTGAAATTGGTGACCCCGACATGATTTAAAATACAGACACATTATGATTAGCTAGTTACCTCAGTTTTAAAAGGTATCAGCTACCCTAATATGACGGAACGTAAGCAATCAACAATAAGTGCTCCTTGAGGACTATTGTATTGTTAATGTGCGGTGTTGGTACGGTAGCTGATACATTTTAAAACTGAGCGGCCTAGTTCAACATAATTATCGTGTTTGTAGCCGCAACGGTCCATCAAGTCGGGGTCACCAATTTGCCCAATGCCACCGAAATCCTGTGATTCGCCCATCACCCATCTATGGTTTCTTCTAACATAAACAGTCTCCCTTTATGTTAGCTGGTGTTTTTGTTTTGATGGACATTCGCTCCTGTTAGCTTTTGAATCGGATACTGCGTATATTATAGACATACCTTACATTTGAGAGCAGGATCGGGGAAGTTAATGTATATTTGACATCTGTCAAATGTAAACTGGACTATTGACTTGACTATAGCTAGATATTTTTCTGAGAAACGAATGCGTGGCTTAATAAAATTAATTTCCAAAATATAAAGTTAAACAATATAAATAGTAAACCGAGGTAAATAAAATTATGTCCGTAATGACATGAAAAGATCGCAGCATTATAGATATCTTTGAGATTCTCTGAAGGCCATTCATGCAATTTCATATACAAATTACAACACGAATTTGGACATTCTTACATTTACAAAATGTAAATAAATACCTACTAAATATTATTGACAATGCATCATGGCTTACAACTGACTCAATTATTTGCGGTTTCCCATTTATCTTGAAGCTGAAAAGATATTCCGTTTATATGTAAAACCACAATATTATTGTTTTTCGTCTTAACTGCAGGATAATTATTATAATTTCAATGAAATGTACATTATTGATGGTTATCCTTGTTATATTGCATTCAACCTAACAACGTAAATGTAAGTTCGTATAATGCCAACCTCTCATAATGCTAACTCTTAAATAATATATTCGCAAAAACATAGAGTTCCTAAAGCCGCAAGTAAAATAACCTGAAAATAACATTTTGACAGATGTCAAGGATCGGTCAACCACTATCTATAGTGCCACAAACTTATCTGTTCCGGTGACAGCTAAAATAAATCTCTAATATTTCTTATATTTCTTAATATTCTATAAGATTTTAAGTTTGCTCGTATTGTTATTTCGCTCTTGCGGTGTTAATAAACCCATCTAATGTTTTAAAATATACAATTCATTAGTAAGTAATGAGATATGGATCAATTTAGTTCGCTGTCACCGGAACAGATAAGTTTGTGGCACTATACAAAATAATGTCAACTTCAGTTAACGATACGATATCTTCACGGGAAAAGTTATATTAAAAACATGTTAAAAACAAATATTTACATTGCTTACATATAGCGGTAAAAGTAGTTAAGCATTATTGCTATTTTAAAGTGAAACACCAATAGAGTAACTATTTATTAACATTTTAGATGTAATTCTTTACATTACACGGTCGGTTCGTCAAATATTTTCGATTAAGAGCGCGTTTCACAAAGTCTGGTTAAAAGTAAAGTGAGAAAAAAGTCATACTGTCACTGTCTAAACAGTAATATGTATCAGACTTTATTCCTACAGACAACTTTTATCAGACATTACGAAACAGTCAGTAATTCGGTACCCTTATGTGTTATAAAAACACGGAAAAGTTAAACGATTTTTAAAAGTAAATATAAACGGCTACGCTTATTATCAAGGAATATAAATACCATACACATTCTAAATATTAATTCTTATGAAATTATAGTCATAAAATTACCATAGATGGTAGGTAATAGTAATAATATAGAAATAAAATTTAATGTGTCTTAATATTTTGAACAGCTCGACAGACGGACATCGAATATACAGCATAACAAAGAATAGTGGCCTATACAGGGTGTCTAGTAAACTGACAAAGGGTTCCGTACCATTCTTTCTCCAAAAAATCTGAGGCTATAAGATTTGTAACCCTAAAAGCTTCAAACGTCTTTTAGACCAACTATGGCAATAATTAGAGCACCCTGTATATTCAAAAATGCAACAACCTGCAAAGAAAAAGTTATGTGAAATGTGATTTTACAAGCAATACATTATACTTATATGCTTTAAATATTTAAACGATGTATAGTTTTTGGGATTTTATTGCTGTGTTGTCGTTTTTTGATGTTGTAGTTCAGTCGAGTTCATTTTTTTTCGCTAAGGGACGGATGCTATTGGACATAGGCCTCTCCTCAGGAACACCATAGCGCTATGTCCTCGGCCTTCCTCATGCAGCCGTTAGAGGGCGTCCCACGCTTAGAAGCGACCGAATATAAAGATTAGACCGTAAAATGTTGATTTATTTCAAGTTATTAATGTGCGTAGTAAAAAGAAACTTAGATTTTCTTTCGTCGTTTGATGTGTGTTAAGAATTTGAATAGGTATACGAAACGAGACGAATATTGCCGAAATATTTAGAGCTATTGAAATACTATGTCATGTATAGACTAACCCCCTTATTCATAAAAAAGTAAGTGGACGCTTTAGCTATTCAACTGTTTTGTCCCTCTCTGTCAAAGAACAAATTGTTCTCTGTCAAAGAGTGACAGAACAGTTCAATAGCTAAAGTCTCCACTAACTATTTTATGAATAAGGGGGTAGCCCTATGACTATATGGTTTTCCACCAGACATGTGGTGTTAAAATCATAACTCATTGGTCCACATACTGGCGGTACGGATTTCTTTCACACAGCTCTGGAAAGGCACCGTATAGTAAGATTGTAGTAAGGTTCTCTCGTTCGATAGCCGTTTAGACTAGGTTTGTTAAGACTGACGCAAGACCGTAATATCAACTGAGTACCTCATTAGAAGATAGATCGGTGTCGTCCTGTGGTTCCCCATCCATTGTGCGGCCGCGCCCGTGGTCGCTTAACCCTCGATGTTGTTAGATCACTAGCCTGCTGGTCTTGGTAGTGAGTTTTTAAATGGAGTTCATTGTTTTGTGTGCTTTCAATGATACAGGCCGTTGCAAAAGAGGTATACTAAGGCCCTGTTTCACATGGTTAGTGGCTACCTGTTAGATAAAATGCATGATTTCACTGTCAAAAAAATTATAACAGAGAGTGACAGCATGTATTTTGTCTTACAGGTAGCCACTAACCAGATATTGTGAAACAGGGGCTAAGTCCAAAGGGCGTTACTCAATGTCCATCTGAACAAATTTGGTTCTACGACTTCTGAGTCACGACCTTTCGGCTTAGTATACCACTATTGTAACATCCTGTATAGTTACAAATATTTATGGCTTTCAAGATTTTTCTTCGTATATTTTAGTAGGTATGAGTTGGTGACTAGAAATCTACCATTCTAGAGTCAGAAGTACATTTGGATAGCCTAATGTTTGGTCCTTCATATTTTGTATATAAAAGTCTAGGTTACACCGTGTCTGTACATAGGTTTTTCGAAATTTTTGCCTTCAAGGTCTTTCAAGTCAAGTTTGTCGTTTGCGTTTTTAACTGTAGGTCTTAGTTAGGTTTTAGATTTATATTTATCGGCTGTTGACTATCGGTAGGTTTGTCGGTAAATCATCTATACTACGTTTGCCTTTAGCTACTGAAGTTTTAGGTGTGTTTTCTTCTTTGGGGACTTTTATAAGCCCTAATTTTTGTCTCCTAGGTTCTTCTAAGATATGGATCGATAATCCGAAGGAAGGAAATTTACACAATTAGTGTTTTTTTTAAATAATATTTGTAGCGTGATAACTTAATGAAATCTTAAAAACAAATCTGTTTTTGTAATTTTATTATTAGAGGCTTAATTTTTGGGGTAGTATTTTGTTTGTTATGAAATTCATATCTCGTATCACAACGCCATCTAGTAGTCACTAGAGTAAACTAAATTAGGTTTATTTTTGCGAGTTTACACCTAACTAAATACATTTTACTATACATACCTACATACTTATTGATTTGTTTGGGGTTTTTAATAATATTTTAAGTTGTTTTTGAAATTGCTGTGACGATTTCAATTGTAAAATATTATTTTTACGCGCTCATGATTGTGAAAATCGGGTTTTTTTAACAGTGAGTGAGAATAGAATAGAAATTGATTAAAAAAACACTGTTAAAGTCTCCCGTTTTCTTGTTTCAATTAATTGCTATTGTTTTTTGTTTTTATTATCTAAGATATTTGTAAATTATCCAACTAGTTTTAGTTTAAATATGTATCTGACTTAAGTCTGTTGTAAAAAAAATACTTCGAAAAGATCTGTATACAAGCTACCGTGTGAAAAGAATAAAAAAATTACTGAGAGCGGTACACAAAATATATTTTGAAATGTCAGTGCTTATTTTTTTAAAAGGCGGTTGCTCAAATTATCCAAGACAGAATTGTAACACATGAAAAAAATAACTTGTGACCAACACTATGTTTTTGTAAAAAAGAAAGATGATTGTAAAAAAAGATGGCGACCGCCAAATAAAAAAAAATGGTTCGTTGTTTCTTGAACGCAAACGATTATGAATATTATGATGTAGCTTCCCGCTACTCATAAAAATGTTTTCAGGTACTTTTCAGGGGGCTATCTACGTGGACATATTATGGCTTGGTCAATGATTTCAAAAGGAAGGATACGCCCGTCAGAACGTTTTGTCAAAATAAAATGACACCCGCGCAATGGCCCTAATTCATACAAATTATTAGACAGATTTATGAGATTTTAAGGCCAACGCGAGGGTGCCATTTTCTAGAGCGGTTGGGCCTGTCTTTACGCTAGTAATATATAAGTCAATGGGCTTGGTATAGTACTGGATGCCATCCAAAGCCTAATGTATGTCCAACGATCCAACTGATGACATGCGACAGCCTTCGGGGTGCATGACAGAAGCCTTCACTAGTAAATCAGCAGTTGAGTGAACATCACGGAAGATAAAAGTACCGGGGGTCACTCTCGAAATAAACGAACGAATGAACGGAAGCGTCCGTAGTCGAGCGGGCCTCAGTGATCGTAACTGATCGCTGAGGTTAAGCAACAACTGACACGGTCAGCCATTGGATGGGTGACCAATTTCAAGTGGTGCTTTTCTGGACGCTTCCGTGCTTCGGACGGCACGTTAAGCCGTGGGTCCCGGTTGCTGCTTCGGTAGCAGTCGTTAAGCCTAGTCAGAGGCCTTCGGGCGGCTTGAATACATCTGACAGTCGGGTTGCCCACTTACCCGACAACTCTCTCAGCACAAGCTTGCTTGTGTTGGGGTCCACCAACCCGCACTTGGCCAGCGTGGTGGACTAGGCCTAAACCCTTCCTTCATTGGAAGGAGACCCGTGCCCCAGCAGTGGGGACGTAATGGGTCGTGATGATGAATACAACGAAATAGAGCCATGGTTCGCGCAGCGCTCTCAAGCTTCGGAAAAACAAAACTGCCGGTTGTTAGAGTGACCCCCAGCAGACGGGGTGCTGAAATATCATGGAAGATAATAAACAATATTGTGTTTCATTATTTATGTATCCTGATTCCTGAACATTGTGGCTTTATACCTATTAACCCAATTTATATACCTCATCATCAGCCAATAATCATCCACTGCTGGACATAGGCCTCTCCCAAGGAGCGCCACAACACTCGGTCCTCGGCCTTCCTCATCCAACCACTACCCGCCACCCGCCTAAGGTCGTCAGTCCAGCGGGCAGGAGGGCGTCCCACGCTGCGTTTGCCTGTTCGTGGTCTCCACTCGAGAACTCGTCTACCCCAACGGCTATCGGTTCTTCGGCAGATATGACCAGCGTACTGCCACTTCAGCTTGTATATTTATATACCTACAGCTAACTAAGATCCTTCTTCTAGTGGCTCTCCACTACTGGAGGTTGGCGGTCAGCTCTGCATACTCCTCTCTATTCTTCGCCAAGCGCATCAGCTTTTCTACGCTGGCCACTCCCGTCCATTCTCTTATACTAAGATCCTAAGTTAGCCTTAAACCCTTTTTAGTATATTTAGTAGTCTACCCCCCTTTCCCCCTGCTCAAGGGCTATGACGAGCTCTTATATTTGATGACTGGATGGCGCAGTGGTTAATGCCTACTGTGCCGACGGTCCCGGGGTCGATACCGAACGTGGAGATTATAGCAATAATCCTCCAGTGTTTGAGCCCAATTAATTATTAAATTTATAATTATTTACATGTTTTTGTTAGTAAGCAGTAAATTTTAGGCCTACGTCCAGCAGTGGACTGCTACTGCTATAGACTGAAAAGTACCTAACCTATCAAATGCAATTCACGAAAGATGACCATTATGGCAAACATTTTCCATAGAAACTTTATGAGTCACGTGACTTTTTTACTGTGGTATAATTTTTTTTGCTAATTTTGACATTCTCATTTCATTTCCGGGCTTTGATATAACATGCAGCACACGTAGGTTTCGGCTTAGTATACCCTTTTTGCAACACCCTGTGTATCCGCATTTGCACCATGCACAAAAGACGTCGGGTTTACTAAAACTAGATTGTGTTAAATGACAGTTACAAACACAAGCTGTTGTTATATGATTGTCACATTCGCGCTAATCAGATATGCACATGTATTGAGAGACAGATATAGTTCCCCCAAGGTCGGTCACTCTTGGCTCGAGTAGATGTCAAAGATTATGCACTGGGATAGAAGTGTGAATTGGCAGATAGGTCGGTACCGACCGAACGCTATGGTCAAACACACACCTTTTCATGTACCCAAATTCTAGAACAAATAAATGATTTTACTTTACTTTAAACTAAATGCGTGAAAAAGAAAGTCCGCATTGCTAATTTAATCACGCTGTAGAATGAGTTTATCTTTAGTGCCAATTTCGCCATAGTCGGTTATCTAACCGACAGGGATTGATTTATAAATTAAACGTCATCTCCATAATATATAAAATTCATGACAGATGTGTCAAAAGTCAAGCACTACTCCCTGGTTATGTACTAACCGACTATGGAGAAATTGGCACTTAACTATGTAGGTACATATACCAATGTACTAAGTGTTGCCTCATCAGTCATTATTTTTAAGAAGAAAAAATGCTTTAATGCTTCCTTGCCGTGGCCGACTAGAGCCATGTAAAAATATATTAAATTCTAGACTTGATCAAAAAAACCTTTATTACCTAGGTACCTACTTATCGCATCTGCCTTTTCTTTAATCTTTGATGTCAACCAAGCTGGCCATAACTGCTTGAGCCCTATTCCCTCACATGACAGTATGTTATCAAGTACCTATTTATATCAGTTGGACTTGGTATATTTAGCTTACAACACGTTTTCACTACGAGTTTGTTTTTAATATTCAAAGATATACGCGAGTATTTGGCTAATTTGATGATTTTTCGACTAAGTGCAAGTGTGACTTGTCTATGTTTATGAAATATTTTAGGTTTTTTCATGAGTGTAATGTGTTTGTAGATTGTTATTGTTTATATTATCTTTTGAAGGTGGGTATGATTTATTTCCGTGGATAAATTAACTACTTACTATAGTTTTATTATATTAACTAGGTACATATTTAGTTACAAGTACTTACCTATACCTATGTATCTATCCAAGATGTTGTGTTATTTATAATTAATTACTTACCCATCTGTAGTGTTTGTATCTATACAGTAGATATAACGCCTTGTCTCATGTACACAAGTAGTGAGGTAGCACGTCGGTGGCGGGCTGAGTCAGTCTGTGTTTGACCGGCGAGCCGACTGGACGTGTGCCTGCACGTGCGGCTTGGTGTTACAGTGAGCCATAGGTTTTGCGTGCTGTGCAGCTATACACGATATAATTGTAGACCCTACAAGTGGCGACGAGGAGAAAGGTCAGTGAAAGTTATATTTATGTATGTACAAAACTTTGGTTAGGAGATATGTGGATTTTTCTGCTAAACACATTACATTGTGTGGTAACTAGTTTACAAACGTTAAAAATGTGTGAGATCATAGTATATGTGATCATCAAGTTCGTTTTTCAATATCTTATTAATTTATTAGTGTGATTACTTATGAATTTCAATGCAATATTATAAAAATGGCTAATCAAAACATTTTTTGGTGAGGGTAGTCTTACATTTTTATATTAAGTAGTCAATAACTTGATAATGGCTGACGCCACGCCATTAAATAATCTTATTTACAATATTTACATACATTATGTTTGAAATATAATTTTTGGTATTTACTGTGTAGTCCTTAAATAGGTACCAGCAGTGCTCATATCACATACTGAAAAAAAAACAGTTGTGTCAAATACAGTGACTGGTCAATATAAAGAGTCAATGTAGAGTCAATGTAGAGTCAATGTAGAGTCAATGTAGAGTCAATGTAGAGTCAATGTAGAGTCAATGTAGAGTCAATGTAGAGTCAATGTAGAGTCAATGTAGAGTCAATGTAGAGTCAATGTAGAGTCAATGTAGAGTCAATGTAGAGTCAATGTAGAGTCAATGTAGAGTCAATGTAGAGTCAATGTAGAGTCAATGTAGAGTCAATGTAGAGTCAATGTAGAGTCAATGTAGAGTCAATGTAGAGTCAATGTAGAGTCAATGTAGAGTCAATGTAGAGTCAATGTAGAGTCAATGTAGAGTCAATGTAGAGTCAATGTAGAGTCAATGTAGAGTCAATGTAGAGTCAATGTAGAGTCAATGTAGAGTCAATGTAGAGTCAATGTAGAGTCAATGTAGAGTCAATGTAGAGTCAATGTAGAGTCAATGTAGAGTCAATGTAGAGTCAATGTAGAGTCAATGTAGAGTCAATGTAGAGTCAATAAAGAGTCGATGTAGAGTTAATTCAGATTATTGCAGAATGAGATCTGACAACTAGGTTAGTAAAATAAAAACAAAGATATGCTTCGGACTTCCATTAAATTGGTAGTAATTGGTTATCATTGAATTGATGACATGGATTTCCATTAAATTGGAGATAATTATGATTCCATTAAATTGGATTGGTGCTTCCATTAAATTGGAGGAGTTATTCCATTCAATTGGAGATAAAAAAAGACCATTCAATTGGCGTAAGCGTTCCATTAAATTGGATGAATATTTTCAGGGCGCCCCAACAACTATGGCGAACATGCTGCCGGCTCCAGAAAAATTAGATCTCGAAGGCGACAACGCTTCTGTAGGATTACGATGGGAGAAATGGAAGAGATCATTAGAAATCTATCTTGAAGCAGCTGATATAAAGTCTCCATCGAAGAAAAGAGCTACGTTGCTATTACTAGGAGGTACTGGACTACAGGACATTTTTTACAATCTTCCATGTGCAAGCGCTGTGACTCCAGAAACCGATGTATTTCAAGTAGCCGTTGAAGCATTAGATAATTTCTTCCGACCCAAACAGAACAAAACTTTTGAGAGGCATGTCTTCCGATTAATTAAGCAAGATGAAGGTGAAAGTTTCGAGAAGTTTTTGGTTAAATTAAGGGACCAAGCGAGTAAATGTAAGTTTGATAAGCCGGACGATCACATAATAGATCAAATAATTGAACGGTGCCAATCGTCAGAGCTGCGGAAGAAGATTTTGATAATGGGAGAGACGGTGACTTTAGACAAAGTAATCACAGAAGCAAATACATTAGAAGTGGTAAATCAACAGTTAGTATGCTACGAACAGAAAAACAAGGAAAACACGAAAGATGAGAATGTGAATTCTATAATCAACCGAAATACAAGGGTTATCAAGAATGATAGGAAGGTTGAAGAAGGAAGCAGTAAACCAAAATGTGGCAGATGTGGCAACTTTACTCACAGCCCTAATGATTTTAAATGCCCAGCTAAGGAGAAAAAATGCCATGCTTGCGGTAAATTGGGCCACTATCAAAGATGTTGCAAAACTAAATCAAACCAATTGAAACGGAAAATAGAACAGGGACCAACATGGAATAGAAACAATTTGAAGAGATTACGGCAAGGAGATGCAATAAATTCTCTAGAAGGACCAGATGAAGAAGTTCAGTATGTTTTCAATGTTAGCGACGACGCAACGATTGATTGCAACGTAGGCAATGTCAAACTAGAGATGTTAATAGATTCAGGTTGCAAACTCAATTTGATAACAGATAAGGCGTGGGAATACTTAAAAAATAATAAAGTGAATTGCTCCAAACAAATCAAGGAGCCCAATAAAATGCTTATGGCTTACGGGTGCGTGGAGCCCTTGCAGGTTAAAGGCTCATTTGAGGCGGTATTAAATATCGGCACACGGTCTGAGAAAAGCACCATTTATGTAATCCAGAATGGGACCCGGAATCTACTTGGGAAAGACACCGCATTACGATTAGGCGTTCTGAAGCTTGGGTTAGGAGTGAATCAAGTTCGTGAAGAACAGAAACCATTTCCGAAATTTAAAGATATTCTGGTTGAAATTCCGATTGATAAATCTGTAAAACCGGTGATGCAGCCTTACCGAAGGATTCCTATACCAATAGAAAAAGAGATACAAGAAAAGATAAATGAATTACTGTTTGCTGATATTATTGAAGAGGTACATGAACCGTCTTCGTGGATTTCGCCAATTGTACCCATTCTTAAGGACAATGGGGAGGTTCGATTGTGTATCGACATGAGGCGTGCAAACACGGCTATACTAAAAGAGAATCACCCATTACCCTGTATGGATCACCTGTTACCGAAAATCAGGAAAGCACAATACTTTTCTAAATTGGATATTAAAAATGCTTTCCATCAAATTGAGCTCCATCCGAATTCACGCCATCTGACTACCTTCATAACATCCAGTGGTCTCTACAGATACAAAAGACTGATGTTCGGAGTGACCTGTGCGCCAGAGTTGTTCCAAAAAATATTAGAGAAAATGCTGATAAAGTGTGATGGGGTCATAAATTTTATCGATGACATTTTGATTTGCGGTAGTAGCGAAGAAGAACATGACACGAGACTGGCAAAAGTTTTAAAGACACTGAAGGAAAACAACGTTCTCTTGAATGAGGATAAATGTATCTACAAAGTGCAAAAAGTTAATTTTTTGGGACATGAACTGACACCGGGTGGAGTTAAACCCTTACCAAAATACATGAAGAGCATTAAAGAATTTAGAGTGCCCAACACTGTAGAGGAATTACAGAGTTTCCTTGGACTCGTCAATTACATTAATAAATGGATACCTAATTTGGCTACCATGACTGAGCCATTGAAAGAACTGTTGAGACTGAAGTTAGGAAAGAAAGCGAGTATCACTCAGTACTGGACAAGGAAGCAAGATAAAGCATTTATTACGTTGAAGGAGACATTGACAGGAATAGAGACATTGGGTTATTATGATGTTAAAGATAAAACACAGGTGATAGCTGATGCCAGTCCTGTTGGTCTAGGAGCAGTGTTGGTCCAAATTGACTGCAGCGGGCCTAGAATAATAGCTTACGGAAATCGTACACTGACAAGTTGTGAGCGTAAATATAGTCAGACCGAAAAAGAAGCGTTAGCTCTCGTATGGGCTATTGAACACTTTAATACGTTTCTTTTCGGGAAAGAATTCGACCTTATTACGGATCATAAGCCGTTAGAGTTTTTGTTCAGCCCAAAGTCACGACCCTGTGCGCGCGTGGAACGTTGGGTTTTAAAGCTACAAGCTTATCGCTACAATATTAAATATAAGCCAGGAAACACAAATATTGCAGACCCCCTATCACGGTTGTGTAAAGAGGTGAACAATATAAGTGAAGACAAGGACTACGTTAATCAAATAATACAAATAGCGAAGCCCCAAGCAATCCGTTTAAAAGAATTGACTGACCATTCGGAAAAAGATGCGGAGATACAAAGTGTGAAAAGGGGAATTTACCATGGTGAGTGGGATGAGTCCGTTAAAAAGTACAAGATTTTTGAGAACGAGCTTTGTTTCTATGAAAACATTCTTTTGAGAGGCAATAGGATAGTTGTTCCTGAGAAACTTAAGAAACAAGTACTGAACGCAGCCCACGAAGGGCATCCCGGCATAGTGGCCATGAAGGGAAGATTACGCTCAAAAGTTTGGTGGCCGAGAATAGATAAAGACGCGGAGACAATGGTGAAGAGTTGCAAAGGGTGTACACTTGTGTCTCTACCCAATCCACCTGCTGTAATGAAGCGTCGGGAACTTCCAGCAGAACCCTGGTTAGATGTTGCGATAGACTTGCTAGGGCCGTTACCCAGTCACGACTACCTGTTAGTAGTCGTTGATTATTATAGTCGATACAAAGAAATTAAACTGACCAAAACTATCACCAGTGCACAGATGATCAAATTATTGAAGGAGATATTTAGCCGCCTGGGGTACCCTGTTTCCGTAACTGCTGACAATGGACGTCAATTTGTGAGTGAGGAGTTCAAGGATTTTTGTAAGGAATGTGGCATAAAACTCTTCAGTACGGTGCCGTATTGGCCCCAGATGAATGGGGAGGTAGAGCGTCAAAATCGCGATATCTTAAAACGCCTCAAAATAAGCCAAATAGAACGAAAGGACATCAAAGAGACGTTATACGAGTATCTCATGATGTATAACTCAACCCCCCATTCAGTAACTGGGAAATCACCATCGGAGCTCTTCTTTAAGAGGCAAAATAGAGATAAAATTCCAATGATTAGGAACATGACCAGTCAAAGCGATGATACAGAGATAAGAGACCATGACAAAATTCAAAAAGAGAAAGGGAAAGAATATGGAGACCGGAAGAGAAGAGCAGAATCACCCGACATGAAAGAAGGAGACAAAGTTTATGTAAAAGAAATTGAGAAAACTAATAAGCTTACTCCCAGCTTTAACCCAACACCACATGTAGTGGAAAAGTCCTTGGGCGGGGACATTACAGTGAGAAACGAAGAGACTGGACAACAGCTCAGAAGGAATATTATACACTTGAAGAGAGTAGAAGGCCAGTGGGAAGCTGTAAATGACAAATCGGTTGAGCAATGACATGTTAGTTGTTGAGACACTCCAATTGATTATTAATATAAATTGTATCTAATTAATGTGATTCTGGTGGGGGTATATTGTTCTGTTAAACAATAATAAAAATATTGATAAGAAAGGGATGTAGTGTTTGTATCTATACAGTAGATATAACGCCTTGTCTCATGTACACAAGTAGTGAGGTAGCACGTCGGTGGCGGGCTGAGTCAGTCTGTGTTTGACCGGCGAGCCGACTGGACGTGTGCCTGCACGTGCGGCTTGGTGTTACAGTGAGCCATAGGTTTTGCGTGCTGTGCAGCTATACACGATATAATTGTAGACCCTACACCATCAATTTATCTTTGGTAGGTAGCTCTCTACATAATATTATGTTCATTACTATAACAACATTTCTTGTAAGATCAAAGTTGTTTAGAATGACGAGTTTATTTTTAACTAGGTATCTTTTGGATGTGCAAATTCTCATTTTCATTCGGGGAAGACGGAAACCTTAATCAGCATCAAGTTTAACTTACTTAAGTATATGTATACTTAAATAAATTATTTTCAAAATTGTAACATCCGTTCCAATATAGAAAAATCCGTGACAGGAGATGGTAGAGATAGACCTTAGCTACCACACTAGAGTCTAGTCAACTTACGTGAACTGACCCGTATGCTGTACAGTCAGCTGCATAATTAGCTATACACTTTTGTACCTTTTCAATCTGAAAACCGCCTATCTATTCATTGAAACATGTCAAACTGACGGTTCGTCAGTTTGACATGGTACAGAAGTGTAGGTATAATTGTATACAGGGTGTTGCAAAAAGGGTATACCAAGCCGAAACTGAAATCAGAATTTCAAAATTCGCGAAAAAAAATATCATTTTCCATAGAAACTTTGTTGGTCACGTAATTTTTTACTTATGCAGCTTGCCCTCCCTCACACTACAACTTTGCAGCTACAACCATGCCGTCTCCAACCCCTCGTCTCGTCACCACTGAGGAGGTGACTCCTGAGGGTCTGGCGTTGTGGCTGGACCTGCCCGAGGAGCTGAGGAACGATGGGGACCTGGCGGCGTTCAGGACCGCGCATGAGATGGCAGGTGGGTGACGGTGGCTTGTGAGGGATGAGAGGATCTTTGTCGTCCTTAGATTAGAGACATACGAATAAGGGGCCGTCCATTAATCACGTGAGGTCGTTTTTCTCCATTTTTGACCCCCCCCCCTCCCCCATGGTGATATTTGGTGAGGTTTTCCGTACCCCTCCCCCCCCCTTTGAGCCTCACGTGATTAACCCTTTAACCAGCAGAAGGATCCAAGTGTAGCAGAAAAATGAAACTTTGGGTATGGGTTATATATGTAAAGCTTTATTAAAATTCGAAAAAAAAATAAAAAAAAATATATATTTTATATGAAAAAAAACATGGTGGCAATATAATGTACACTGCCGGTTTGAACTTTGGTGGAGTTTTGTTTTTTCTTTGTTTCTTTTGGATAGTGATCTGCAATGAGTGGAGTGAGGCGGAGTGGGGTCTTGTCGGATGATGCTGTTGCCCATGAGTTGGGGGACGCGTTTGGTGTTCCGGATGGTGCGGTTTCTGGGGATGGTTTGGGGGAGTCGTATTCGGAAAGGGTTTCTGCCCGGGGTGGTTTGGTGAGGGTGCTGGCAGGTGGTGGCGTTCTGCTTGGTTCGGCGGCGCTGTCGTCTCCGTCCTCATCGGCTTGTCGGTCTCCTTCACTTGCTGGACTTCCGGGCGCTTCGGGATCGGCACCGGAGGCTCTGTGTCGAGGTCTTTCGGCTGCAGGACCTCGGGGTGCTTCGGTGTCTGCACTGGTGTCTCCCCGGCGTCGGGGCCGCTCGGCTGCGGGAGTGCCGGGTGGCGCGGAGCCGGTTGCATCCTCTAGCATGCCGGATGGGTTGGATGGGGGTGAGCTTTCGGATTTCTCGTCTTCGGATTCGGGTGAGGATGGGACTGGTTGGGGGGAGCAGGAGTGGACCCGGGGGCCGGATCTCGGCTGCTTTGGTGCTCAGAGGGTTCGGTCTTCGGAGCGGCTTCCGGGCGGAGCGGGGCCTCTGACCTGCTTTTCTTTGTTCTTTGGTGATGACGTGCTGGACATTGTTGTGGACCAAACTAATTTATACGCTGTACAAGTAGGATCGAGAAATTATACACCAACCACTAAAGAAGAAATCATGGCTTGGTATAAATTGATTTGGTCCACAGTGGTGTTTGGTGCGTCATCGCTGAAGAGTGGAGAGGGGTGGGTCGGAGGTTTCGTTCTGTTTGGAGGCTGTTTTGGGGATTGAACTTTCGGAGTGTCAGGGTGGCTGATCTGGTTTCTGGGTCCATTCTTGTTTTTTCCAGTCGGTCTCATCTTCGTCCGAGTCTGGGTCTGGGGACGGGGGGTCCGGGGGTTCATTTTCGTCTGGCCTGTCTGGTGTGTTGGGGGATGCGGTTGGTTCTGCGTTGCTTGGTGCTCTTGCAGCTGGGCGGCTTTGATGTTGGTGAGATGTTGGTGCAGATGTTGAGGCACTTTGGGGTCTTGTGGCTGGGGGACTTCGGTGTGGAGTCTCTGGTGTTGGTCTTGAGGTGCTTGGGGGTCTGGTGGGTGGGGGAGATTGGCAGGCTGGTGGGGGTGGGGACGGTGGTGCCGTCGAGCTGGGTGGAGCGTCGTCGCCTGTGGGTGCCCTCACCGAATCGTTTTGGGTGGAAGCTTGTTCTGGGTCCGGTTCTTCCGGGTCATCTTCGGAAGTCGTGCCATCTGGAGTGCCGGGCATGGGCTCATGGGCGGTGGCATCATCTGGTGGGACTTTGTTCCGCTTCATTGTGGATCGTTGTCTGGAGGAAGCAGGGAGGGAGCGGAGCTTTGCCGGGGTTTGGACTGGCGGTGTACATTATATTGCCACCATGTAGGTACCTACAAGTTGATAGTGGCATATATATGGCCACCACAAAAAAATGGAAATTCGAATAAAAAATGTCGATTTTTTTTATAAATAGTGATCATATCGTCTTCTATACTACATGTTTATATAAAAAAGAAGGTTACTCACATTTTTATCTGCAGGATTGATGAGATATTTTTAAATAAACTTTGTACTTTTGAAATGAGGCAATTTTTTTTCAAGTGACATTTTTTTTTTAAATGTTGGCACTACTAATTGATTTGATTGAAGAAAAAAAATACTGATGTGCATTCAGCTATGTATTAGTGACGTTTCCAGTAGCAAGATCGAATAAACTTTTAGAATTCTCAGGCCTATAAGATGGTGGCACGTATATTGCCATCATCAGTTAAAGGGTATGGATGGCCCCTAAGATGGTTTTTCACGTGCAAAAACAAAGCAACAAAACTCCTCGTTTTGTTTACTGTTTTAAGTTCAACCTAATGACTATAGAGAAAAGAACACTACGCTAATGACAATCTTCCAAACGAACTACTTACAGTGCCACAAACTTATCTGTTCCGGTGACGGCTCAGGTAAATGTGTAATATTCCTTCATTCTATAAGATTTTAAGTTTGCCAGTAGTGGTAACTTGCTCTTGTGGTTTCAATAAACCCATCTCATCTATATCAATATATAATTCATTAGTAAATAATGAGATATGGATCAATTTAGTTCGCTCTCACCGGAACAGATAAGTTTGTCGCACTGTAATTCAAAATAGAGGTCAGTGGTAGAAGTGGGGTGTTATTTGTCGAGATGTTTCTTTTGCACTAGCATCCCATCTTGTTTGTATATTGTAAATCATCGTATTCGTCAGAAAATAATTGCTGTATCCCTACATAGTGGTTCTGTGACTTCTCTATTACCGTGTTTCGTTTTATATGACCTTCTTAGGGCCAGGTAGGCTATACTAATAGGGCTAAGTAGCATGGGGTGCAAGACGCACATGACAAGTCGTCGCAAAAGTTTTGTATCGTCGTTTTGTACGTCTGGGCGCACCCTAGGCAGTCAGCTAGGATATCAAAGAAGAATCTGCCGGCTTTCGAAAAAAACTGTTATATTTATCTATAACTACTTAAGTTAAGTACTTAACTAACTGTTCTGTGTTAACTTAACTGTTCAAACATCATCAAATAATAACTATAAATTAAGATGATAAGATACAAAAACTATGTAAGTAAAATTATTCTAAGTTACCTACATTATTATTGCTTATTTATTTCTTTGATAAGTCTCACTTATACCTTATTTAACTGTTACAATGTATTAAGAACGAAAGAGACTGCCCCCCCAACACAGGGTATCCTAGTGGGGGAGCTAGGCATCTTAGTTTTACTAACTTGTACTTTGTTGAATGTAATAAAGAAATTTATTATTATTATTACTACCTAAAAATAATTTTAGACAAGTAAAGTATTTAACTATTTACGTTACCAAATATGAAATACTCCCACTTAGCCCTCGTTCTAATCTAATAAGGTAATCTGTTTGGTTTAATAATTTAAACGTCCATTTGTCAGCTAGCTACTTATTAGATTTGTAAGTAACTAAAGCGACATTTAGGTATGTAAATGTATGCACATCTTAGTTGAGATGACCATAGAAAATATCCGTATTTGAATGTACTTTTTGCTCAATATGACGTGATACTGCACACAGTTGAGCATTACAATAAATACATATATAACTAGTTACATAGGTATAATATTATGCTCACGACTCTAATCCCCGAAGGGGGTAGTCAGAGGTGACACACAATAAAATTATTAAGTGCTTAACTGTAGAAAATCCGACATTGTAATAATAATTCTATTTGACATTCCCCAATTTCTAAGCAATTTATTTTCTATTTTTTTCAGAGTCCAAGAAAAATACCAAAGCTCAGACCTTTGAAGGCTCAGAAACATTACCGTACATAGACGGAGACCTAGATGAGCTAGATCTAGACGGTGAGGCCCGCCCCCTGCGCAGAGGAGAATGCATTGAAATGATGGGAAATCGGAGTAGACCGGATTGTGATATGTGAGTTCGTATTATTATCATAGAATAGTCATACATCTGGATAAATTATGTGATCCCACCAACACGCCGCAGTGGACCAGCGTGGTGGGAAATGGTCCAAGCTTAGGAAGGCAGGTTAGACCTTGGGGATATGCACAAAGGTTCCATTCGAAAGAGCCAGGTACTTATACCCCCACAGAGAATAGAAAAAGTCTCTCCTAAGTAACGTTACAATACTCTGTCCTCGGTCTTCCTCATACAGCGTGTATCCGGCTTCTTGTAAGGTCGTCACTCCAGCCGGCCGGAGAGCGTCCCACGCTTGCCTGATCGTCGTATAGGATACACTATTATCTACAGGGTGCGAAGATTATGATTTTCAAAATTTCACGACGAAAATTTTGTCGTGTGGCGGGCTTACGCTTTCTTTGTAGTCTTTGACGGAAAACCTAAGTTTTATAAGGAAAAATGCATTTTTAGTCTCATTCTCAATGTAGGTATATATGCTTTATATGAGACCTACTTTCGTTTTATAATCTTCAAATTAATATAATGAAGAGTGTGTTATGATAAGACAGATAATGATCGAATACGCAATTATCCTTTTATGCTAGCGATATGGGATAAACCAGCCATTATTATATCTACAATACGACCGTCAATTTTGAGGATTTACATAAAATAAACACTCACGTATATGTATCGCACCTTATCGTACCCTAGGCGATACGCTTACTGAGCCCGCCTTAATTTTCATCGTGAACGTGAAGTAAAATTCATCAAGTAATTTTGTACGAAAATATGAACAGCGCCCGAATGGCGTAGTGGTTAGTGACCCTGACTACTGAGCCGAAGGTCCCGGGTTCGATTCCCGGCTGGGGCAGATATTTGTATAAACACAGATATTTTGTTCTCGGGTCTTGGATGTGCCCGTAAAATGGCAATAGGCTCGCCCCCTATTACATTGGGACTAAACATAACACTGGCGAAAAGTGGGTGCAGTAATGCACCTCTGCCTACCCCGCAAGGGAGTACAGTAGTACAAGGCGTGAGTGTGTGTGTGTGTGTTATGAACAGCGCCCCTAGCAGAATTAAAATTTTCATACAAAATTACCTACTTGATGAATTTTACTTCACGTTCACGATGAAAATTTATGCTACGGGCTTAGCACGAGAGTCGAGGCGGCGACGACAAAGAGGCGCGCCTTATCTATATTTTATATATGATGCCGGCAAATATGTATATTTCTACGCCTATTTTTTTAGCCAATCTTATAAGATTTTTGGTTGGTTTTCAGTTATACAGAAACAAAACTTGGGAGTACCGTACGCAAAAAAGATTCTTTGGTAAGTTAACCTCATTCTTCATTCTTCATAATCGAAAAACAAGGTTTAAAAATAATACTTAATAAAAAATACCTGATTTTGATCAAATATCTTGTTGATCATAATGATTATGTCATCCAGGTAAAACCTCGTATGTTTTCAGTTTGAAAGAGCGCTGCAGTACACAAAGATCACATTCCTGATGGCTTGTTGGGGGTTCTTCACGACTGTTCTCATACTGTATAGTGAAAAAGAATTGGTCGAGAGGCACACTTCATTGCATGCCGGCGAGATTAAATGTGAGTAGTTGTAATACCCGCACATAAAGAAAGCGAATAAATATGGCGGATGAAATCATTGTATCTCGATTCTATTCGTAGATTTGTCATACTTTTTGCTACTCTCACTGCGGTGGTCTCTCTATCATTGGTAGACTGAAATTGCAAAGACTTACAAAGACTTGTGGACAGACAGGATTTACGGATTGAAGATTTAAAATTCTCTATATATTTACAGCATACGAAATAAGCACAAAGGCTGAAGATTTACGCGTGTGGGTGAACTTGGATGGGCCATTTTGGAGTGAACAGCTGCAGAGGAAATACAAGTCTAACCTGACCAGTGAAGATTCAGTGATGGAGGTCTGGCTCGAGAGGCAACCGACAGAGAAGGACAACGATACACATATGAGTGTGATAGATGCAGAGGTAATTTCAGAATTTAATCTTTGCAGAGTGTCTTTCGAGAGAGATGTGAATGATGATGTCATGAATCAATGAAAGCAATTCTGATTTTAAGGATGCAGACAAAAATAATAATGTTTTTGTAAAATTTACAGAAATCAAAGCCATGGCTAATAAGTCTATTAGAAATCAATGAAATAGACTTCTCACAAGGAGAACCTAGATCGAAAGTACTGCAAATTCACGAGAAACCACCCATACTTGGAAATTCAGCAAAAGAGCACAAATATACGATCAAAATGAGACATAACAGTAACGTTACAGTGCCGTTTACCGTCACTTATACAAAGAATCCGTTGGATACTAAAACTGGGATTATTTATGCTGCCATCCTGCTTATTGGTCTGTACGTGATCATCATTTTTGATGTAAGTAATTGTAATCGTTAGTTGAGTTTGATATGAAAAATAAAAACATAAGTACAGAGTCTACCTTCAAAACATTACTTAGAGAATGATGATAACGAACTAGCAAGCTTAGCGTGGGACGTCCTCCGGATCACTTGATCGACGACCTTAGATAAGTATCTGATACTGTTTCTAAATGGCCGAGGACGGAGTATTGTCTTCTTGGTAGATGCCTATGTTTAGCATTAGATGACTGAGAGATGAATAAGTTCACAAAATTAGTTTTTCAAATAATAATTTTGACATTCCAGCTAATAAACCGCACATTAGCAGCAATAATAACATCGACGACTGCTCTAGCGGTGCTAGCTCTAGTCGGGGAGAGGCCCACCATGTTGGAAATCATCAGTTGGATGGACACAGAGACTCTACTGCTGCTGTTCTCTATGATGCTTCTGGTGACGTTGATCGCTGAGACTGGGTTCTTCGATTACTTGGCTAGGAAGGCTTTTGAGGTATTTTGGTTGTATTATTTAAAAAAAATTGCTATATGTTAGTTAGTGTGCACCATACTCATTAGATTTTTACTTACACGTTTTATGTTTTTTTTTTGTTCGAGCGTAGAAGGTTCTTTTCGCAAATATCCAGTAGTCGTAGATATCATCTAGAAGACGAGTCATTCTCTGCTTCTACTTTATAGCTTTAAGTTTCTATGTGTTTCAGAAAACTAAAGGCGAAACCTGGCCATTGATCAACCTGTTATACCTTCTTACGATCGTTGTGTCTTTGTTCTTGGATAACGTTACTACAGTGTTGCTACTAACACCGGCTACCATAAGGTTTGTTTGTCCTTATGTTATTTAATTTTATCCAAATTTAGCGAACCTGTTTCTGTAAAGTTTTTCAAATGCATATACAGGGTGTTGCAAAATTGGTATATTAAGCCGAAAAGGGTCCACACAACTTATCCCGGACATAACGTTTTCGATGTTGGAATCGGGCGCACGACATTTTTATCGTCCCATACAAAATTTAATCCATATTTTAGTCTGTATCGTTTTTGGCAACCCTACGTTCTAATATCATTACGTCAAAAGCTGACGTGTTTATTGTAAACAAAAACATAACCTCAAAAACATATGATAAATCGGAGGCCGCAAATTAGAAATATTACTGATTAGAAACACAAGAGTATGTTTGGAATTTGTACGTTATACCTCCCTAGTTTTGCAATAAGAACATTCTTGGGATATAATCAAAGAAAAACATACCTAGTTAATTCCAAAGTTCAATCCATTTTCACAACAATCCTTTTCCACAACAAACACAACACTACATCTTCAACTCTTCACAGACATCTGATGAACCACCGCAGCCTCAAATAATCACATTAATCACATTCCACTTTCACAATACTAACTGTTTTGAAGTAATACTTAACACGAAAAACAACAAAACACTTGAACCACGAGAAAAAGGTTAAATCGGTCAGACTTGTGTAAGTTCCAAGTGTTTCGGTTTAATTATGCTAAAGTTTAAATCCGCACTGAATCTTACTTACTTACTTTACTTATTCCCAATCTCCGCTGGGGAGCAAAGGGCCGAAGTGAAGCGCCGCCATTCTTTACGATCTTGGGCCAGCTCAGAGACATCCGCCCAAGACATCCCCGCCTGGCCCATTTCCTTTTTCACAGAGCGCTGCCATGTCTCTCGCGGTCTGCCGAGTCTTCGTTTACCGCCCTCGGGGTGCCATGTCAGCGCTTCCTTTGGGACGTCTTCAGTACGCCTTAGAACGTGTCCTATCCATCTCCATTTGCGTTCTTTTACGGTTTCTGCTACAGGTTTTTGATGTGTTCTGCGCCAAAGTTCCTCGTTGGAGACAAAGTCAAACCAACGGATCCCTAGGATATTGCGTAAGCATCTGTTTACGAAAATCTGTAGCTTGTTCGTGGTTTGGACCGTTTTCTTCCAAGTTTCGCAACCGTAGAGGAGAACGGTCTTTACGCACGCGTTGAACAGGCGGATCTTGGTTTGGAGACGGAATGCGGAAGACCTCCACACTGGGCTTAACATGGCAAAAGCTCCACGGGCTTTGTTGATGCGGTTGCCGATATCCTCGTCAGTTCCACCATTTGGTGTGATTTTGCTTCCCAGGTAGGTGAAGGTGTCAACATCTTCAATTGATTGGCCGTTGATTTTAAATGGAGTACGGTCCGCAGTCATTACTCGCATTGACTTTGTCTTTTCTCTGTTGACATGCATGCCCACTCGGTTACCCAAATGGACGAGGTCATTGAGTTTCCTTTGCATATCAGCGCTATCAGCGCTATAACGCACTGAATCTCGATTATAATTATTCCTATGAACTTCCAAATTAGTTACTAGTAATATTATTTAGTAAACATAAAAAAGTAGAAAGCAATTTTTCCACCCGTTGCCATATTGTTGCCTTGTTGCCAATAGAGAAAATAAACTACGATGTTGCCAGTAACCAGTAAGTCGAAGACCCGTTCCCGTTTCCGGCATTTTTATTTCGTCGGATTTCATAACCCAATTAAATAAACACAAATAGTTTTACTAAGTCTTTTTTTTCACTGTCTATTATTTACGTAATATTAGAGACAAGTAAATAAATATCGGCGTGAACTCGCATTTTACGCTTTCGCGGCGCGAGTGTAGCGCGGGCTTAAAGAATAAAATATTTAAAAATGAACGGATCGGTTTCCATAGGTACGTGATTTTATAAGGTCGTTGACACTCGTTGATATGTAGGTCACTGTGTCACGATAGGGTTGTTGGTACCCAGTTTTCGAGTAAAACTTTGGACGTTAATTACTCAAAAACGGTAACGTATTTTGAGATTCTGACTTCTTTCCCGGGCTTAGATATAACATGCTGCACATGCTGGTTTCGGCTTGATATACCCTTTTTGCAACACCCTGTATATTATTGTTTTATTTAAGACTAAGTACTTGTAGGAAGCGGTACGGGTAATTAGAACGACGGCTAATAGTGCACTGATTTATTTCGCATCAAGAGGCGGCGGGGGGCGCAGCCCGCGCAACTAGATCTAACTTACATATCTACCCACATACATTATGTATACATATACAACATCCCTCCCCCAATAGTTCTTTAACAAGAATAATAAACTAACACAATAATTAAAGAAATCTTTTATAGTTAATGGGACGCCTGTCTCTTAAAATCATATGACGGGATGGCGCGGCCTCCGGGCTGGAGTTCTCGTCAGGCGTGTCGTAATTGGGACTGGCTGGTCTCGGTGATGCAGCCGCTGCGGCCCCGGCTGGGGCGGCCGGCCCCGGTGGCGGCGGCGGCGGCGAGGCGGCACTCTCCGTCCCCTCCCCGCGCGAGCAGCTGGCGCTCTGGCTGTGGCCAGCCTCTGCCTCGATCTGCTGACTCATCACGTCAGGCACTACGTCTACGTCCCAACTCCAGCCCTCTTCTAACGGAGCTTCATACCGTTTTACTTGATTTTTATGTCGACTTATAACGCAGTTCAGTGCCGGCACAAAAATGTCAAACATGACTTTCCCTTTTAAACTGTTAACAGTTCCCAACAACCACTTAAAATTATTTTTAGAAATAAAAACTTTCGTTAGGACAGAATCGCCTACAGCAAAGTCAGGTCTCTTTCTGCCACCATATTGTTCACACTGTAAGGACTGTTTACGAGCAACTATATTAGTAAGTTCGGTGACCGAGGGCGATGAAGATGGATTCCCGTCTAGTAAATCCAACCTACTCCTTAACTTGTGACCGTAAACTAGTTCCGCCGGTGACTTCTCTGTTGTACTGTGCTTCGAATTTCGGTAATCAAACAAAAATTTGTTAATTTTATTATCTAAGTTTGAAAGATTGCCATCGCTTATCAGAATTGTTTTAAGGCCCCTTTTGACTATTTTTACCGAGCTCTCGGCTTGGCCATTACTCGAGGGGTGATAAACTGGGGAAAACAGATGGACAATACCATTTAATTCACAAAACCTCTTAAAACGATCTGAAGAGAAAGCTGTGCCGTTATCGCTCACCAAAATTTTAGGTATTCCTGCCCTCGAGAAGAAATTACATAATTTCCCTATTACAGCTTCCGATGATGAACCCGTTTTCATACAAAACACTTCTACCCATTTAGAAAAAGCGTCGACTACGATTAAATATGTTTTATCGTTAAACGGTCCCAGGAAATCAATGTGAATTCTCTCAAAAACCGCTGAGGGATAGGGCCAGGGCGCGAGGGGCGCGCGGGGCGGCGCGGGGCGGAGCTGCGCGCACACTGCGCACGCGCCGGCCACTCGCTCCAGCGCGGCGTCGATGCCGGGGAACCACAGCCGTCCGCGGGCCTCCGCCTTCATTTTTACAATACCAAAATGTGACTGGTGAAGTTCGTTCAAAATTTTTTCCCGCAACACACTTGGAATAACAATTTTATGGCCTCTCAATAAAATACCATTTTCATATGAAAGCTGGTTGCGACACAAAAAATATGGTTTTAGAGCAACATCATTTACTTTACGCGGCCAACCTTTAGTCACGTAATGTGTAACTTTAGCTAATGTATCATCCGTAGACGTAGCTTCCCGCAAGAGGGCCTTGGTCACGGGCAGATCTCCATCCAGAATGAAGTTAATGTAAGCGGTGCGATCCTCGCCCGCCGCCTCTGCCCCACCCTCGATAATCGGCAGCGTACAACGAGATAAGAAGTCCGCGCTGTTATCAGCACTTCGGACATACTCTATTTCATAATTATACGCCGCTAAAAACATAGCATACCGCTGTAACCTATTGGCCGATACCTCAGGGACGCCTTTGTGCGATCCGAAAATCGAAATCAACGGTTTATGGTCGGTTCTCAACACGAATGGCTCCGCCCGCCCGTATAAATATTGGTGGAACCGTCTCACACCAAACACGATTGCAGTCGCCTCTTTCTGAATTTGTGAGTAATTCTTTTCAGCCGCTGATAAAGAGCGTGACGCAGCATAACAAACCGGTCGCTCCTGCCCGTCACTATCAACTTGAGAAAGTATCGCACCTAATCCATTAGGGCCAGCGTCCACAGTCAAAATAATTTTAGCATTTTGATTAAAATGAGCTAGCACTTTTTCAGACGATAATACCTCTTTAATTTTCTCAAATGCCTTTTGTTGATCCTCTAGCCATGCCCACTTTGTATCTTTATTCAGAAGATTATACAGAGGACTAAGAATGCTAGAAGCATCTTTAACAAAATTTCTGTAGTACATAATTTGTTAGGCCCAAAAATGACTGGAGTTGATTTACATTTGTCGGCACCGGTGCTTTTAATATCGCTTCAACTTTTGATTTCGACTTTCTAATGCCATTTTTATCAATCACGTATCCTAAATACGTTATCTCATCCTTGAAAAATTGGCATTTTTCTTTTTTCAAGGTAAGACCTGCCCGTTCAAGTCGATTTAAAACGATTTTAAGCCTCATTAGATGTTCTTCTTTACTTTTACCTGTGATACAGATATCGTCTAAAAAACATAAAACCCCATCTAAATCGGAAACCAACCCGTGCATGACCTTTTGAAAAATAGCCGGAGCACTAGAGAGCCCAAAAACTAACCGTGTATACTTAAAAAGGCCCCTGTGAGTGTTTATGCAGGTTAAGTTTTGTGTTTCATCCTCATCTGATAGTAAAATTTGTCCATAAGCCATTGATAAATCGAGCTTACTAAATTGTTGGCCCCCATGCAGCTTAGAAAAAAGATCCTCGACAGTTGGAAGAGGATATTTTTCAATAAGTAAGCGCTTATTCAATGTTGCTGAGTAATCAGCGCAAATTCTTACATCCCCGTTTGATTTTAAGACGGGCACTATTGGCGAAGCATATTCAGAATATTCTACCGGTTTTAAAATCCCGAGTTCTAAGAGACGATCTATTTCCTTATTTATTTTCTCTTTGAGAGCAAAAGCTACAGGCCGTGATTTGATAAAAATAGGTTTTGCATCAGGTTTTAAATGTAGCCTAACCTTATGTTTCTGAAAACAACCTAGGTTATCTGAGAAAATTGACGGGAACTCAGAAACTAAAGTTTCCTCTACGCTATTATCAGTTGAAACGTAATTAACCGGTGCAAATTCTAATTTAAATTTACTAATAAAGTCCCGGCCTAACAATGGCGGGCCTCCCTTTCGCACGACAAAAAAACTAAGCGTATGCGTTTGCCCTAAATAATTTACAGATAGGCATATAGATCCGAGTGTCTCAATCTTACTACCTGTATAAGTAGTAAGTTCCTTATTGTTTAACGATAACGGCACCGAGGAAAAATGTTTTTTGTAAGTACTTTCCGAAATCACCGTAACGGCAGAACCACTATCAATTTCAAATTCTAAAGAAATTCCATTTACGGAAATAAATTCTCGCATCGGACTACCATTAACACAACGAATATTAAAAAGTACATTACCATCATCGCCCTCGCTTACCGACGCTTCCTCGATTACATTCACTGACTGCACTTGGCACATCCTACGTAAATGCCCTTTACGCCCGCACTTTTTACATTTAAAATTTACGAAACGACACTGAGCCGCTGTATGGCTTTTATAACCACAGACTGAGCACCGATCCACACTGGTGGTCTTCTTCTGGCTCTCGATGCTGAACACCGAGGCGCCTGCGAGTGCGAGGCTCGCGGCGGCGGCGGCGGGCCCGGGGCGCCCCAGGCCGGCCGCGGCGCCTGCCCGCGCGCACCGCACACTCTCCGCCAGCTCCACCGCCTTGCTCAGCGACAGCTCCTTCACGTCCTGCGCGAACAGCTTGTCACGCTCGGGCCCGGCCGCCATGCCCATGACGAACCGGTCGAGCAGTGACTCCTCCAGATTATTGAATCCACAATGGGCCGCCAGCCCTCGTAACCTGGCCGCCCACTGCGAGTGACCTTCATTTAACGCCTGCGTGGCCGCATAGAAGTTAAAACGTTCGGCGAAACCGCACCGTTTGGGAGTAAAATGTTTATCTAACAAACTTATTATTTCTTCAAACGTTAATTCTTCTAACTTTTTCGGCAACGCCAAGTCACTCGCGAGTTTATAAGTTGATTCCGTGAGCGCACTAAGTAAGATGGCGCGTCGCTTCACACCCGCCTTGTCCGAATCCACATTAATCTCGTTTGCAATGAGCCACTGTGACAATCGGTTCCTGTAAGTGTCCCAGTCTTGACTCTGGTGGTCAAAAGTAGACAGGAAACCAAATTGTACACCCGACATTATGCGCGTTTGGTCCGTTCGTCGCCACGTGTTTTATTTAAGACTAAGTACTTGTAGGAAGCGGTACGGGTAATTAGAACGACGGCTAATAGTGCACTGATTTATTTCGCATCAAGAGGCGGCGGGGGGCGCAGCCCGCGCAACTAGATCTAACTTACATATCTACCCACATACATTATGTATACATATACAACAATATATATATATTTTCATTCGTTTGCAGTTATCGCAATGACCCAATCCGTTGTAATTCTGTAATGTTTTGAGAAAGGCTACTTATTGCGTTGCATTAACTGTGTAATTACTTAGGTCATATATCTATGTAAAATTACTATTTTTTTGTTATAAAATAAAATTATAAAGCAGTCCTGTGTTTCCCTTCAGGCTATGTGAAGTGACAAATATAAATCCAGTGCCGATACTGATGGGTATGGTGATATTCTGTAACGTAGGAGGCACCGCCACCCCTGTGGGAGACCCACCAAACATCATCATTGCTACCAACCCTATTGTACTGCATGCGGTAAGTTTATAGGTGCCATAAAAATACATAACTGCTGCTCATTTATTTTTAATGTTGTAATTTAGAATGTTGTGTTTTGGAATCCTTGCAGAGATGCCAAATCGATTGGCGCTTTATCGAAGTGTTGAGATGTCTGTACAATGCCGCTACTATGACTGTCCAAGTACAGGACCACAAGACAAGACCTATCCAACTGCAACGTGGAGTGAGACAGGGGGATGTGATATCTCCGAAACTGTTCACCAATGCATTGGAAGATGTCTTTAAGACGTTGGACTGGAAAGGACATGGCATATGTATAAATGGCGAGTACATGTCACACCTCCGCTTCGCGGACGACATCGTTATTATGGCAGAATCTCTGCAGGAACTCAGCTGGATGCTAAGTGGCCTAAATGCTGCTTCCCGACGTGTTGGCCTCGGTATGAACTTGGACAAGACGAAAGTCATGTACAATGCTCACATCAAACCGGAGCCGGTCGCCGTTGGTGAGGCAACAATCGAAGTTGTGCAAGAATATGTCTACCTCGGGCAGACTATTCGGCTAGGCAGAAGCAACTTCGACAAGGAGGCTGCAAGGCGCATCCAACTGGGTTGGGCTGCATTCGGGAAACTTCGTCACATATTCTCCTCGGCCATTCCTCAGAGCCTGAAGACAAAAGTCTTCAACCAGTGCGTCCTGCCAGTGATGACGTATGGTGCAGAGACGTGGACACTGACGGTAGGACTGGTCCACCGATTTAAAGTCGCTCAGCGTGCTATGGAGAGAGCTATGCTTGGGGTTTCTCTGATGGATCGTATCAGAAATGAGGTTATCCGTCAGAGGACTAAGGTTACCGACATAGCTGTCAAAATATGCAAGCTGAAGTGGCAGTGGGCTGGTCATATTTGCCGAAGAACCGATAACCGTTGGGGTAGACGAGTTCTCGAGTGGAGACCACGAACAGGCAAACGCAGCGTGGGACGCCCTCCTGCCCGCTGGACTGAAGACCTTAGGCGGGTGGCGGGTAGTGGTTGGATGAGGAAGGCCGAGGACCGAGTGTTGTGGCGCTCCTTGGGAGAGGCCTATGTCCAGCAGTGGATGATTATTGGCTGATGATGAATTTAGAAAAAGTGACATTTTAATGAAGCTTTCTGCAACTGGGTGTCGTTAACTCGTTAATCGTTCTATTTTAGAATTTTGAATAATTTTTAGTAGGTATTCATTGGTTTGATAAATCATAGATATTGAATTTTGTTTTCAGGGTATAAACTTCACGAATTTCACATCACACATGATAATTGGTGTATTTCTTGTATTCATACAAACTTACCTACAGTTTCGATTTATGTACAGAGACGTGACTAAACTGAGAATGGGAGAAAAACCTGAAGTACAAAGTAAGTGGAAATTGAAAGCCTTTTTCCTAAACAACAATGTCATCTAGATATACATTCATAATGACCGTAAAATCTTAACTGTAATGGCATTTGTGATTCTTTCGATAATTTGATTTATGCAATACAATAATTATTTTACAATAACAACTATGTAAAGCATTCTAAACTAGAAAAACAGGTATTTGATGAATAGCCGTTGTAAGATCAACTAAGTAATCTGAAATGTTTCCAGAACTTCGCCACCAAGTTTCAGCGTGGAAGAAAGCGTTGTCAAGTTTAACAAACTACCGAACAGAGGAGAAGGTAGTGAGGCGAGTTGTTGAGAATAAGCTGCAGATTTTAGAACAGGAGATCAAAGAACAGAATAAATGCCAGAATTTAGCGTTGCCAAAAGAGACATTTGAGAAAACTTTGGAAGAATTGAGGGAAAAGGTAGAGACTATAGGATCTAGATGATTACTGTGAATTAGTTGGCAATATAATGATTGACTGAATTTTCTTTGCTTTTTAGTACACGATAAAAGATAAAACTTTGTTAATACAAACGTTGGCGGCCATAACGTTTATAGTTATAGTGTTTTTTCTACATTCCCTTCCACAAATGCGTAAGTATCATCGGTGTTCTTGCTTAAGGTAAGCGTGCGTCTTTCGGCATCGTACGTATCTCATTCAGTATTCTTTGTATAAA
Source organism: Plutella xylostella (assembly GCF_932276165.1). Lineage (NCBI taxonomy): Eukaryota > Metazoa > Arthropoda > Insecta > Lepidoptera > Plutellidae > Plutella > Plutella xylostella. Next base: position 5,249,197 of record NC_064010.1, read on the forward strand.
AATTCACACAAGTGCGTCCACTTCATTGGCATTGCCGACGTCGTTTCTATACATTTATGACAATCTGTTTGGTGTTACGTACGATACCGATAGGTTGACGCTTACATTATTTTGTGTCTCTTATTTTGGATTCATTTTTACTACTCATGTGTTTCTTTTCAGAAAGTTTATCCCTAGGATGGAGTGCATTACTTGGGACCACAATGCTTCTTGTTTTAGCAGATAAAGATGATCTCCAACCAATTTTGAGCAAAGTTGAATGGTCCACTTTGTTATTTTTTGCTGCTCTATTCATCTTTATGGAGGTAAAGCCTCTTATGTTCTTCCTTCGTTAGTTTCATCAAGTCTTGGATGATGAAAAACTATTTTGTCTATCCGGCACGTCCAAAATATCAATTTATATATTCGTAATTTTTACAGGCGATCACAAAATTGGGATTAATTCAATGGATCGGAGGTTTGACCGAGGAACTAATACTCACAGTTGACGAGAAGTACCAACTACCAGTAGCTATTTTACTCGTTTTATGGGTAAGAATACGTTTGTAAAAATATTTTACCCTTAATTTTATTTTTTATCATTTTGACCATATTTTTAATACTTACTTATTAATTGCAGGTGTCAGGAATAACATCGGCCTTCGTCGATAACATTCCCCTAACTTCGATGATGGTACGAGTGGTGACGTCATTAGGGACGAATCCTAATTTGGCACTGCCGATGGCGCCGCTCATCTGGGCTTTGTCTTTTGGAGCTTGTATGGGAGGTAAGAATCACTAGGTATTTAAATTTATTTTATTGTTTGACAAATCTTCATTGAAACCTACAATTATACCGTTAACATAAAATTTCGCCCTGCCGTTTTTTTCTTGTAGTGCTATAAAAATATCTTCTTTCATATTGTCATGTTTCCATTGTGATGCGGTAGCAATTTCATCATGTATTAGCGATTCACAGTTGGCGTTATTGTAATTTTATGTTTCCTATCTCTACCAGATTTGTTCAATTTATGTTATGACCTCCTTTTAGAGATGCTGATACCATAGCTCTAATGTTTTTATAATTTAGGACTGATTTTTCAATAGTCATATAAACGTTATCTGAGGAATGAAATAGTTCCTGTCACTGTCTCATACAAGCATTCTGATGACAGCATCAGAATTATTCCTCAGATAACTTTAATCTGACTATTGAAAAATCAGCCCTTAAAAAACTAGGTATTTGTCTTTTGTTTCAGGCAACGGCACTTTAGTGGGAGCCAGTGCTAACGTGATATGCGCTGGGTTGGCTGAGCAACATAACTATAAGTTCACTTTCAAAGAGTTCTTCAGGATAGGAGCTCCGATGACCATCGGGCATCTGGTCACAGTGTCTGCGTATCTTCTGATATGCCATTGTGTTTTCACTTGGCACTAAAATTGTTAAGTGCATAATAATTGTAGATTCTGAAAGAGATCTCTCATCATAATTATTAATAAGTTTCTTTTTGGGGTTTGTATAATGCATTCCAATAATTGAAGATCAATTTGATAAACATGAAATAAGTATTAATTTATTCTTTAAACAACTTAAATAACTTAATTATGTTGTTAACAATAACATTGTAATAAGTTAACATAAGAATCATAACAGTTTATGCAAAATGCAAAAAATATAAAAGTTGATTATTTGGTTTATTTATCTTATTTTGTTTTTTACCTGCCTTTGGTTAGATTGGCTAATTGCCTAGCAAGTGTAGCAACCTAGCTACTTATATTCACAATTATTTCATAAATATAACTAAAATTAGACTTTCCTATTTTTTTAAAGATGTAAGCAACATCCTTGTAGTTACCTACCGCTAAAGTATGATGGTTTAGGTCTACTTCTACTAAGTACGTCTGAAAAATAGGTGTAGATGGAATTTATGACTTAAATCTAATGACAAAAGTGCGTATTTGCGTCGGCCGCAGCGTCACTATGAAGTGCTCATCTTCTGCCTCGGGTTCGCTTGTATCCTTGATTTCTTCTCTTTTCTTCACAGGAATTGCTCTGAAAATATCATATTTATCATTCTTTATGGTTTTCTTTCGGGGGAAGACCATTAATGTGTAAAAAATAGTTAAAAGCAGCTTCATTCTCTAGTTTCTCACGCTGGCAAAGTGGTAACCACCACCAGTGGTCCACTTTACCCCCGGCCACTGTCTTAACCCACCTTACATACATCATTGAATTAGGAAGTACTACTTATTTGTGGCCATTGTTTCTATATTATTTTGTAAATAATTAAAATGCTTTACCTTTTCCTTCTTTTGTTTGAAAAGTCCTCTTCGGCATTATGATATTCATTGTCATCTGTGATTTGGTCTGCAGCAGCTGTGAAATTAATGTGTGTTTGAATTTCCCAATGCCATTTTAGTTTTACGGAATATCTACTTGCGACTAATATAATAATATATTAACAAAATACCTCTGGCTTCATTCTCATCACTTCTATATTTAATATCTCTTTGAGTCTTCCGACTACCTTTCTTTTCCTCTTTTTCAGGTTCAGTGGGATTTTGCTCCATAATTTTGTCAGTTACGGCTGTATTAAGAGCTGGTACATTTGCATGTTTATCATCATTTGAATCAATTTTGATGTTATTCTCAAAAAACTCTTTCAATTTTAAATCAATCTCATCTGTTGTGGAGTAAGATGAAATTTTTGAAGGGGTTGATAGCTTTTCTGATTGCTCAGTAGATGACTCAGTTTTATCACCATATTTTTTCTGAAATATACTTTTAACATTCAATTGATAGACCTTAGTGGATGATTGCTTCTTTGCTTCATCATCAGAAAATAGTCCTTTGAAAGATTTAGATGGTATGTAACCTTTCTCCTCTTTACTGCTATCGCGGAATTTATCTTCATCATCAAAAATGTTGTATTGTGTCTGCTCGGTAACTCGAGCTATTCTTCTAAGACTAAATGATTTTTGTTGTACAGTTGTTACAGGTGTTTCGGTACTAGTTAACGTGGGTGACGAGTTAGAGGCTTCTGTAGTCACCTTAGTAGTTGATAAGATTGTAGACGATTTAGTTGTTTCTACATCTTCTTCATCTGACTGTATAAGTTCTTCTTCAATGGTAGTGCTTCGAACTGTTGCTGTTGTAGTCGATACAATTTTCGTTGCGGATGGTGGAGGGTTATATTTTATTTTTGGCGTTTCATCCGAATCATAGTCGTCATCGTCAAAACTACGTTTTATGGCTTTCGTATCTAGTTTCTTAACAAACATGTCCTTGACTAGTGGCGAGGAATTTTCTTCGGCACTTATTTGTCTATGAGCTTCTGTCTTCCTGTGTTCTCTTAGTCTGCGGTCTAGTTTTTCATCGGTTATAAAGAAAGGCATGAATGCGCCAAGTGATTTGGTCTGGCTTCGTTTCGGTTTATTGAATAAGTTATCTTTCTCGATAAGAATTTCTCTGCAATATAAAATAGGTGATAACCAAAATAACAGAACAGAAAAAAATACATAGTACATTATATTATATATATTTTAGCTGAGCGTAGTGATATCAACATAGGTACATATATATAATATCTATTAAAATAACATACCGTCTCTTTCTATTCAAGTTGAAGTCTGGCTCTAATGAGTCGTGTTTTATTTTACTTTCAAATGAATGTTCATTAAATAATTCTTCTCCATTACTCCTGTTTTCAAAATTCTTACTATGGCTATTTTTGAAGGGACTCAAAATAGGTGCCTTGTTAGAGTTTAATTTTCTATGAACTGTTCTTTCATTATTTTTTCTGGAGTACCAAGAGTTTGTTTTGTAATACATTTCGTAAATTGATTTCGTTACATCATCTTGATCTTCTGTGACATCTTTCAAAATATGTCTTGTTTCATATTCTTCCAAACCACTGTTCCTTATTACGTTTTCAGGTGTGACTTTATTGCTTTCGCGTTTACTTCTAGATTTAATTTCGTAGTTCCTCATAGAGTGATCCATTTCATTTTCATTATCAACTGACTCACGTTGTTTTCGCTGTCCATAGTTATAAGTGTCGTCGTAATCAATGACATGTCCATCTGAAAGATTTATAAATTGTAATTTTGGTCATGAAACTGAAAACCTAAAAATCTCGAAATGAAAAAAGTATTTTACCGTTCCCATAGGCATCAGGTACATCTTCTAATCCGAATGCATCATTCCCACCGCTGTATATGTATCTGCAATCGATCACGTTATTAGGCTTGGATTTGGCAGTGGGATACCCATACTTAAAGTGTCAGGTATAGTATACACTCTCAGGTTATACACTATTCATAACATACAATGCAGAATGTTCCGTGGCGATGCCACATCATTCGGAAATACATTAAATTATTTAGATTGTATTTTGTTGTATGTACAGTTATTTGTATATAGTTTGTGTACTTTATGTTCGTAGATTTAATTTCTAATACATTAAATACTGCAGACATTTCTAAGGTTTTTAAAGAATATGACATGATTGCGAGGCCAAAACTAAATGTAGAGAAAAAAAGCTGTAAGTTACCCAGTATCGGGATCGTCACTGATAAATTTCACCCTGTTTACCTGGAAGACCAGTCCATCTGCCGTGCCTCATCTAGCCACTGGTTGGCAGCCAGCGTGGTCTCCCTCACTGATGTGATGTGGCGCTGCAGAAACAACTTGCGGAGGTCCACCGTGATTGTGCCGGCTTCTGCTGCAATTTTACGTATTGCTGTCATATCATTATCATCATCTTTAGGAACCAATAATCGTCACACTATCCACCAATCCGCACTAGGCCAGCGTGGTGGACTAGGCCTTAAGCCCTTCTTCTAAAGGCTTCTTCCAAGGAGCGCCACAACACTCTGTAACTACTAAATTCCTTTATTAGATCCAGCGGGCAGAAGGATATTCCACGCTACGTTTGCCTGTTTGTGGTCTCTTCTCGAGAACGTGGCCAGTTACCTAACTACTACCTGTTATCAGTTTTCGGCAGATATGTGTTGCGATTTTGTTAACCAGCAGGTATACTAACTACATTTTGAGGCTGAAAGCTATTTTAAGGTTACCTGGTGTTGAGTCTTCATGACTGCTCGGTGGCGGAGGATCTGAAAGTACATAAATGACTCAGTTATTTTTTATCGATCACCATCTAAGTGAGGTTATTTGGCTTCAAATAAAGACCAACAGGGGCAGTACCCTCTTAGAGAATAAAATATGGTGAAAGAAAGAAAGAAGACGCGTATGCAAGAGAAAAAAGATTTGAAGCACTGCACTTGAATAGCCGGAGCACTGCATGGTTAGCGTAGCATTCGTTACTGATTACTGTTCTACGGCTCCGGGCCTAGTCAAAACTTTCGGCTTAGCCGTAGTATCACTACACCATCCGGTCATCAAAATAGTTTATGCCGTACTTTGGTACCGTTAACTCTGTAAACTCCGTAAACTCTGGTTGTGGAACGTTAAGATCAAGAAAGAAAAATGTCATTTATTTCTAACACACACAGAAACAACGAAACAACACATAGTTACGCTTACAAGAAAGGATAAAAAAGTAATATTTTTTTTTAGCGCGAATGTTGCTTCCCGGTGCCGAAACGGGTTCTAGCTCAGCTTGATGCTATGGCAGGTATACTACACCACACCATAGCATATCATTGGCCACAGCATCTATATAGATGATTGTTGCAGCGCTCGTGGGTTATGATTATGAGTTACGACGGCCGCACCGTCGTTGATGGCTGTATAGTCCAATAGCAGCACGACATTTTTTGCCACAATGGTTGCAGACGAAACGCGATTCCATACATAGAACCACCACACAATAGAGGTTAGAAGAATATAACATGTCGTACCCTGAGTGCTATTATCCGTCACCGTATTCTCAAGCCGCAGCAGCACGGCGCCGCCGCGCCACGGCTCCAGCGTCAGCACGTGCACGCGCGGGGGGACCCCGTGCGAGTGGAGGGAGGAGAACTGAAACCAGAATAGTGGGATTACCACCAGCGACACATTAGCAATTTACGCGTCGCTCGCTTGTCAAATCTGAAGTAACTTGTATGTATCTCACAGATAATTTGATAAACGAGCGACGCAGCTTATTGTGACGGTGGTGGTACAGTAGCAGGATATCGAAGCATGATGATCGGAAGATAAGAGAGGAAACAGAGGGCTTCCTTGCTGGGAGACGACTAGTTACTCGACGACTCTTAAAGGTACATTAGTACAAGGCGTGAGTACGTGTTTTTTTTTCTTAAAGGTAAGCGTCCACCTGTCGGTATCGTACGTATCGAAACAAACTATTTTTTATGAATGAAGAAACGGTCGGTGTCAGCAATGCCGATGAAGTGGACGCATATAGTTTGTGTGAATTTTTATGCAAAGAATACTGAATGCGATGTGTCCGTTCATCCGTAACGTACGTTGCGGAAAGGTGGACGCTTACCTAAATACTTCTTCAGGGGGTCCATAAAAAGGGGGCCTTCTGAGTATTATTATTGAAAACTTACTGGATTATGAAGTTGTATAAGTGTGACGTAGACTGACGTTCGTGACTTCATGACTCACCCTCTTGTTCCTGACATTGGCCCACTTGCGTCGGTTGATCCGGTCACCGCTAGCCAGGAACGCCCAGGGCTCGTACTTCCACCGCAGCGCCGCCTGGGAGGCTCGGTCGAAGAACGACTGCTTATCTGTCCACCAGAAACAAAAGATGTTTGAGTTTAGACCAGTCTAACAGTACAAAATCATCAACTGACTACGGGAGGAATCAAAGGTTTGGTTGGAAAACTCCATAGAAGAGTAAGGAGTAACGTTGTGAAATATCTCGACCGCATGTCGCCTGAGGCCAATGAGCAGCCACTTGTATCGTATAAGGACATTAACACAGTTATGATTGGTTAGTTAAATGGATGTCTATCAAGAACGTGTATTATGTTTGATATAAAGTGTTTTGGATATACTGTATCGACGCGCCTCTTTTTTAGGTGAGTATCAACCACAAACCTTCAGGTTTCCTCCTCCCGAACACGATCCGTTGTTTCCCCCTCACGATGAGGCCCACGCCGCCCTCCTCCTCGTTCAGGGACTCTTCCAGACCAAACCCGTCGTCCGTCAGCAGACGACGGTGCACCTGAAGGTAGTATTAAGGTATTTTAAATGACGGTGTCAAATATTTGACGGTGGACTATACAGCGTTGGTTGCCGTAGTCAAAAGATTAGCCAGCCCGATTGTTTATTAGTTTACGACTGTCCAGGGTGCATCGAAAATATCCAGAGTACAGCTAATACCATGGGGAGATTCGTAGACCCATAAATATGTATGTTTTGGAGGCCTATCTCCAGTAATAGATCGTTGGCTTGTGTAATTATTTGTGTTTAAGTGTTCTGTTGCCAGCAGCAGGTGATGACATATTTTGCGGTACTGCTATTGCTGAAGGTTCTAATTATGAAGACACATAAATCCTCCCTCTCACCATAACCTCGACCTCCCCCGGCCGGTACGAGGCTCCCCCCTGGCTGCGGTCCACCAGCACGCACAGGCCGCTGGAGTCGTTCCCCTGGATGCAGATGCGCGACGTCACCGGGTAGTAGCAGGACGGAAGGTACTTCTGCTTCTTTTCCGCTGGAACATTGGTGAGGGGATATAATTTACATATTCATATGTTGAACGAACGGCCAGAAAATTTACGCATGTACTTAGTTTTAAAGTGAACGAACTGCAAGCATGGCTATAGGAACAATATCTGATAAGACGTACTTATTAACTATGTTAATCTCTGAGGCCCTATACAGAAATAAAGCTGGCTTTTATTGCGTGTACAAAAAATTGTGTTGCAACGTCGCAAGGCAAAAAGCTGCGACAGTAATTAAGCATTTGCCCTGAAAAACTGTCAAAACAGTCGCAGATTTTTGCGATGCGTCGTGGTAACGCAGTTTTGTATACACGCCCTTAAAAGCTGGTTATCTGCGCCGATCTGTCAGTTTCATACTATTTCAGCGCTGATAAGCTTATAAGCTAAAGCGGTGACAGCACTTACCAGTGTTGGTCTCATTCCAGCAGCTCCTCCTCATCATCTGGCGTCCGTTGGAGTCGGTGAAGAACTCCTGGCTGCTGATGTTGGTGCTGAACCTCGACACCACCTCCTTGCCAAGGTCAGTCCTGGAATATGTTTTGAAATTTCAGCTTGAAATTATTGAGGATGCTTTCGTTCTATCTTGAACCATTGAGGTTCCATAAAGGAATGGTAAGTAATGTTGGCACTTACTAAATTGATTATGAAGGACAGAGTATTGTGGCGTTCTTTTATACGGCGGCCTATGTCCAGCAGTGTATCTACTACGGGCTGATGGTGATGGAAAGCATTTATCAGGAATGACTGAAGCAATTTCGATTAAAACATTTTCAGAACTTACCTACACCTCATTCACAGTCCTCCCATCCAAAGTTCCACAACCGACACACAAACACCTATAACCTACAACCCCCTTGCTTACCCAAGCGGCACAGGCCCGATGACCCACTCCAGCTCCACAAACTCCTCGCCGCGGTAGAGCCTAATGACCTGAGAGACCCAGTCAGAGAACCGCTGGCGGATCTCCTTGACTAGCGGGCCGCGGATGGTGTGGATCGAGGCTTTGTCTGATACCTGATGATGATATAATCCATTGGAATTATTGCATAGGTACACTAGAAATCATATGGCTTAGAGGAGTCGTGTAAGCAGTGGGTGGAATATATTTTATTCCAAAACTGCGCGACATCATTAGATTAGTGCCACTATGTCGCATGCAGCTATACGTCTATTGCAGCCATATAACAACGCGGACTCCGGTGAATACTAAATGATTGCAGCAATTGCAATCACTTCTAGGAAATCAGTATTGTCATAATGCTATTGTTAACAGAAGCGCAAACAAGACCTCCTACTGTACCACTACCACCACATTAAAAGTTATCTTAGTAAAGTTCTCTCTTTATGTCTCTTCTCTCTCTCTCTTACCGGCACAGCATCAAGACTTCCAGGCCTAAAGCTGTAAGCCCCAGAATGCACCGGCGCAGTCGTCTGGCTGTAGTAGAAAAAGTTCTGTGACACCTGCACCCTCGCCCCGTCCTGGTGCTGGAGGGTCTCCAGCAGACCTGTGTCCTTGTTCACGTGCACTCTGATGTACTGGAAGAAAGTTTGGCTGTAAGTCTTCAATACTAGGAGGTATAAGTGGCAAGCTATTTGATCGACAACCGGAGATCTTAGATAGGTAGCAGTTAATGCCTGGATGAGGATAGCAGTGGAAAGATTGCTGTGGCTCTCCGTGGTGTGCTTATGCTGTGATGATGAAGATCAACATTCTTGATTAAATTACCTCTTCAACGTCAATGATAGACTTTATAAACTTATGTAAACCTACTGTTTTGGTAGGGATATAAAAAGGATCTATACGAACCTCATTTGATATGCAGTATACTTTGTCCAGATTTTCCTCTGAGTTGGTATTTTTTGTGAAAGCTGTTTCCTTCTGCAATAAAGTGAAATTACTTAGATTGATATTTTGTTACTGATTATTGGTTATATCTAAGCCATGTGTGTACGTATGTAACTTTTTTATAGAATCAGCATTTACATTAAATACTTAATATTTAGAGATAACTAGTGTCTGCATACACACTCACTCTGCCACTTATGTACTCTACAGACAGATTCTTCCAAATCAAACTCCAGGAGTAGACAAAAAAAAATATACAAACCACAGCATCATGCACAGCAGTGACGTAGAACGAGGCGTACCCCAGGGCGGGCACGCTCTCCGCCTCGAACACCAGCTCCTGAAGGGCGGCGGAGCGGCGCCCCGGCAGGTTGATGACGGGCGGCGGGAGCGGCAGCAGCTGGTACTCTACGTCGTCATCTGGAGGTTTATATGGTATTTAAGGTTGGAATAGTCACGCATTGTTTGGTCCAAATCATGTAAGGTGGACAGATGGGAGCCGTAAGCTTTTTTATTTGAATGTATATTTAGTGATTTTACAGGCAATTTTATTGAGTCCAAACAAATTCACCGAAGTTTTTATTCTGTAGTGTCCGAGTTAGAGCACTGTATGTATAAGAGTGCTCTTCATAGTTTACATATTTTATTTACAGTAAGCTTTTACCACTGCGTTTTGACTAAAACAGTTAAATTAATCTATATGATTTTGGAAAGGCTCTCTGTTTCCAACCCAATGTAATTCACTTACAAACAGATGCGTCTGGAAAGAGTTTAGGGGCTGTTCTTTACATGGGTGATCAGCAGGGACTGTATACTGACCATTAGCATCCTTGATGGAGTAGCTGAGCATGGTCGCCGGCAGTCTCACGAAGTGGTAGGTCTTCACGCTGGACGGATTGTACAGCAGAAGCAGTAGAGTGTCTTGGGTTTCGCTGAACTGGGGAAGAAATATTAATTTGTTTCTTGAATATGGGTTTTTCTGAAGGATCACATAACAAATAAGATTGTCCCTAATTAAACTAAAGTAACCTAATATAGCTCCTAAAATCCGTGAGCTGAAGAAGGCCGGCCATAACAATAATATGCCGATGAATCGATGACCATTGGAACGTAACGAGTTATTTATCAAGTGGAGATAACGAACAGTCTGGAAGGCCGAAAGCAGAGTGTTGTGATGCTTCAAGAAGAAGAAGCATTATGAAAATTATGAATATCTCATATTTGTGCAATAAAGTATTAAATAAATAAATACATATTAAAGGCTCATGGTGATGATGAAAAGGATCTCTCTTTTTCAATCATAAATCATAATACAGTTAAACAACTTACTATACATTGGCTGACATTGAGATCATGACAAACGACGAATTGCTGCTGGTTCTTTGTCCTTCGGCTGCCACCCCAACTTGGAGTCAAGTGGCTGTGCATTAAGATGAAAGTAAAAGTAAAGAATCATAAAATCATTCTTTTAAGTTATAAATATTTTAAGTACTTACTAACACACTGTATTTTAATATGTCTACTAACAAAATTGGATCTTAGTAATCTGAATAAAGAAATTATTATTATTAGTTATTATTATTATAAATTATAAAGATGTAAAAAAACACATAATACAAGGCACAGTGCAAAGTAACCGAGTGATGTGGTTGTGGAGTCAACTTTTTTTTTTTATGAAATTGATACAAATGAACTGAATGATAACTGTATTTACAGACCTTAGCATTACAGAAACCTTTTTCATGCTAGCATCTAGAGCATCTGTCAAGATCCTGATGAAATCGTTGGCCACGTGCTGTTGACTTGTCCCTGCAAAGTCCGTAGTTTATTAAAAATAAGAAGACTGCGGGTGGTTTGCTTGCGAGTCACCTCTGACTACCTCTGCGGGGATTATAGTCGTGAGAAAAATATGTTTTTATGTAAATAGAAGAAAAAGATACATAAAATCTTAACCAAAACAAGCACATATGAAAAGAGTAAATGATGACAGTAAAGTTACAGAATGCAAAGATCTAATGAGAACTCATTTACCTGTGATAGCATCGTGATGATGCGCCAGTGAGACGGCATGACGAAGTAGGTGGAGTTCGTAAGAGTCATCGAAACGGGTGATCACAGAGAGTTGTTTGAAAACCTGAGGATAATATAAATAATCGTGAATAGTGTTGACAAATTGGATTGGAAAAATATGGGTTTTCGGTACCCTAAAGATTTCATTTGGGGGTTATAAAGAGACGATAGGGATAAAAATCAACTCACTGACCTAAATAAAATAACAGTCGAGTCGTCTGACAAACTGTACGAACTACGAATTTAAGATGTCTGACCAGCTCCTAGCTGTGGAACACAATATATGAGATAAAATTGTAAGTTTTTTTTTATTTAGGTTACTTACCTGCAGGAACTGATGACTTCTCTTGATAAGATACTTGAGACTGGGGCGGGAGGTGTAGTATCCACTCCAGTATGTTTGAGCGTCGGTGCCGTATGGAAAATAGTCTCCCTGTGAGTGAAAGAAAGGAGAAAGATTAGTAGCAAGAATCCAAAGAGTACTCGTAAACGAAACCAACAACGCCTCTTCAATTGGTAAGTATGAATGTTTTTTGGTTATTTCAGTACTGACGACGTACCGACCAATTTATTGTGTATCATTTAGTATCTAGTTACTAAGCTCATTTTTTTAAGGTAGGCAATGAAAAACATACCTTCTCAGTGTGCATCGTTTTATCTCGTCTCCCATACAAATAAATGGCTTTTAGATAGCAAGATGGACTCGAATAGAAAATATTGATATCCGATAGATTCGCTGAATGCTTGTGGACATGACTAGAAAAAAAATATTAATATCTTTAGGAATTAGACTTAGGGCCCCTTGCACCAACAAATTAAATCTTGATTTAGTGTCAAATGTCGATTTAAGAAACGTCAGTCCTTATAAAATTTGACACTAAATCGAGATTTAACACTAAATCTACATTTAATATGTTGGTGCAAGTGGCCCCTAGTTACTTATTTACCTACAAAAACTTGATTGATTTTAATAATTGCCAAAATGAATAGGAGTTGTTAAATGTTTACGCTCAAAGTTCATCTTGATCTGTAGATGGCATGCAAGGTTTCTTAAAATGCACCTCACCATTAACCCGCATTGATACAGAGGCCTGTTATTCTCTTTATTTTAGCAAGTCGGTGAGACTCAATGACAAAGGTGAGACTTGACACCGTGCTGAATAGTTGGCGTCTGTCACTGACTGCTCAGGGTGCACCAGATGTATTCAATGAGTATATATTATTATGTAATGGATATAATGTTTCTTTCATGCGTGCTACGCTTACTTGATAAGTTTGTCCATGTTCATAAACCAGCTGGCCGCGCTCTGATAGGCGAAGTCTCCGCCCATCATCACCACGATGTTGTCATGGTCATAGTATTTTGCTTGATGCTCAATATGGGCTATGAATTCGCTCACCTAGAAAGAAACGGCTTTTGGACTTCACAGTTTAGCAAGATTTAGATTTCCTATGATTTTTCAAAAGCGTAAAGTTAAATCGATAATGCATGCCATTGATATTGTACCTACTCTACTATCCATGGAATAGAATGAAAGGTACTTAAGTATTGAAATCACTAACCCTTTTATCAGCATTATAAATATTGCTCTCAGGATCGTTCATAATGGGTTCATCATTGCAGAGGAAGTCGAAGCAGAACCCCTCGGGAGGGTTGTAGAGGTTGAACAGAGTGTGTGTCATTATATCGGACATTTTACCTAAAAATATGATACGATAATAAACAATTCAATAAATCTAATTTGTAAAAACTTCAATAACTTATACAGAATATTGTGAAAGTGGTATAGAAAGCCAAAGGAGGGTGACTCATGGGGTTATTATGAACAACCTGAGTTCGATTTACGTCAGGAACTTCGTAGATTCGTGAGAAAAAACTACTTCCCATAATCACGAGCCCAACAAAAATATAAATATGAGAATGTTTTAATATTCATAAGTCGTAAAACAAAAGTGAACCCCTGAGTCACCCCTTTCGGCTAATTATACCACTGCTAATTGAAGACTGGTTAAAATTATTTTGCATTCAATTACCAAGTAAATCACTCCCCCTCCACATAAACTCAAGTCGGTCCTCATCAATCATCGCTTCCCTCTCCTTGTAATCAACTCTTGATATGAACAGTCCATCATAGCCCATCTGAGCCAACAAGGAGGCTTGTTCGCGACTGTGTCCGTATGTGTCTATCTGCCACGCTGCTTTGGGCTTAGCACAGGGACCAAGGGTATCGTTTATCTTTCTGCAAAAATATTTAAAGACTTTTGGTAAAGAAACTTTGGATCTGGACTGTGGATACTTTCAAATAACCGTTGACAGGTTTACATAAGTAGTTTACATTATGTATATTTTTAATTCCATGCCAGTAACTAACATTTAAGTATATACAATATTTTGATAGAATACTTTCCAGCAATGAAAAAGTTCAAGTGACATGGAATGGCAATGACAGAGGAAACTTTTTCATGTATAGATGACATGTTAGAAGATATAACTAGTACCATTAGTACATTATAATCGCAGTGATCTCATTCAGATTCTCTTTAGCATTATTACCTTAGACCCCAGGTATAACTGTCAATAATGGCTTCATAATCGGCAGTGGCCTCATCGTTTTGCACCCAGCTCCCTCCCGCTATTTCAATTCGTCCTTCTTGAACCAAGGTCCTGAACACATTCCTCATGGAAGGCCGCTGCTCCTTCCACCATCGCCAGAAGTAGGCTGACTCCGCAAATGTGAACCTGGGAAATAGTTAGTAGAGTGGTTGTTAGAAAATTTTCTAGTTCTATTTTGTATATAATTTTTGTAAGTACTTATATATGTTTGTACTACCTAGCAATAATCGCGTGTTGGCCGTAGCTGTTAAGCATTATTATTATTATAATAAATAAATAAAATAAATAAATAAAACTTAAGAATTAAGAAACTGTTAGATTTGGAGTACGAATAGAAAAATCATGCTCATTTACGATAATTTACGAGTAATGCATACTTAATCAGACAAGAGTAGTTTGGGACACTATCCAGCTTGATAGACCGACGAACTTAGAGATAGTTAGAGATAGCGCCCCTTGAAAGAGGCCTATGTTCAGTAGTAGATTAGGGGATGAGGAGCTTATTGCGAGTTGGTGTAGGTAGGTACTCACTTTCTATTCTTGTCGTGAAGTAGTTCTGACAATACAGAGTGGAATATTAGTTGCACGTTTGCTGTGCTGACCTGGGTCCTAGCTGTAAGAATTACAAAGTACATAAGTAATTAAATCATTTGCAGTGGATCAGTGGTCCATCATTTTGTGGGGGTTTTGGGTGATATCGAGTTGTGCGTTAGTGTTCACTGTTCGGGGCACGCCGGATTTGGAGTGATCAGTGGTAGAGATATGTTGACATACTTACTTCCATACTCTCTCAGCACAAACTTGCTTGTGTTGGGGTCCACCAACCCGCACTAGGCCAGCGTGGTGGACTAGGCCTAAACCCTTCCTTCATTGGAAGGAGACCCGTGCCCCAGCAGTGGGGACGTGAAGGGTCGAGTGTATGAATGGAGTAAGGCGGGGATGACTCATGTTACATGAATGAACATAATTAAGATTTATATTTTTGTGTTCTAATTTGTAGTTTATTTATTTGTTGTTGTTTTTATTCTAATGTTACTAACTTAAACCGTGTCTACTAACAATCTCTGAGTCTTGTTACTTGAATAAATGAAATGATGATGATGACTTACTTCCATAATAATATTCGTCGAAAGTCTTGACCCAGCCCGCGTCCATGTGGGAGTGAGGGATGAGGTGCACGTTGAGAGCTCCTTCTCTCGTTTGAGGACATTGCTGGAAAATTTCAAATGTTTGTCATCTAATACACAGCCGGGTTCCACTCACAAAATGCTGATACCAAATAACCCCAATTTTTAATTTTTTTTTATGACAAACATTCAATGTTGCAGAAAGCGTCATTAAGCTAGCCTTTTAAATTTAGTAGTAACTTCGTGTTTTTCTCATTGGAATCTTTTCATTGCCCATGAGTGTAGTACAGTTAGGATGAACGAAACCCTTCTCATTTTTATGGTAGCATAGTCATTCTGGGGAGAGGTGCTTTGAGGTAAGCGTCCAACCTTCGGAATCGTACGATGCGTACTCAATGGACACATCGCATTCATAGTACTATTTCTATAGAAATTCACTCAAGTACGTTCACTTCATCGGCATTGCCGACGTCGTTTCTCCTTCCATTTACGAAAATCCGCTTAAGCTTCTTTAGTAAAGGGTAGTACTTACCTACTTACATCTATAAAAAGTAAAGCTAGCTAATGTGTCACTTACCTTATAACCGCATTGACCTCTGTAAATTAACTCAACTCTACAAATGCAACACTGTAATAAATATAAAAACAAGACAAAGTGTCCATTATATTTACACATTGTAATGAAAGTTTATTAATACACACTGTCTAACATCAGAACTATGGCATTTCCAGCTGAAGATTTTCACCACGTTTAAAACCCGTAAGTAGGCACACTAAGTATTCGTTCATGATTTCCTGAATAAATATTATGATATCACTTTTATGTTGTAAGACAAACAGCTGAAACATTCAGTTTCATGAAGTAAAGTGATTGTTCACTAAATGTGTTGTAACATGGGGTTTGAATCGGTTGTTTGTTTAAGTTAACATAAGGAAGTGGTTGCTAGCGTGTGAAATCGTAAGATTATTGTGGACAAGAAGTAAGGAATGTTAGGGTGGAAAAATGTACCCTGAAACCTGTAATAGTTTGCTTTTATAACTGACAAACACTGACCTTTAGGTTTTGCCTTTAGGGTATGTCACCGTGGTGAAAAGATTTCCAGTGAGATTAGCGTCAGCCACTGATTGTTTGAGGTGCGATGGATAGCTTATGAACTATTTTTGGTTAATATTGTCAAGAAATGATATATGTATATAATTATAATGATTTTACTGACCAAAAACAGTGACTCGTGTAGTTCAAGAAGCGTCTGCAGACTCACGCTACACTTGCGATCTCTGTGGCAGAAGGTGTCGAGCTGCAATAGCACTCTACAGCCACAAAAAAAGATGCGCACAAACCTCTCCCATCGAATAAACTGACGCTGCAACTATCATCTGATCAAGATGTCGTGGCCAATGATGATGATGATGACTGACTAAAATTTATAAGAAGGTATTAACATCGGTTCATTTGTCTTCGAGAAACAAAGTCACAAATGTTTAGAAAAATGAATTTGTCCACGTAAATGGTACCGTAATCTACTTTTGAAAAAATGTATGTATGGTCAAGCCCTAACTTTTTTCAGGCATTGTGAAAACATTACAAACATCTAGGTACAAACATTAAATAAACGTAACGAGAGATTTGTTTCGATTAACAAATGTGCACAGTTTTTTCCTTGCAGTACCTCCAACCATTCGTTGATCATTCTATCCTGCTAGAAAAGTTAGAGTACTATGGGGTCAGAGGTCAATCTCTCGCACTATTTCAAAGCTACCTACAAAATAGGACACAATTCGTCGAAATAAAATATGTTGAAAATGGTGTTGAACGAGTAGCAAAATCCGATGCGGTTAAGATCAGCAGAGGCGTTCCACAAGGATCAATATTAGGACCCATCTTCTTTATAACTTTCACGAATGACCTTATCAATTTCATAACAAACAAAGTCCCTGATATGAAACTGGTAGTCTTTGCTGACGACACAAACGCAATTTTACATTCCGATGAGATGGATGCACTGAGCCAATCAGTTAACCAAGCTCTGTCAGCGTTTAACATGTGGTTTAGTGCAAATAAGCTAGTCCTTAATCCAAATAAGACGAGTGCGATACTGTTTAGAAATACTGTAAGAAATAATGATAAACTTGATATTGAGCTGAACGGAGATAAAATTGAACTTGTTGACGAAGTGAAGTTTCTCGGTATCCATATAGACTCACTTCTAAACTGGAAGCATGAACTTCTAGCAATAGAGGGTTCCATAAGCTCAGCTTGTTATGCCCTCAGAAGTTTCAGGGATGAGCTGAGTCTAAATCATCTCAAGATGGTATATTACGCGCTAGTGGAATCCCGGTTAAGATATAGCATCATGTTTTGGGGCCACAGTTACGATTATAACACCAAGAAAGCTTTTACTTGCCAAAAACGAGCAATTCGTACAATGGTTAGAATTCCACCATGGGAGTCGTGTCGGGAACATTTCGTTCGGTTAGGCATACTGACAGTTCCATGTCTGTATATTTTTGTCTTGCTTACCAAGCTAGCAAAGAACCTACCGAGATTTGAATCTCCCGAAAATAAAACTGCGCGTAATAAAACTAGGAGGAAAGACATACGCATAGATACTGTGCACCCAACTCTGCAAGTCGCAAAACACAGTGCGAGATACCAGGCAATCACTTTATATAATAAACTTCCTTCACACCTAAAACAAATTGATAAAATAGCTTCATTCAAAAATACATTACAAAAACATCTATTGGAAAAGTGCTTCTACACAATAGACGAATTTTTAAATGACTAATATTTTTATTTTATTTTTATTTGTAGTTATTGTATTATTATTTGACATGATTATTTTTTTTTTTTTTTTTTAAATCGACATTTTAAATTTTAGATAATGTTTAAAATTAAATTTATTTTATTACAATTTGAATTAATTAATTTACTTATCTTCTATTGTTTTATTATTATTATTTTTACTATTGTTAATTATTAATATCTCATGTGTAAATTACCCTTGAAAATTGTATTTTTTTAGAATTAAGTTAGAATTAAGTCCCCATTGTAATTTCAAATATGACAGCATGTTGTGAATGAATAAATAAATGAAATGAAATGAAACCAATCATCCACTGCTGGACATAGGCCTCTCCCAAGGAGCGCCACGACACTCGGTCCTCGGCCTTCCTCATCTAACCACTACCGGCTACCCACCTAAGGTCGTCAGTCCAGCGGGCAGGAGGGCGTCCCACGCTGCGTTTGCCTGTTCGTGGTCTCCACTCGAGAACTCGTCTACCCCAACGGTTATCGGTTCTTCGGCAGATATGACCAGCCCACTGCCACTTCAGCTTGCATATTTTGAAAGCGATGTCGGTAACCTTAGTCCTCCGACGGATAACCTCATTTCTGATACGATCCATCAGTAGCTAAGTATATATATTATCCACCAGTTCCATCA
The DNA here is from genome assembly GCF_932276165.1 of Plutella xylostella. Classification (NCBI taxonomy): domain Eukaryota; kingdom Metazoa; phylum Arthropoda; class Insecta; order Lepidoptera; family Plutellidae; genus Plutella; species Plutella xylostella. The sequence goes on from NC_064010.1 coordinate 5,267,923, forward strand.
TATTCTACGATTTAAGATACGTTTCCCTTCTATCTTCATTTTATCGTTGCTTACATGGCAGTTAATGAATTTAATTAGGTACTTACATACCTATTTCTAGTTTTCGCATCCTCTTTTCTTTTCTATTCTCTGTAGGGTTGTAAGTATCTGCACCTGGCTCACTCAGTGGAACCTTTGTGCATATCGACAACTTCGACAAGGTCTAAACTGCCTTCCTAAGCTTGGACCATTTCCCACCACGCTGGTCCACTGCGAGTAGGTGGGTTCACATATTATTATCTGGATGTGTTAATTGGATAGGTCTTGTTTTGTAGTCCTGGAGTCATAGTAGCAGCATGATGAAGAAGACACATGCCGATTTACCTAGCAGTTTTGCTATACAGGATGTTGCAAAAAGGGTATACTAAGCCGAAACCTACATGTGCAGCATGTTATATGTAAGCCCGAAAATGAAATCAGAATTTCAAAATGTTTAAGTAGGGTGTAGCTTTTAAATTGATCAGCTATCAGTTAGTGTTACTTACGTGCTTGATAACATCGACAGTACCTAGGACGATACGACGGTGTGGCTATAAGTGTGTAAATAGTTCATAAATTTTCATCTAAACCAACTTAACGTAGATTAAGGGTACCCTTATCCTTATTAAAAGAAAAAAAAAACTGCATTTAATTGTTAATAATGCAACATAATTTATTACTTACTGATATAGTATGAATTATTCTAGCACCTTATATCTAATCAATCCATATATTTTTATTCTTATAATTAGCATATCACATTTAAAACATTATAAAAATCACGGTGCATTAAAAAATATTATTGTTTATCAGTTTTATCACTTTCAATGTTAATAGTTAGAATCTAATTAGGTAGGTATATACAATAAATCTTTAACATTGTTAATAAAATAAAAAGTGGGACCTTACAAAGGCAAATAAATATACACGTAATACTTTTTTATCTTTTCTATTTTGCTAAAATATCTTATTTAAGTAAAATAAACATAATGCAGTTAATCTTGTAAAAATAAATGATAATATTCATTCATCTTAGTTTAATCTCTATGCATGTGATGTGATTGATTAACAAGTATACCTAACTGGGGACTAGTTAGACAGTGTGATTTAACAAAAATAAGTTTTGACTTGACGAAATTATAGGTCTTGCGTGATGTCTTTTAGAAAAAAAATCTAAGGTTTTATAAGGATTACTTTATATGCAGTTTTAACATTAAATTGTCCATTCATGTTAAAGCAAAAGCTGCGGATTCTGAATCCATTGCGTTATGAATGTAATGATCTCAAGATACAGTTTTTTGTGCAAAGTAATAATAACCATGAAAACATATTCCTCCCTCAAACGAAGTCAGCTAATTATAAACAATTAAATAGGCATCGAGCATGTTAGCTAATAAATACTGCATCAAACTACTGTAAAACAATCTCATAGTAGCACAAATATACAAACAAATTATGTATACAATCTAACACTGTACGTATACCATCGGTCACTGATATAGACAAAATGTGACAGATTGAACATACGTTTTTACGTTAAAACTTGACTATATACATTTCTAATGTTTACCAATATAAATCTCAATAGTTAAAATAAAAATCTGCTTACTGGATATCAACAAAACAATCTATCAAAATCACATGGTAATTTTAAGATACACATTAAAACAAATAAGCAAATATACTATCAATGCCAAGTAAATGCGCAGTGACAGACCAAGAGATATACCGACGCTACTAGCAGGTTGCCGATCATGACTGGGAACCCTATCTTCAAATACTCCAAGAAAGTGAACCGGTAGCCGTGCTGCTCTGCCACTCCTGCGCAGACCACGTTAGCACTGGCTCCAATCAGTGTTCCATTACCTGAGTGAGAAAAAAAGATTGATAACTGATACTTACATGAGTTTAAAAGATTGCAATAGTGCTTCCACAAAAATATCATCAAGGTATACTGAAAAGTGATTTCAAAGTTTTTTTTCATTGGATTACTATGTCATTCCTAAATTGGGTTATTTCTTTCATTCAAAGTACATTAATAGTATAATAAAAAAAACAGCATATAAGTACTTAATATAATAATTCTTCTGTATGCAAATTTATATGTTTACTAGAGGTCGCGTTGTGGCGCGGGCTGCAAGCAGCCGCGCGGTGCTTTGATGCTTTTGGTTTAGGTGGGAGACAGTTTTCAGTATGAATTTCAGTTTCAGCAGGGTATTGACTTGAAAATACCGTAGCAAATCTTTCTTGCGTTTTGTTATGCCTTAAAAACTGTGTTCACTATGATTTTTTTAATTATAGGGTCACTGACGATTTTGTTTGACGTGGGAAACCGTTTGCAGTATGAATTTCGGTTTCAGCAGGGTATTGACTTGAATATACCGTAGCAAATCATTCTTGCGTTTTGTTATGCCTTAAAACTGTTTTTACTATAACAGGCGTACTGATGATTTTTGTTTTAGGTGGGATACGGTTTTCAGTATGAATTTTGGTGAGATACGGTTATTCACTTGACTAAAACGTATCGAATATTTTATGGGGTTTAGTTTTCCCTCGAAATGGATATTAACTTTGCCATAATACAACGGATATTTCTGGCATTAGGGTTTATATTTAAAAAAAAAAACACCACAGGAATGTTAATATTTGCCTTGAAAACAATTTTCATTGTGAATTACGGATAGTCTTCGTACAAATACGGTAGAGAAACTGATCCTATATGGTCATTTTATGGTTTCTTAAACTTTTCTTTCGTTAACTAATCGAGCCGACATAGTTTTGTGTACAAATATTGGGTTCTTTAACACCTCATTAAAAATCGGACTCACCTCCATTTGCGCATTTTTCTAGCTTCTCGATTATTTATTTACTCTGTCCTGAAGAGAAACTTTTTCATAGCAACGAAATTTACAGGCTTTTTTTGACTCATTCATTTCTTATGTGGGTTTGCTGTTTAAAAGACACAGTAAGTAGGATAAAGTGCGTTTTTTAACATTATAGAACTATACTTTACTTAAATTCAATCCATAATTGGTTGCATACGTATTATGGAACTATAAACGCGCCCAAACTTACACTTTGTCTTTCTTTTTTATTCATTCAAGATATTTCTTGAATTTGGCTTTAAGTACATGAAAAAACTCCACAGGAATGTTAATATTTGCCTTGAAAATTTTTTTCATTATGAATTACGGATTGTCTCACACAAATACGGACATTTTTCGGTTTCGTAAACTTTACCTAGTATCGAGATGACATCGTTTTGTGTACAAATATTGGGTTCTTTAACACTTCATAAATTAGCTGAGTCACCTCCATTCGCGCGTTTTTCTAGCGTCTCTATTATTAGTTTACTCTGTCCTGAAAATAAACTTTTTCATAACAACGAAATATACAGGCTTTTTTTATTCATTAGTTTCTTATGTGGGTTTGCTGTTTAAGACACAGTAAGTAGGATAAAGTGCATTTTGAACATTATAGAACTATGTTTTACTTAAATTTAATTCATAATTGGTTGCACACGTATGGAACTATGAACGCGGCCAAACTTACACTTTGTCTTTCAAGTTATTTCTTAGCCACAATCGGCTCTCAGGTTATATAGTTGTGTTGACGAGGGTTTGAGTAGTGTTGCCTCGCTTCGCTCGGCTCTCCAGGGTTTGCAGTATGGTGGTTCGCATCGTTTTGCCTCGCTTCGCTCGGCTCCTCTTTTACGGTTAGGCTATAAATACTTAAGTTGGATTGCCTCGCTGCGCTCGGCTCTTCAGTGGTTGTAGTATGATGTTTTGAAATGTTTTGCCTCGCTGCGCTCGGCTCTTCAATGTTTGTGGTAGGATGGTTTGGATTGTTTTGCCTCTCTGCGCTCGGCCTTCCAGTTAAACAGGCAGATAGTGATTAAAGTAGTTTAGCCTCGCTTCGCTCGGCTCCTCTCCAGGTCTCGGAATGGTAGACTCGGTTGTTTTGCCTCGCTTCGCTCGGCTCTGCAGTTACATAGGCACTTGCTGTTTATTGTACTTTAGCCTCGCTTCGCTCGGCTCTTCTGGTTTTCGGATGTTGGTTTCAGTAGTTTTGCCTCGCTCCGTTCGGCTCTCTAGGTTTTGGATTGATGGTTTAGGTTGTTTTGCCTCGCTTCGCTCGGCTTTCCACTTCTTAAACGGGACTTTTCCCGTAGTTTTTCATTACTGATATTAATAATTATGATACCTAATGCCTCGCTTCGCTCGGATTTTTTTTCTTTATGGCAGGGTTACTTGTCGGATGCCTCGCTGCGCTCGGCTGGTTTTATTTTGGTATAGCTTGTAGAAGGACTATGGCCTCGCTGCGCTCGGCACTTAAACTGTGATAAAGTTGATTTACATTTTGTATGATTTTTCGGAAAATATTTTTTCCCTTAAAAGTGGGGAGTTTTTATTTTAAATAATAATTGTTTGTATTTATCTTCACAAATGCGCCATATACCATAAATCTGTAGGACTACTTCAAAGGGATGAAATTGCTAATGTTGGTAATTTTTTCTACGTTTTTAGGAAAATTTTGATTTTTTTCCCTAAAAGTGGGGAGTTTTTATTTTAAATTAAAATTATATGCATGTAACTACACAATCGCGCTATACATTCATAACCCCTCAGACCATCTCAAAGGGATAAAATTGCATATTTATGTAAAATTTCCCATGTTTTTAGGGAAATTTTGTTTTTTTTTCCCTACAAGTGGGGAGTTTTTATTTTAAATTAAAATTCTGTACATTTAATTGCACAATCGCGCTATACATTCATAACCCCTCAGACCATTTCAAAGGGATAAAATTGCATATTTATATGAAATTTCCCATGTTTTTAGGGAAATTTTGTTTTTTTTCCCTACAAGAGGGGAGTTTTTATTTTAAATTAAAATTCTTTACATTTAACTACACAATCGCGCTATACATTTATAACCCCTCAGACCATCTCAAAGGGATAAAATTGCATATTTATGTAAAATTTCCCATGTTTTTAGAGAAATTTTGTTTTTTTTTCTATAAGTGGGGAGTTTTTTATTATTAATTAAAAATCTATGCATTTAACTACACAAACGCGCCATACATTCGAATCTCCTCAGACCATCACAAAACGATAAAATTGCATATTTATGTATAATTTCTCATGTTTTTAGGGAAATTTTGTTTTTTTCCCTAAAAATGGGGAGTTTTTATTTCATAAAAAAACTAAATGCATTCACCTACACAAACGCGCCCTACAAGACAAAACTGTCAGACCACTCAATACAGGTGAAATAGCCTTAAAACATGTAAAATTTCTCTTTTACAAAATGGCTGCCACTTCATCCGCCATTTTGATTTTTGCAGTTTTCGGAATTTTCCTATTAATTACACCATATATCCAACCATGTACAAAGAAAATCATCACCCCACCTCCTCCTCTTCTGGGAGATCAATTCACCTCAACTCGAATTGACGTCGAACTTTTTCAAAAATATAATCTCCCGTATTTCTCAGGGTTGCCAGCCGAAAGTAATAAAAATAGTCAAATGTCATTAGTATGAGCCTTTCTGACTAAACTGCTTCATTTTTTTAAATCCAAAACGGTTATTTCTATTTTTCAGGTTTTTGGGGAAAATCTCAAAATTTTCCCTAAAAATGGGGAATTTTTATTTAGTAGGTATAATCTACTCAACAAACTACACAAATGCGCCATACAAGACAAATCTTCCCAACGACTCTAAATAGGTAAAAAATCCAATCAAAAATCGTGAAAAAAAGTCACCTTTACAAAATGGCCGCCAAAGCAGTCCGCCATTTTGTTTTTTCAACTTTTCGGAATTTTCCCATAAACTGCATCATACAACAGACCGTGTACAAAAAAAATCATCACCCCACCTGCCTCCCTTCTGGGAGATCAATTCACCTCAAGTTGGGTCGACGTAAAAAAATCGGAAAAAATATAATCTCGCCTATCGCCCAGGGTTGCCAGTCGAAAGTAATAAAAATGGTCAAATGTCATTAGTACGGGTCTTTCCGACAAAACTGCATCAAATTTTAAAATCAAAAGTGGCCATTTCTACTTTTCATGTTTTTGGGGAAAATCTCGAAATTTACCCTAAAAATGGGGAAAATTCTTTCACATGGCAACTCTACTCGTCAACCTACACAATCGCTCTATACAAGTCAAACCTGTCAAATGCCTCGAACACAATAAAAAAATGCTTTGAAAATCCCCGAAAAAACACGTTTTTATAAAAAAATCTCCCCTCCCCCGCAATTAAAAAAAAAACAATTTTTTTGAATTTTCCCTTAAATTCCATCATGTGCCCCACCGTTTACAAAAAAAACCATCCCCCCACCTCCCCCCCTTCCGGGAGATCAATTCACCTCAAGTCGGGTCTGACACGCCCTAAACTTTACTTGACTGCAACTCGGCCGCCATTTTGTTTTTTTATTTTTTTATATTTTTTTTATAATCTGTCAGACACTCTAAATACACCCTCGAAATATGAAAAAATGTATGGTCACCAAAACAGAGGAGCAAAAAAAATTTTTTTTTTTTACAACTTTTTTTAAAAAGTCTAGGTTTTTCTCTACTCACCCGAGCACCCTGTACATTTCCCTAAAACATTTTCATATCAAAAAATGGCTCCTTCTGGGAGAACAATCATGTCAATGAATCAGTCAGTGGTAATCCAGCTATATATATTATAATAACTAGAGGTCGCGTTGTGGCGCGGGCTGCAAGCAGCCGCGCGGGGCTTTGATGCCTTTGAATTTTGGTTTCAGCAGGGTATTGACTTGAACATACCGTAGCAAATCTATCTTGCGTTTTTATAGGCCTTAAAAACGGTTTTCACTATAAATTTCTATATTAAAGGGATACTGATTATTTTATTTCAGGTGGGATTAGTTTTCAGTATGAATTTCGGTTTCAGCAGGGTATTGACTTGAACAAACCGTAGCAAGTCTTTGTCATGTTTTGTTTTGGATTAAAAAGTGTCTTCAGTATGAATTTCGTTATAAAAGGGGTACTGATGATTTTATTTCAGGGGGTGATACAGTTTTCTATATGAATTTCGGTTTCAGCAGGGTATTGACTTGAACATATCGTAGCAAATCTTTCTTGCGTTTTGTTACGCCTTAAAAACTGTGTTCACTATAATTTTTTTAAATTAAAGGGGTACTGACGATTTTGTTTGACGTGGGAAACAGCTTTCAGTATGAATTTCGGTTTCAGCAGGGTATTCACTTGAATATACCGTAGCAAATCTTTCTTGCGTTTTGTTATGCCTTAAAAACAGTTAACTATGGTTTTCATTATAATATGGGTACCTATTGATGATTTTGTTTTAGGTGGGATACTGTTTTCGTTATGAATTTTGGTGAGATACGGTTATTCACTTGACTATAATGTATCGAATATTTTATGGGGTTTAGTTTTCCCTTGAAATCTAATTTCACTATGAAATTTCGTAACAGATGGGTATTGAATTTGCCATAATACACTCACGGGCAATGAAAAGGTTCCACTGAGAACAGCTAACTAAACGGAAAAATCTAGCTAAATACCGTATTCTGCAACATTGACGTACATTTAACAGAGCGTCAGGATATTACTTACTAAAAACGGTAATAATTTGTTCCAATTTTAAATTAAATCTTTGTAAAAATTGGGGTCGTATGGTGTCGGCATTTTGTGAGTGGAACATTTTCATTACCCGGGAGTGTACAACGAATATTTCTTGAATTTGGCTTTAAGTATGTGAAAAAACTCCACAGGAATGTTACTTAAAAACTTGAAAACTTTTATCATTATGAATTACGGATTGTCTCACACAAATACGGTCATTTTTCGGTTTCGTAAACTTTACCTAATATCGAGATGACATCGTTTTGTGTACAAATATTGGGTTCTTTAACACCTCATAAATCTGAGTCACCTCCATTCGCGCGTTTTTCTAGCGTCTCTATTATTAGTTTACTCTGTCCAGAAAAGAAACTTTTTCATAGCAACTTAATTTACAGGCTTTTTTTATTCATTAGTTTCTTATAAGGGTTTGCTGTTTAAGACACAGTAAGTAGAATAAAGTGCATTTTTTAACATTATAGAGCTATGTTTTACCTACTTAAATTTAATTCATAATTGGTTGCACACGTATGGAACTATAAACGCGGCCAAACTTACACTTTGTCTTTCAAGTTATTTCTTAGCCACAATCGGCTCTTAGGTTATATAGTAGTGTTGACGAGGGTTTGAGTAGTGTTGCCTCGCTTCGCTCGGCTCCTCTTTTACGGTTAGGTTATAAATACTTAAGTTGTATTGCCTCGCTGCGCTCGGCTCTCCAATGTTTGTGGTATGATGGTTTGTATTGTTTTGCCTCGCTGCGCTCGGCCATCCAGTTAAACAGGCAGTTGGTGATTAAAGTAGTTTAGCCTCGCTTCGCTCGGCTCCTCTCCAGGTCTCGGGATGGCATTCTCGGTAGTTTTGCCTCGCTTCGCTCGGCTCTGCAGTTACATAGGCACTTGCTGTTTATTGTACTTTAGCCTCGCTTCGCTCGGCTCTTCGGGTTTTCGGATGTTGGTTTCAGTAGTTTTGCCTCGCTCCGCTCGGCTCTATAGGTTTTGGATTGATGGTTTAGGTTGTTTTGCCTCACTTCGCTCGGCTTTCCACTTCTTAAACGGGACTTTTCCCGTAGTTTTTCTTTATTGATATTAATAATTGTGATGCGTTATGCCTCGCTTCGCTCGGATGGTTTATGGTATTTTGGTATAGCTTGTAGAAGGACTACGGCCTCGCTGCGCTCGGCACTGAAACGGTGGTAAAGTTGATTTACATTTTGTATGTTTTTGGGGAAAATATGTTTTCCCCTAAAAGTGGGGAGTTTTTTATTTTAAATAATAATTGTTTGTATTTATCTTCACAAATGCGCCATATACCATAAATCTGTCTAACCACTTCAAAGGGGTGAAATTGCTGATTTTGGCATTTTTTCTACGTTTTTAGGGAAATCTTGTTTTTTTTTCCTTATAAGTGGTGAATTTTTATTTTAAATTTAAGTTGTATGCATTTAACTACACAAACGCACTATACATTTGCAACCCCTCAGACCATCTCAAAGGGATAAAATTGCATATTTTTGTAAAATTTCCCATGTTTTTAGGGAAATTTTGGTTTTTTCCCTAATAAGTGGGGAGTTTTTATTTAAAAAAATTATTCTTTGTATTTATCTTCACAAATGCGCCTATACCACAAATCTTTCCGACCACTTCAAAGGGGTGAAATTGCTAATGTTGGTAATTTTTTCTACGTTTTTAGGGAAATTTTGATTTTTTCCCTACAAGTGGGGAGATTTTTTTTAAATAATTATTGTTTGTATTTATCTACACAAATGCGCCATATACCATAAATCTGTCTGACCACTTCAACGGGGTGAAATTGCTAATGTTGGTAATTCTTTATACGTTTTTAGGGAAATTTTGATTTTTTTCCCCTTAAGTGGGGAGATTTTATGTTAAATTAAAATTGTATGCATTTAACTACACAAACACGCTATACATTCGAATCCCCTCAGACCATCTCAAAGTGATAAAATTGCATATTTATGTAAATTTTCCCATGTTTTTTGGGAAATTTTTTTTTTTTTTCCTAAAAGTGGGGAGTTTTTATTATTAATTAAAAATTTATGCATTTAACTACACAAACGCGCCATACATTCGAATCCTTTCAGACCATCACAAAACGATAAAATTGCATATTTATGTAAAATTTCCCATGTTTTTAGGGAAATTTTGTTTTTTTCCCTAACAATGGGGAGTTTTTATTTCATAGAAAAATTAAGTGTACCTAAACACACAAACGTGCTCTACAAGTCAAAACTGTCAGACCACTCAATACAGGTGAAATAGCCTTAAGACATGTAAAATTTCTCTTTTACAAAATGGCTACCACTTCATCCGCCATTTTGATTTTTGCAGTTTTCGGAATTTTCCTATTAATTTCACCATATATCCAACCATGTACAAAGAAAATCATCACCCCACCTCCTCCCCTTCTGGGAGATCAATTCACCTCAACTTGAATCGACGTCGAACTTTTTCAAAAATATAATCTCCCGTATTTCTCAGGGTTGCCAGCCGAAAGTAATAAAAATAGTCAAATGTCATTAGTATGAGCCTTTCTGACTAAATTGCATCATTGTTTAAAATCCAAAACGGTTATTTCAATTTTTCAGGTTTTTGGGGAAAATCTCAAAATTTTCCCTAAAAATGGGGAAATTTTATTTAACTGGTATAGTCTACCCAACAAACTACACAAATGCGCGATACAAGACAAATCTCCCCAACCACTCTAAACATGTGAAAAAACTAATCAAAAATCAGGAAAAAAAGTCACTTTTACAAAATGGCCGCCAAAGCAGTCCGCCATTTTGTTTTTTCAACTTTTCGGAATTTTCCCATAAACTGCACCATACATCAGACCGTGTACAAAAAAAATCATCACCCCACCTGCCTCCCTTCTGGGAGATCAATTCACCTCAAGTTGGGTCGACGTAAAAAAATCCGAAAAAATATAATCTCGCCTATCGCCCAGGGTTGCCAGTCGAAAGTAATAAAAATGGTCAAATGTCATTAGTACGAGTTTTGCCAACAAAACTGCATCAAATTTTAAAATCAAAAGTGGCCATTTCTACTTTTCATGTTTTTGGGGAAAATCTCGAAATTTACCCTAAAAATGGGGAATTTTTTTTCACATGGCAACTCTACTTGTCAAACTACACAACCGCTCCATACAAGTCAAACCTGTCAAATGCCCCCAACACAATAAAAAAATGCTTTGAAAATCCCCGAAAAAACACGTTTTTATAAAAAAATCTCCCCTCCCCCCGCAATTAAAAAAAATACATTTTTTGGAATTTTCCCATAAATTTCATCATGTGTCCCCCCGTTTACAAAAAACACCATCCCCCCACCTCCCCCCCTTCCGGGAGATCAATTCACCTCAAGTCGGGTCTGACACGCCCTAAACTTTGCTTCACTGCAACTCGGCCGCCATTTTGTTTTTTTATTTTTTTATATTTTTTTTATAATCTGTCAGGCATTCTAAACCCACCCTCAAAATATAAAAAAATGTATGGTCACCAAAATGGAGGAACAAAAAAAATTTTTTTTTTTTACAACTTTTTTTAAAAAGTCGGATTTTTTCTCTACTCACCCGAGCATCCTGTACATTTCCCTAAAACATTTTTATATCAAAAAATGGCTCCTTCTGGGAGAACAATCATGTCAGTCAGTGAATCAGTGGTAATCCAGCTTTATATATTATAAACTAGAGGTCGCGTTGTGGCGCGGGCTGCAAGCAGCCGCGCGGTGCTTTGATGCTTTTGGTTCGGTTTCAGCAGGGTATTGACTTGAACATATCGTAGCAAATCTTTCTTGCGTTTTGTTACGCCTTAAAAACTGTTTTCACTATGAATGTCTTTATTAAAGGGGTACTGATGATTTTATTTCAGGTGGGATTAGTTTTCAGTTTGAATTTCGGTTTAAGCCGGGTATTGACTTGAACAAACCGTAGCAAGTCTTTGTTGTATTTTGTTTTGGATTAAAAACGGTTTTCAGTATGAATTTCGTTATAAAAGGGGTACTGATGATTTTGTTTCAGGGGGGGATACAGTTTTCAATATGAATTTCGGTTTCAACAGGGTATTGACTTGACCATAACGTATCAAATCCTTCTTGCGTTTTGATATGCCTTAAAACTGTTTTCACTATGAATTTCTTCTTTAAAGGGGTACTGATGATTTCGTTTTAGGTGGGATTTGGTTTTCAGTATGAATTTTGGTGAGATACGGTTATTCACTTGACTGTAACGTATCGAATATTTTATGGGGTTTAGTTTTCCCTTAAAATCTAATTTCAGCATGAAATTTGGTAACAGATGGGTATTGACTTTGCCATAATTGCAACATTGACGTACATTTAACAGAGCGTCGGGATATTACCAACTAAAAACGGTAATATTTTGTTCCAATTTTAAATTAAATCTTTGTAAAAATTGGGGTCGTATGGTGTCGGCATTTGTCAGTGGAACTTTTTCATTGCCCGGGAGTGTACAACAGATATTTCTTGAATTTGGCTTTACATAAAAAAAAAAAACTACACAGGAATGTTAATATTTGCCTTGAAAACTTTTATCATTATGAATTACGGATTGTCTCACATAAATAGGGTAGAGAAACTGATCTGTATGGTCATTTTTTGGTTTCGTAAACTTTACTTTACTTTCGTTTTGTGTACAAGTATTGGGTTCTTTAACACCTCATAAATCTGAGTCACCTCCGATTATATTCAATTCTATTGTGTGTGGGGGTGTAAGTACCTGCACCTGGCTCTCTCGAGTGGAACCTTTGTGCATTTCCCCAAGGTCTAAACTGCCTTCCTAAGCTTGGACCATTTCCCACCACGCTGGTCCACTGCGGGTTGGTGGGTTCAGATATCTAGATGTGCTAAATCTAGATATGCAGGTTTCCTCACGATGTTTTCCTTCACCGTAAGAGCTGTTAAAACAACTCATTGGTACATGTCAGCGCCGGGATTCGAACCCGCATCTCTCGCGTGAGAAGCGGGCGCTTACCCGACTGAGCTACCACCGCTCACGTCCATTCGCGCGTTTTTCTAGCCTCTCGATTATTAGTTTCATAGCAACGAAATACACAGGCTTTTTTATTCATTAATTTCTTACGTTGGTTTGCTGTTTGAGACTATTTTTTACAGAACTATGGTTTACTTCAATTTAATCCATAATTGGAACTATAAACGCGCCCAAACCTTTGTCTTTCTTTTTTATTCATTCAAGGTATTTTTTTGCCACTATTGGCTCTCAGATTATAGGTATATAGTTGTGTTGACAAGGATATGAGTAGTGGTGTCTCGCTACGCTCGGCGCTCCAGGGTTTGCGGTATGGTGGTTTACATTGTTTTGCCTCGCTTCGCTCGGCTACTCTTTTACTGTAAGGTAATACTTAAGTTGTATTGCCTCGCTGCGCTCGGCTCTTCAGTTGTTGTGGTATAATGTTTTGAAATGTTTTGCCTCGCTACGTTCGGCTCTCCAAGGTTTGTGGTATGGTGGTTTGGATTGTTTTGCCTCGCTGCGCTCGGCTCCTCTCCAGGTCTCGGAATGGTAGTCTCGGTTGTTTTGCCTCGCTTCGCTCGGCTCTTCGGGTTTTCGGATGTTGGTTTCAGTAGTTTTGCCTCGCTCCGCTCGGCTCTCTAGGATTTGGATTCATGGTTTAGGTTGGTTTGCCTCGCTTCGCTCGGCTTTCCACTTCTTAAACGGGACTTTTCCCGGAGTTTTTCTTTATTGATATTGATAATTATGATACGTAATGCCTCGCTTCGCTCGGATTTCTTTCCTTTATGGCAGGGTTACTTGTCGGATGCCTCGCTGCGCTCGGCTGGTTTTATTTTGGTATAGCTTGTAGAAGGACTATGGCCTCGCTGCGCTCGGCACTTACACTGTGGTAAAGTTGATTTACATTTTGTATATTTTTAGGGAAAATATTTTTTCCTCTAAAAGCGGGGAGTTTTTATTTAAAAAATAATTCTTTATATTTATCTACACAAATGCGCCATATAATATACCACAAATCTGTCTGACCACTTCAAAGGGGTGAAATTGCTAATGTTGGTAATTTTTTCTACGTTTTTAGGGAAATTTTGATTTTTTCCTTACAAGTGGGGAGTTTTTATTTTAAATAATTATTGTTTGTATTTATCTACACCAATGCGCAATATACCATAAATCTGTCTGACCACTTCAACGGGGTAAAATTACTAATGTTGGTAATTTTTTATACGTTTTTAGGGAAAATTTGATTTTTTCCCTATAAGTGGGGAGTTTTTGTCTTAAATTAAAATTGTATGCATTTAACTACAAAAACACGCTATAAATTCGAAACCCCTCAGACCATCTCAAAGTGATAAAATTGCATATTTATGTAAATTTTCCCATGTTTTTAGGGAAATTTTGTTTTTTTTTCTATAAGTGGGGAGTTTTTTAATATTAATTAAAAATCTATGCATTTAACTACACAAACGCGCCATACATTCGAATCTCCTCAGACCATCACAAAACGACAAAATTGCATATTTATGTAAATTTTCCCATGTTTTTAGAGAAATTTTGTTTTTTTTTCTTTAAGTGGGGAGTTTTTTATTATTAATTAAAAATCTATGCATTTAACTACACAAACGCGCCATACATTCGAATCTCCTCAGACCATCACAAAACGACAAAATTGCATATTTATGTAAATTTTCCCATGTTTTTAGAGAAATTTTGTTTTTTTTTCTTTAAGTGGGGAGTTTTTTATTATTAATTAAAAATCTATGCATTTAACTACACAAACGCGCTATACATTCGAATCTCCTCAGACCTTCACAAAACGACAAAATTGCATATTTATGTAAAATTTCCAATGTTTTTAGGGAAATATTTTTTTTTTCCCTTTAAGTGGGGAGTTTTTTATTATTAATTAAAAATCTATGCAGTTAACTACACAAACGCGCCATACATTTGAATCCCCTCAGACCATCACAAAACGATAAAATTGCATATTTATGTAAAATTTCCCATGTTTTTAGGGAAATTTTGTTTTTTTTCCTTAAAATGGGGAGTTTTTATTTCATAGACAAATTAAGCGTACCTAAACACACAAACGCGCTCTACAAGTCAAAACTGTCAGACCCCTCAATACAGGTGAAATAGCCTTAAAACATGTAAAATTTCTCTTTTACAAAATGGCTGCCACTTCATCCGCCATTTTGATTTTTGCAGTTTTCGGAATTTTCCCATGAATTTCACCATATATCCAACCATGTACAAAGAAAAACATCACCCCACCTCCCCCCCTTCTGGGAGATCAATTCACCTCAACTTGAATCGACGTCGAACTTTTTCAAAAATATAATCTCCCGTATTGCTCAGGGTTGCCAGCCGAAAGTGATAAAAATAGTCAAATGTCATTATTATGAGCCTTTCTGACTAAACTGCATCATTTTTTAAAATCCAAAACGGTTATTTCTATTTTTTATGTTTTTGGGGAAAATCTAAAAATTTTCCCTAAAAATGGGGAATTTTTATTTAGTTTGTATAGTCTACACATCAAACTACACAAATGCGCTATACAAGACAAATCGCCCCAACCACTCTAAACATGTGAAAAAACCAATCAAAAATCGTGAAAAAAAGTCACTTTTACAAAATGGCCGCCAAAGCAGTCCGCCATTTTGTTTTTTCAACTTTTCGGAATTTTCCCATAAACTGTACCATACAACTGATCATGTTCAAAAAAAATCATCACGCCACCTGCCTCCCTTCTGGGAGATCAATTCGCCTCAAGTTGGGTCGACGTAAAAAAATCCGAAAAAATATAATCTCGCCTATCGCCCAGGGTTGCCAGTCGAAAGTAATAAAAATGGTCAAATGTCATTAGTTCGGGTCCTGCCAACAAAACTGCATCAAATTTTAAAATCAAAAGTGGCCATTTCTACTTTTCATGTTTTTGGGGAAAATCTCGAAATTTACCCTTAAAATGGGGAAATTTTTTTCACATGGCAACTCTACTCGTCAAACTACACAACCGCTCCATACAAGTCAAACCTGTCAAACGCCTCGAACACGATAAAAAAATGCTTTGAAAATCCCCGAAAAAACACGTTTTTATAAAAAAATCTCCCCTCCCCCCGCAATTAAAAAAAAATCATTTTTTGGAATTTTCCCATAAATTTCATCATGTGCCCCACCGTTTACAAAAAACACCATCCCCCCACCTCCCCCCCTTCCGGGAGATCAATTCACCTCAAGTCGGGTCTGACACGCCCTAAACTTTGCTTCACTGCAACTCGGCCGCCATTTTGTTTTTTTATTTTTTTATATTTTTTTTATAATCTGTCAGACACTCTTAATACACCCTCGAAATATAAAAAAATGTATGGTCACCAAAATGGAGGAACAAAAAAAATTTTTTTTTTTTACAACTTTTTTTAAAAAGTCGAGGTTTTTCTCTACTCACCCGAGCACCCTGTACATATCCCTAAAACATTTTCATATCAAAAAATGGCTCCTTCTGGGAGAACAATCATGTCAGTCAGTGAATCAGTGGTAATCCAGCTTTATATATTATAACTAGAGGTTGCGTTGTGGCGCGGGCTGCAAGCAGCCGCGCGGTGCTTTGATGCTTTTGGTTTAGGTGGGAGACAGTTTTCAGTATGAATTTCAGTTTCAGCAGGGTATTGACTTGAATATTCCGTAGCAAATCTTTCTTGCGTTTTGTTATGCCTCGAAAACAGTGTTCACTATGTTTTTTTTAATTAAAGGGGTACTGACCATTTTGTTTGACGTGGGTGCTTTGATGCTTTCGGTTCGGTTTCAGCAGGGTATTGACTTGAACATATCGTAGCAAATCTTTCTTGCGTTTTGTTACGCCTTAAAAACTGTTTTCACTATGAATGCTTTATTAAAGGGGTACCGATGATTTTATTTCAGGTCGGATTAGTTTTCAGTATTAATTTCGGTTTCGGCAGGGTATTGACTTGAACAAACCGTAGCAAGTCATTGTTGTGTTTTGTTTTGGATTAAAAACTGTTTTCAGTATGAATTTCGTTATAAAAGGGGTACTGACGATTTTGTTTGACGTGGGAAACAGTTTTCAGTATGAATTTTAGTTTCAGCAGGGTATTGACTTGAACATACCGTAGCAAATCTTTCTTGCGTTTTGTTACGCCTTCAAAACTGTTTTTACTATGATTTTTCATTATAACAGGGGTACTGACGATTTTTGTTTTAGGTGGGATATGGTTTTCAGTATGAATTTTGGTGAGATACGGTTATTCACTTGACTATAACGTATCGAATATTTTATGGGGTTTAGTTTTCCCTTGAAATCAAATTTCAGTATGAAATTTGGTAACAGATGGATATTGACTTTGCCATAATACACTCACAACTTACAAATTCAAGAAATATTCGTTGTACACTCCCGGGCAATGAAAAGGTTCCACTGAGAAAAGCTAAACGGCAAAATCTAGCTTAATGCCGGCTTCTGCAACATTCACGTACATTTAACAGAGCGTCAGGATATTGATATTACCAACTAAAACGGTAATATTTTTTTCCAATTTTAAATTGAATCTTTGTTAAAATAAGGGTCGTATGGTGTCGGCATTTTGTGAGAGGAACTTATTCATTGCCCGGGAGTGTACAACGGATATTTCTTGAAATCGGCTTTACATAAAAAAAAACTCTAAAGGAATGTTAATATTTGCCGTGAAAACTATTTTCATAATGAATTACGGATTGTCTCACACAAATACGGTAGAAAAACTGATCAATATGGTCATTTTTTCGTTTCGTAAACATCGTTTTGTGTACAAATATTGGGTTCTTTAACATCTCATAAATCTGAGTCACCTCCATTCGCGCGTTTTTCTAGCGTCCCGATTATTAGTTTACTCTGTCCTAAAAAAGAAACTTTTTCATAGCAAAGAAATTTACAGGTTTTTTATTCATGAATTTCTTACGTGGGTTTGCTGTTTAAGACACAGTAAGTAGGATAAAGTGCGTTTTTTAACATTATAGAACTATGCTTAACTTAAATTTAATTCATAATTCGTTGCACATGTATGGAACTATAAACGCGGCCAAACTTACACTTTGTCTTTCTTTTTTATTCATTCAAGTTATTTTTTAGCCACAATCGGCTCTCAGGTTATATAGTTGTGTTGACGAGGGTTTGAGTAGTGTTGCCTCGCTTCGCTCGGCTCCCCAGGGTTTGCAGTATGGTGGTTCACATTGTTTTGCCTCGCTTCGCTCGGCACCTCTATTACGGTTAGGTTATACTTAAGTTTGATTGCCTCGCTGCGCTCGGCTCTTCAGTGGTTGTGGTATGATGTTTTGAAATGTTTTGCCTCGCTCCGCTCGGCTCTCCAGTTAAACAGGCAGTTGGTGATTAAAGTAGTATAGCCTCGCTTCGCTTGGCTCCTCTCCAGTCTCGGAATGATAGTTTCGGTTGTTTTGCCTCGCTTCGCTCGGCTCTTCGGGTTTTCGAGTGTTGATTTCAGTAGATTTGCCTCGCTCCGCTCGGCTCTCTAGGTTTTGGATTGATGGTTTAGGTGGTTTTGCCTCGCTTCGCTCGGCTTTCCACTTCTTAAATGGTACTTTCCCGTAGTTTTTCTTTATTGATTTTAATAATTATGATACGCAATGCCTCGATTCGCTCGGATTTCTTTTCATTATGGCAGAGTTACTTGTCGGATGCCTCGCTGCGCTCGGCTGGTTTTATTTTGGCATAGCTTGTAGAAGGACTATGGCCTCGCTGCGCTCGGCACTTAAACTGTGGAAAAGTTGACTTACATTTTGTATGTTTTTACGGAAAATATTTTTTCCCCTAAAAGTGGGAAATTTTATTTTAAATAATTATTGTTTGTATTTATCAACACAAATGCGCCATATACCATAAATCTGTCTGACCACTTCGAAGGAGTGAAATTGCTAATGTTGGTAATTTTTTCTACGTTTTTAGGTAAATTTTGTTTTTTTCCCGATAAGTGGGGAGTTTTTATTTTAAATTAAAATAGTATGCATTTAACTACACAAACGCGCTATACATTCGTAACCCCTCAGACTATCTCAAAGGGATAAAATTGCATATTTATGTAAATTTTCCCATGTTTTTAGGGAAATTTAGTTTTTTTTCCCTATAAGTGGGGAGTTTTTATTATAAATTAAAAATCTATGCATTTAACTACATAAACGCGCCATACATTTGAATCCCCTCAGACCATCGCAAAACGATAAAATTGCATATTTATGTAAAATTTCCCATGTTTTTAGGGAAATTTTGTTTTTTTTCCTAAAAATGGGGAGTTTTTATTTCATGAGCAAACTAAATGCATCCACCTACACAAACGCGCTCTACAAGTCAAAACTGTCAGACCACTCAATACAGGTGAAATAGCCTTAAAACATGTAAAATTTCTCTTTTACAAAATGGCTGCCACTTCATCCGCCATTTTGATTTTCGCAGTTTTCGGAATTTTCCCATGAATTTCACCATATATCCAACCATGTACAAATAAAAACATCACCCCACCTTCCTCCCTTCTGGGAGATCAATTCACCTCAACTTGAATCGACGTTGAACTTTTTCAAAAATATAATCTCCCGTATTTCTCAGGGTTGCCAGCCGAAAGTAATAAAAATAGTCAAATGTCATTAGTATGAGCCTTTCTGACTAAACTGCATCATTTTTTAGAATCCAAAACGGTTATTTCTATTTTTTATGTTTTTGGGGAAAATCTCAAAATTTTCCCTAAAAATGGGGAAATTTTATTTAACTGGTATAGTCTACCCAACAAACTACACAAATGCGCTATATAAAACAAATCTCCCCAACCACTCTAAACACGTGAAAAAACCAATCAAAAATCGCGAAAAAAAGTCACTTTTACAAAATGGCCGCCAAAGCAGTCCGCCATTTTGTTTTTTCAACTTTTCGGAATTTTCCCATAAACTGCACCATGCATCAGACCGTGTACAAAAAAAATCATCACCCCACCTGCCTCCCTTCTGGGAGATCAATTCACCTCAAGTTGGGTCGACGTAAAAAAATCGGAAAAAATATAATCTCGCCTATCGCCCAGGGTTGCCAGTCGAAAGTAATAAAAATGGTCAAATGTCATTAGTACGGGTCTTTCCGACAAAACTGCATCAAATTTTAAAATCAAAAGTGGCCATTTCTACTTTTCATGTTTTTGGGGAAAATCTCGAAATTTACCCTAAAAATGGGGAAAATTCTTTCACATGGCAACTCTACTCGTCAAACTACACAACCGCTCCATACAAGTCAAACCTGTCAAATGCCTCGAACACAATAAAAAAATGCTTTGAAAATCCCCGAAAAAACACGTTTTTATAAAAAAATCTGCCCTCCCCCCGCAATTAAAAAAAAATATTTTTTTGGAATTTTCCCGTAAATTTCATCATGTGCCCCACCGTTTACAAAAAACAGCATCCCCCCACCTCCCTCCCTTGCGGGAGATCAATTCACCTCAAGTTGAGTCTGACACGCCCTAAACTTTACGTCACTACAACTCGGCCGCCATTTTGTTTTTTTATTTTTTTATATTTTTTTTATAATCTGTCAGACACTCTAAATACACCCTCAAAATATGAAAAAATGTATGGTCACCAAAAAAGAGGAACAAAAAAATTTTTTTTATTTTTACAACTTTTTTTAAAAAGTCGAGGTTTTTCTCTACTCACCCGAGCACCCTGTACATTTCCTTAAAACATTTTTATATCAAAAAATGGCTCCTTCTGGGAGAACAATCATGTCAGTCAGTCAGTGAGTGGTAATCCAGCTTTATATATATAAACTAGAGGTCGCGTTGTGGCGCGGGCTGCAAGCAGCCGCGCGGTGCTTTGATGCTTTCGGTTTAGGTGGGAGACAGTTTTTCAGTATGATTTTCAGTTTCAGCAGGGTATTGACATGAGTATACCGTGGCAAATCTTTCTTGCGTTTTGTTATGCCTTGAAAACTGTGTTCACTATGTTTTTTTTTTTAATTAAAGGGGTACTGACGATTTTGTTTGACGTGTGAAACAGTTTTCAGTATGAATTTCAGTTTCAGCAGGGTATTGACTTGAATATACCGTAGCAAATCTTTCTTGCGTTTTGTTACGCCTTAAAAACTGTTTTTACTATAACAGGCGTACTGATGATTTTTGTTTTAGGTGGGATACGGTTTTCAGTATGAATTTTGGTGAGATACGGTTATTCACTTGACTAAAACGTATCGAATATTTTATGGGGTTTAGTTTTCCCTCGAAATGGATATTAACTTTGCCATAATACAACGGATATTTCTGGCATTAGGGTTTATATTTAAAAAAAAAAACACCACAGGAATGTTAATATTTGCCTTGAAAACAATTTTCATTGTGAATTACGGATAGTCTTCGTACAAATACGGTAGAGAAACTGATCCTATATGGTCATTTTATGGTTTCTTAAACTTTTCTTTCGTTAACTAATCGAGCCGACATAGTTTTGTGTACAAATATTGGGTTCTTTAACACCTCATTAAAAATCGGACTCACCTCCATTTGCGCGTTTTTCTAGCTTCTCGATTATTTATTTACTCTGTCCTGAAGAGAAACTTTTTCATAGCAACGAAATTTACAGGCTTTTTTTGACTCATTCATTTCTTATGTGGGTTTGCTGTTTAAAAGACACAGTAAGTAGGATAAAGTGCGTTTTTTAACATTATAGAACTATACTTTACTTAAATTCAATCCATAATTGGTTGCATACGTATTATGGAACTATAAACGCGCCCAAACTTACACTTTGTCTTTCTTTTTTATTCATTCAAGATATTTCTTGAATTTGGCTTTAAGTACATGAAAAAACTCCACAGGAATGTTAATATTTGCCTTGAAAATTTTTTTCATTATGAATTACGGATTGTCTCACACAAATACGGACATTTTTCGGTTTCGTAAACTTTACCTAGTATCGAGATGACATCGTTTTGTGTACAAATATTGGGTTCTTTAACACTTCATAAATTAGCTGAGTCACCTCCATTCGCGCGTTTTTCTAGCGTCTCTATTATTAGTTTACTCTGTCCTGAAAATAAACTTTTTCATAACAACGAAATATACAGGCTTTTTTTATTCATTAGTTTCTTATGTGGGTTTGCTGTTTAAGACACAGTAAGTAGGATAAAGTGCATTTTGAACATTATAGAACTATGTTTTACTTAAATTTAATTCATAATTGGTTGCACACGTATGGAACTATGAACGCGGCCAAACTTACACTTTGTCTTTCAAGTTATTTCTTAGCCACAATCGGCTCTCAGGTTATATAGTTGTGTTGACGAGGGTTTGAGTAGTGTTGCCTCGCTTCGCTCGGCTCTCCAGGGTTTGCAGTATGGTGGTTCGCATCGTTTTGCCTCGCTTCGCTCGGCTCCTCTTTTACGGTTAGGCTATAAATACTTAAGTTGGATTGCCTCGCTGCGCTCGGCTCTTCAGTGGTTGTAGTATGATGTTTTGAAATGTTTTGCCTCGCTGCGCTCGGCTCTTCAATGTTTGTGGTAGGATGGTTTGGATTGTTTTGCCTCTCTGCGCTCGGCCTTCCAGTTAAACAGGCAGATAGTGATTAAAGTAGTTTAGCCTCGCTTCGCTCGGCTCCTCTCCAGGTCTCGGAATGGTAGACTCGGTTGTTTTGCCTCGCTTCGCTCGGCTCTGCAGTTACATAGGCACTTGCTGTTTATTGTACTTTAGCCTCGCTTCGCTCGGCTCTTCTGGTTTTCGGATGTTGGTTTCAGTAGTTTTGCCTCGCTCCGTTCGGCTCTCTAGGTTTTGGATTGATGGTTTAGGTTGTTTTGCCTCGCTTCGCTCGGCTTTCCACTTCTTAAACGGGACTTTTCCCGTAGTTTTTCATTACTGATATTAATAATTATGATACCTAATGCCTCGCTTCGCTCGGATTTTTTTTCTTTATGGCAGGGTTACTTGTCGGATGCCTCGCTGCGCTCGGCTGGTTTTATTTTGGTATAGCTTGTAGAAGGACTATGGCCTCGCTGCGCTCGGCACTTAAACTGTGATAAAGTTGATTTACATTTTGTATGATTTTTCGGAAAATATTTTTTCCCTTAAAAGTGGGGAGTTTTTATTTTAAATAATAATTGTTTGTATTTATCTTCACAAATGCGCCATATACCATAAATCTGTAGGACTACTTCAAAGGGATGAAATTGCTAATGTTGGTAATTTTTTCTACGTTTTTAGGAAAATTTTGATTTTTTTCCCTAAAAGTGGGGAGTTTTTATTTTAAATTAAAATTATATGCATGTAACTACACAATCGCGCTATACATTCATAACCCCTCAGACCATCTCAAAGGGATAAAATTGCATATTTATGTAAAATTTCCCATGTTTTTAGGGAAATTTTGTTTTTTTTTCCCTACAAGTGGGGAGTTTTTATTTTAAATTAAAATTCTGTACATTTAATTGCACAATCGCGCTATACATTCATAACCCCTCAGACCATTTCAAAGGGATAAAATTGCATATTTATATGAAATTTCCCATGTTTTTAGGGAAATTTTGTTTTTTTTCCCTACAAGAGGGGAGTTTTTATTTTAAATTAAAATTCTTTACATTTAACTACACAATCGCGCTATACATTTATAACCCCTCAGACCATCTCAAAGGGATAAAATTGCATATTTATGTAAAATTTCCCATGTTTTTAGAGAAATTTTGTTTTTTTTTCTATAAGTGGGGAGTTTTTTATTATTAATTAAAAATCTATGCATTTAACTACACAAACGCGCCATACATTCGAATCTCCTCAGACCATCACAAAACGATAAAATTGCATATTTATGTATAATTTCTCATGTTTTTAGGGAAATTTTGTTTTTTTCCCTAAAAATGGGGAGTTTTTATTTCATAAAAAAACTAAATGCATTCACCTACACAAACGCGCCCTACAAGACAAAACTGTCAGACCACTCAATACAGGTGAAATAGCCTTAAAACATGTAAAATTTCTCTTTTACAAAATGGCTGCCACTTCATCCGCCATTTTGATTTTTGCAGTTTTCGGAATTTTCCTATTAATTACACCATATATCCAACCATGTACAAAGAAAATCATCACCCCACCTCCTCCTCTTCTGGGAGATCAATTCACCTCAACTCGAATTGACGTCGAACTTTTTCAAAAATATAATCTCCCGTATTTCTCAGGGTTGCCAGCCGAAAGTAATAAAAATAGTCAAATGTCATTAGTATGAGCCTTTCTGACTAAACTGCTTCATTTTTTTAAATCCAAAACGGTTATTTCTATTTTTCAGGTTTTTGGGGAAAATCTCAAAATTTTCCCTAAAAATGGGGAATTTTTATTTAGTAGGTATAATCTACTCAACAAACTACACAAATGCGCCATACAAGACAAATCTTCCCAACGACTCTAAATAGGTAAAAAATCCAATCAAAAATCGTGAAAAAAAGTCACCTTTACAAAATGGCCGCCAAAGCAGTCCGCCATTTTGTTTTTTCAACTTTTCGGAATTTTCCCATAAACTGCATCATACAACAGACCGTGTACAAAAAAAATCATCACCCCACCTGCCTCCCTTCTGGGAGATCAATTCACCTCAAGTTGGGTCGACGTAAAAAAATCGGAAAAAATATAATCTCGCCTATCGCCCAGGGTTGCCAGTCGAAAGTAATAAAAATGGTCAAATGTCATTAGTACGGGTCTTTCCGACAAAACTGCATCAAATTTTAAAATCAAAAGTGGCCATTTCTACTTTTCATGTTTTTGGGGAAAATCTCGAAATTTACCCTAAAAATGGGGAAAATTCTTTCACATGGCAACTCTACTCGTCAACCTACACAATCGCTCTATACAAGTCAAACCTGTCAAATGCCTCGAACACAATAAAAAAATGCTTTGAAAATCCCCGAAAAAACACGTTTTTATAAAAAAATCTCCCCTCCCCCGCAATTAAAAAAAAAACAATTTTTTTGAATTTTCCCTTAAATTCCATCATGTGCCCCACCGTTTACAAAAAAAACCATCCCCCCACCTCCCCCCCTTCCGGGAGATCAATTCACCTCAAGTCGGGTCTGACACGCCCTAAACTTTACTTGACTGCAACTCGGCCGCCATTTTGTTTTTTTATTTTTTTATATTTTTTTTATAATCTGTCAGACACTCTAAATACACCCTCGAAATATGAAAAAATGTATGGTCACACACAAAAATGTAGAGCACGCACTTTTTTTTTTTAATTAAAGGGGTACTGACGATTTTGTTTGACGTGTGAAACAGTTTTCAGTATGAATTTCAGTTTCAGCAGGGTATTGACTTGAATATACCGTAGCAAATCTTTCTTGCGTTTTGTTACGCCTTAAAAACTGTTTTTACTATAACAGGCGTACTGATGATTTTTGTTTTAGGTGGGATACGGTTTTCAGTATGAATTTTGGTGAGATACGGTTATTCACTTGACTAAAACGTATCGAATATTTTATGGGGTTTAGTTTTCCCTCGAAATGGATATTAACTTTGCCATAATACAACGGATATTTCTGGCATTAGGGTTTATATTTAAAAAAAAAAACACCACAGGAATGTTAATATTTGCCTTGAAAACAATTTTCATTGTGAATTACGGATAGTCTTCGTACAAATACGGTAGAGAAACTGATCCTATATGGTCATTTTATGGTTTCTTAAACTTTTCTTTCGTTAACTAATCGAGCCGACATAGTTTTGTGTACAAATATTGGGTTCTTTAACACCTCATTAAAAATCGGACTCACCTCCATTTGCGCGTTTTTCTAGCTTCTCGATTATTTATTTACTCTGTCCTGAAGAGAAACTTTTTCATAGCAACGAAATTTACAGGCTTTTTTTGACTCATTCATTTCTTATGTGGGTTTGCTGTTTAAAAGACACAGTAAGTAGGATAAAGTGCGTTTTTTAACATTATAGAACTATACTTTACTTAAATTCAATCCATAATTGGTTGCATACGTATTATGGAACTATAAACGCGCCCAAACTTACACTTTGTCTTTCTTTTTTATTCATTCAAGATATTTCTTGAATTTGGCTTTAAGTACATGAAAAAACTCCACAGGAATGTTAATATTTGCCTTGAAAATTTTTTTCATTATGAATTACGGATTGTCTCACACAAATACGGACATTTTTCGGTTTCGTAAACTTTACCTAGTATCGAGATGACATCGTTTTGTGTACAAATATTGGGTTCTTTAACACTTCATAAATTAGCTGAGTCACCTCCATTCGCGCGTTTTTCTAGCGTCTCTATTATTAGTTTACTCTGTCCTGAAAATAAACTTTTTCATAACAACGAAATATACAGGCTTTTTTTATTCATTAGTTTCTTATGTGGGTTTGCTGTTTAAGACACAGTAAGTAGGATAAAGTGCATTTTGAACATTATAGAACTATGTTTTACTTAAATTTAATTCATAATTGGTTGCACACGTATGGAACTATGAACGCGGCCAAACTTACACTTTGTCTTTCAAGTTATTTCTTAGCCACAATCGGCTCTCAGGTTATATAGTTGTGTTGACGAGGGTTTGAGTAGTGTTGCCTCGCTTCGCTCGGCTCTCCAGGGTTTGCAGTATGGTGGTTCGCATCGTTTTGCCTCGCTTCGCTCGGCTCCTCTTTTACGGTTAGGCTATAAATACTTAAGTTGGATTGCCTCGCTGCGCTCGGCTCTTCAGTGGTTGTAGTATGATGTTTTGAAATGTTTTGCCTCGCTGCGCTCGGCTCTTCAATGTTTGTGGTAGGATGGTTTGGATTGTTTTGCCTCTCTGCGCTCGGCCTTCCAGTTAAACAGGCAGATAGTGATTAAAGTAGTTTAGCCTCGCTTCGCTCGGCTCCTCTCCAGGTCTCGGAATGGTAGACTCGGTTGTTTTGCCTCGCTTCGCTCGGCTCTGCAGTTACATAGGCACTTGCTGTTTATTGTACTTTAGCCTCGCTTCGCTCGGCTCTTCTGGTTTTCGGATGTTGGTTTCAGTAGTTTTGCCTCGCTCCGTTCGGCTCTCTAGGTTTTGGATTGATGGTTTAGGTTGTTTTGCCTCGCTTCGCTCGGCTTTCCACTTCTTAAACGGGACTTTTCCCGTAGTTTTTCATTACTCATATTAATAATTATGATACCTAATGCCTCGCTTCGCTCGGATTTTTTTTCTTTATGGCAGGGTTACTTGTCGGATGCCTCGCTGCGCTCGGCTGGTTTTATTTTGGTATAGCTTGTAGAAGGACTATGGCCTCGCTGCGCTCGGCACTTAAACTGTGATAAAGTTGATTTACATTTTGTATGATTTTTCGGAAAATATTTTTTCCCTTAAAAGTGGGGAGTTTTTATTTTAAATAATAATTGTTTGTATTTATCTTCACAAATGCGCCATATACCATAAATCTGTAGGACTACTTCAAAGGGATGAAATTGCTAATGTTGGTAATTTTTTCTACGTTTTTAGGAAAATTTTGATTTTTTTCCCTAAAAGTGGGGAGTTTTTATTTTAAATTAAAATTATATGCATGTAACTACACAATCGCGCTATACATTCATAACCCCTCAGACCATCTCAAAGGGATAAAATTGCATATTTATGTAAAATTTCCCATGTTTTTAGGGAAATTTTGTTTTTTTTTCCCTACAAGTGGGGAGTTTTTATTTTAAATTAAAATTCTGTACATTTAATTGCACAATCGCGCTATACATTCATAACCCCTCAGACCATTTCAAAGGGATAAAATTGCATATTTATATGAAATTTCCCATGTTTTTAGGGAAATTTTGTTTTTTTTCCCTACAAGAGGGGAGTTTTTATTTTAAATTAAAATTCTTTACATTTAACTACACAATCGCGCTATACATTTATAACCCCTCAGACCATCTCAAAGGGATAAAATTGCATATTTATGTAAAATTTCCCATGTTTTTAGAGAAATTTTGTTTTTTTTTCTATAAGTGGGGAGTTTTTTATTATTAATTAAAAATCTATGCATTTAACTACACAAACGCGCCATACATTCGAATCTCCTCAGACCATCACAAAACGATAAAATTGCATATTTATGTATAATTTCTCATGTTTTTAGGGAAATTTTGTTTTTTTCCCTAAAAATGGGGAGTTTTTATTTCATAAAAAAACTAAATGCATTCACCTACACAAACGCGCCCTACAAGACAAAACTGTCAGACCACTCAATACAGGTGAAATAGCCTTAAAACATGTAAAATTTCTCTTTTACAAAATGGCTGCCACTTCATCCGCCATTTTGATTTTTGCAGTTTTCGGAATTTTCCTATTAATTACACCATATATCCAACCATGTACAAAGAAAATCATCACCCCACCTCCTCCTCTTCTGGGAGATCAATTCACCTCAACTCGAATTGACGTCGAACTTTTTCAAAAATATAATCTCCCGTATTTCTCAGGGTTGCCAGCCGAAAGTAATAAAAATAGTCAAATGTCATTAGTATGAGCCTTTCTGACTAAACTGCTTCATTTTTTTAAATCCAAAACGGTTATTTCTATTTTTCAGGTTTTTGGGGAAAATCTCAAAATTTTCCCTAAAAATGGGGAATTTTTATTTAGTAGGTATAATCTACTCAACAAACTACACAAATGCGCCATACAAGACAAATCTTCCCAACGACTCTAAATAGGTAAAAAATCCAATCAAAAATCGTGAAAAAAAGTCACCTTTACAAAATGGCCGCCAAAGCAGTCCGCCATTTTGTTTTTTCAACTTTTCGGAATTTTCCCATAAACTGCATCATACAACAGACCGTGTACAAAAAAAATCATCACCCCACCTGCCTCCCTTCTGGGAGATCAATTCACCTCAAGTTGGGTCGACGTAAAAAAATCGGAAAAAATATAATCTCGCCTATCGCCCAGGGTTGCCAGTCGAAAGTAATAAAAATGGTCAAATGTCATTAGTACGGGTCTTTCCGACAAAACTGCATCAAATTTTAAAATCAAAAGTGGCCATTTCTACTTTTCATGTTTTTGGGGAAAATCTCGAAATTTACCCTAAAAATGGGGAAAATTCTTTCACATGGCAACTCTACTCGTCAACCTACACAATCGCTCTATACAAGTCAAACCTGTCAAATGCCTCGAACACAATAAAAAAATGCTTTGAAAATCCCCGAAAAAACACGTTTTTATAAAAAAATCTCCCCTCCCCCGCAATTAAAAAAAAAACAATTTTTTTGAATTTTCCCTTAAATTCCATCATGTGCCCCACCGTTTACAAAAAAAACCATCCCCCCACCTCCCCCCCTTCCGGGAGATCAATTCACCTCAAGTCGGGTCTGACACGCCCTAAACTTTACTTGACTGCAACTCGGCCGCCATTTTGTTTTTTTATTTTTTTATATTTTTTTTATAATCTGTCAGACACTCTAAATACACCCTCGAAATATGAAAAAATGTATGGTCACCAAAACAGAGGAGCAAAAAAAATTTTTTTTTTTTACAACTTTTTTTAAAAAGTCTAGGTTTTTCTCTACTCACCCGAGCACCCTGTACATTTCCCTAAAACATTTTTATATCAAAAAATGGCTCCTTCTGGGAGAACAATCATGTCAATGAGTGTGTCAGTGGTAATCCAGCTATATATATTATAATAACTAGAGGTCGCGTTGTGGCGCGGGCTGCAAGCAGCCGCGCGGGGCTTTGATGCCTTTGAATTTTGGTTTCAGCAGGGTATTGACTTGAACATACCGTAGCAAATCTATCTTGCGTTTTTATAGGCCTTAAAAACGGTTTTCACTATAAATTTCTATATTAAAGGGATACTGATTATTTTATTTCAGGTGGGATTAGTTTTCAGTATGAATTTCGGTTTCAGCAGGGTATTGACTTGAACAAACCGTAGCAAGTCTTTGTCATGTTTTGTTTTGGATTAAAAAGTGTCTTCAGTATGAATTTCGTTATAAAAGGGGTACTGATGATTTTATTTCAGGGGGTGATACAGTTTTCTATATGAATTTCGGTTTCAGCAGGGTATTGACTTGAACATATCGTAGCAAATCTTTCTTGCGTTTTGTTACGCCTTAAAAACTGTGTTCACTATAATTTTTTTAAATTAAAGGGGTACTGACGATTTTGTTTGACGTGGGAAACAGCTTTCAGTATGAATTTCGGTTTCAGCAGGGTATTCACTTGAATATACCGTAGCAAATCTTTCTTGCGTTTTGTTATGCCTTAAAAACAGTTAACTATGGTTTTCATTATAATATGGGTACCTATTGATGATTTTGTTTTAGGTGGGATACTGTTTTCGTTATGAATTTTGGTGAGATACGGTTATTCACTTGACTATAATGTATCGAATATTTTATGGGGTTTAGTTTTCCCTTGAAATCTAATTTCACTATGAAATTTCGTAACAGATGGGTATTGAATTTGCCATAATACACTCACGGGCAATGAAAAGGTTCCACTGAGAACAGCTAACTAAACGGAAAAATCTAGCTAAATACCGTATTCTGCAACATTGACGTACATTTAACAGAGCGTCAGGATATTACTTACTAAAAACGGTAATAATTTGTTCCAATTTTAAATTAAATCTTTGTAAAAATTGGGGTCGTATGGTGTCGGCATTTTGTGAGTGGAACATTTTCATTACCCGGGAGTGTACAACGAATATTTCTTGAATTTGGCTTTAAGTATGTGAAAAAACTCCACAGGAATGTTACTTAAAAACTTGAAAACTTTTATCATTATGAATTACGGATTGTCTCACACAAATACGGTCATTTTTCGGTTTCGTAAACTTTACCTAATATCGAGATGACATCGTTTTGTGTACAAATATTGGGTTCTTTAACACCTCATAAATCTGAGTCACCTCCATTCGCGCGTTTTTCTAGCGTCTCTATTATTAGTTTACTCTGTCCAGAAAAGAAACTTTTTCATAGCAACTTAATTTACAGGCTTTTTTTATTCATTAGTTTCTTATAAGGGTTTGCTGTTTAAGACACAGTAAGTAGAATAAAGTGCATTTTTTAACATTATAGAGCTATGTTTTACCTACTTAAATTTAATTCATAATTGGTTGCACACGTATGGAACTATAAACGCGGCCAAACTTACACTTTGTCTTTCAAGTTATTTCTTAGCCACAATCGGCTCTTAGGTTATATAGTAGTGTTGACGAGGGTTTGAGTAGTGTTGCCTCGCTTCGCTCGGCTCCTCTTTTACGGTTAGGTTATAAATACTTAAGTTGTATTGCCTCGCTGCGCTCGGCTCTCCAATGTTTGTGGTATGATGGTTTGTATTGTTTTGCCTCGCTGCGCTCGGCCATCCAGTTAAACAGGCAGTTGGTGATTAAAGTAGTTTAGCCTCGCTTCGCTCGGCTCCTCTCCAGGTCTCGGGATGGCATTCTCGGTAGTTTTGCCTCGCTTCGCTCGGCTCTGCAGTTACATAGGCACTTGCTGTTTATTGTACTTTAGCCTCGCTTCGCTCGGCTCTTCGGGTTTTCGGATGTTGGTTTCAGTAGTTTTGCCTCGCTCCGCTCGGCTCTATAGGTTTTGGATTGATGGTTTAGGTTGTTTTGCCTCACTTCGCTCGGCTTTCCACTTCTTAAACGGGACTTTTCCCGTAGTTTTTCTTTATTGATATTAATAATTGTGATGCGTTATGCCTCGCTTCGCTCGGATGGTTTATGGTATTTTGGTATAGCTTGTAGAAGGACTACGGCCTCGCTGCGCTCGGCACTGAAACGGTGGTAAAGTTGATTTACATTTTGTATGTTTTTGGGGAAAATATGTTTTCCCCTAAAAGTGGGGAGTTTTTTATTTTAAATAATAATTGTTTGTATTTATCTTCACAAATGCGCCATATACCATAAATCTGTCTAACCACTTCAAAGGGGTGAAATTGCTGATTTTGGCATTTTTTCTACGTTTTTAGGGAAATCTTGTTTTTTTTTCCTTATAAGTGGTGAATTTTTATTTTAAATTTAAGTTGTATGCATTTAACTACACAAACGCACTATACATTTGCAACCCCTCAGACCATCTCAAAGGGATAAAATTGCATATTTTTGTAAAATTTCCCATGTTTTTAGGGAAATTTTGGTTTTTTCCCTAATAAGTGGGGAGTTTTTATTTAAAAAAATTATTCTTTGTATTTATCTTCACAAATGCGCCTATACCACAAATCTTTCCGACCACTTCAAAGGGGTGAAATTGCTAATGTTGGTAATTTTTTCTACGTTTTTAGGGAAATTTTGATTTTTTCCCTACAAGTGGGGAGATTTTTTTTAAATAATTATTGTTTGTATTTATCTACACAAATGCGCCATATACCATAAATCTGTCTGACCACTTCAACGGGGTGAAATTGCTAATGTTGGTAATTCTTTATACGTTTTTAGGGAAATTTTGATTTTTTTCCCCTTAAGTGGGGAGATTTTATGTTAAATTAAAATTGTATGCATTTAACTACACAAACACGCTATACATTCGAATCCCCTCAGACCATCTCAAAGTGATAAAATTGCATATTTATGTAAATTTTCCCATGTTTTTTGGGAAATTTTTTTTTTTTTTCCTAAAAGTGGGGAGTTTTTATTATTAATTAAAAATTTATGCATTTAACTACACAAACGCGCCATACATTCGAATCCTTTCAGACCATCACAAAACGATAAAATTGCATATTTATGTAAAATTTCCCATGTTTTTAGGGAAATTTTGTTTTTTTCCCTAACAATGGGGAGTTTTTATTTCATAGAAAAATTAAGTGTACCTAAACACACAAACGTGCTCTACAAGTCAAAACTGTCAGACCACTCAATACAGGTGAAATAGCCTTAAGACATGTAAAATTTCTCTTTTACAAAATGGCTACCACTTCATCCGCCATTTTGATTTTTGCAGTTTTCGGAATTTTCCTATTAATTTCACCATATATCCAACCATGTACAAAGAAAATCATCACCCCACCTCCTCCCCTTCTGGGAGATCAATTCACCTCAACTTGAATCGACGTCGAACTTTTTCAAAAATATAATCTCCCGTATTTCTCAGGGTTGCCAGCCGAAAGTAATAAAAATAGTCAAATGTCATTAGTATGAGCCTTTCTGACTAAATTGCATCATTGTTTAAAATCCAAAACGGTTATTTCAATTTTTCAGGTTTTTGGGGAAAATCTCAAAATTTTCCCTAAAAATGGGGAAATTTTATTTAACTGGTATAGTCTACCCAACAAACTACACAAATGCGCGATACAAGACAAATCTCCCCAACCACTCTAAACATGTGAAAAAACTAATCAAAAATCAGGAAAAAAAGTCACTTTTACAAAATGGCCGCCAAAGCAGTCCGCCATTTTGTTTTTTCAACTTTTCGGAATTTTCCCATAAACTGCACCATACATCAGACCGTGTACAAAAAAAATCATCACCCCACCTGCCTCCCTTCTGGGAGATCAATTCACCTCAAGTTGGGTCGACGTAAAAAAATCCGAAAAAATATAATCTCGCCTATCGCCCAGGGTTGCCAGTCGAAAGTAATAAAAATGGTCAAATGTCATTAGTACGAGTTTTGCCAACAAAACTGCATCAAATTTTAAAATCAAAAGTGGCCATTTCTACTTTTCATGTTTTTGGGGAAAATCTCGAAATTTACCCTAAAAATGGGGAATTTTTTTTCACATGGCAACTCTACTTGTCAAACTACACAACCGCTCCATACAAGTCAAACCTGTCAAATGCCCCCAACACAATAAAAAAATGCTTTGAAAATCCCCGAAAAAACACGTTTTTATAAAAAAATCTCCCCTCCCCCCGCAATTAAAAAAAATACATTTTTTGGAATTTTCCCATAAATTTCATCATGTGTCCCCCCGTTTACAAAAAACACCATCCCCCCACCTCCCCCCCTTCCGGGAGATCAATTCACCTCAAGTCGGGTCTGACACGCCCTAAACTTTGCTTCACTGCAACTCGGCCGCCATTTTGTTTTTTTATTTTTTTATATTTTTTTTATAATCTGTCAGGCATTCTAAACCCACCCTCAAAATATAAAAAAATGTATGGTCACCAAAATGGAGGAACAAAAAAAATTTTTTTTTTTTACAACTTTTTTTAAAAAGTCGGATTTTTTCTCTACTCACCCGAGCATCCTGTACATTTCCCTAAAACATTTTTATATCAAAAAATGGCTCCTTCTGGGAGAACAATCATGTCAGTCAGTGAATCAGTGGTAATCCAGCTTTATATATTATAAATAATAATTGTTATGCCTTCAAAACTGTTTTCACTATGAATTTCTATATTAAAGGGGTACCTCCTGATGATTTTGTTTTAGGTAGTTATACATTTTCAGTACGAATATTGGTTTCAGCAGGGTATTGACTTGAATATACTGTAGCAAATCTTTCTTGCGTTTTGTAAGGGCTTAAAAACTATTTTCATTATGAATTTCGATATCATGTCGGTATTGATGCTTTAGTTTTTGTTTTCAAAACAGTTTTTTAAGTATAATAATCGGTCAGCTGGCTTTACTTATAATATACCACATTTCTGGCGTTTTCCTTTGTATTCAAATTTGAGTAAAGAATACTGGCTTTATGCTTATGATTTTCTTATTATGAAATGTTTCTATTATAATTACTTTATTGGTATTCATTTCGCCTTAAAAATACCAGTAGGAAAATTCAGGTAGGTATACTTTACAATGACGTAGTGGATCTTTCTGGTGTTCAAGTCAAAGACGCATCCAAATATTCGGACCATATCCCAAAACTCCATCCCGTACTCGTACTCAAAAAAATTGGTTCCTGTTACGGATTGTCTCACACAAATACGGTAGAGAAACTAATCTATATGAAAAAAAAATGGTTTCGTAAACTTTACCTAGTATCGAGCCGACATCGTTTTGTGTACAAATATTGGGTTTTTTAATACCTCATAAGTTTGAGTCACCCCCATTCGCGCGTTTTTCTAGCATCTCGATTATTAGTTTACTCTGTCCTGAAGAAAAACTTTTTCATAGAAAAGAAATACACAGGCTTTTTTTTTATTCATTAATTTCTTACGTGGGTTTGCTGTTTAAGACTATTTTTACAGAACTATGTTTTACTTCAATTTAATCCATAATTGGAGCGATAAACGCCCAAACATGCACTTTGTCTTTTTTTTATTCATTCAAGATATTTCTTAGTCACAATCGGCTCTCAGGTTATATAGTTGTGTTGACGAGGTTTTGAGTAGTGTTGCCTCGCTTCGCTCGGCTCTCCAGGGTTTGAAGTATGGTGGTTCGCATTGTTTTGCCTCGCTTTGCTCGGCTCCTCTTTTGCGGTAAGGTTATACTTAAGTT
Organism: Plutella xylostella; assembly: GCF_932276165.1. Classification (NCBI taxonomy): domain Eukaryota; kingdom Metazoa; phylum Arthropoda; class Insecta; order Lepidoptera; family Plutellidae; genus Plutella; species Plutella xylostella. The sequence continues at coordinate 5,302,902 of NC_064010.1, forward strand.
GTATTGCCTCGCTGCACTCGGCTCTTCAGTGGTTGTGGCAAGATGTTTTGAAATGTTTTGCCTCGCTGCGCTCGGCTCACCAAGGCTTGAGGTATGATGGTTTGGATTGTTTTGCCTCGCTGCGCTCGGCTCTCCAGTCAAACTGGCAGTTGGTGATTAAAGTAGCTTAGCCTCGCTTCGCTCGGCTCCTCTCTAGGTCTCGGAATGATAATTTCGGTTGTTTTTCCTCGCTTCGTTCGGCTTTGCAGTTACATAGGCACTTGCTGTTTATTGCGCTTTAGCCTCGCTTCGCTCGGCTCATCGGGTTTCCAGATGTTGATTTCAGTAGTTTTTCCTCGCTCCGCTCGGCTCTCTAGGTTTTGAATTGATGGTTTAGGTTGTTTTGCCTCGCTTCGCTCGGCTTTCCACTTCTTAAACGGGACTTTTCCCGTAGTTTTTCTTTATTGATAATAATTATTATGATACGTAATGCCTCGCTTCGCTCGGATTTCTTTTCTTTATGGCAGGGTTACTTGTCGATCGGATGCCTCGCTACGCTCGGCTGGTTTTATTTTGGTATAGCTTGTAGGAGGACTATGGCCTCGCTGCGCTCGGCACTCAATCTGTGGTAAAGTTGATTTACATTTTGTATGTTTTTAGGGAAAATATTTTTTCCCCTAAAAGTAAGGAGTTTTTAATTTAAATAATTTTTGTCTTTATCTACACAAATGCGCCATATATCTGTCTGACCACTTCAAAGGGGTGAAATTGCTATTGTTGGTAATTTTTCTACGTTTTTAGTCACCCCCATTCGCGCGTTTTTCTAGCATCTCGATTATTAGTTTACTCTGTCCTGAAGAAAAACTTTTTCATAGAAAAGAAATACACAGGCTTTTTTTTTATTCATTAATTTCTTACGTGGGTTTGCTGTTTAAGACTATTTTTACAGAACTATGTTTTACTTCAATTTAATCCATAATTGGAGCGATAAACGCCCAAACATGCACTTTGTCTTTTTTTTATTCATTCAAGATATTTCTTAGTCACAATCGGCTCTCAGGTTATATAGTTGTGTTGACGAGGTTTTGAGTAGTGTTGCCTCGCTTCGCTCGGCTCTCCAGGGTTTGAAGTATGGTGGTTCGCATTGTTTTGCCTCGCTTTGCTCGGCTCCTCTTTTGCGGTAAGGTTATACTTAAGTTGTATTGCCTCGCTGCACTCGGCTCTTCAGTGGTTGTGGCAAGATGTTTTGAAATGTTTTGCCTCGCTGCGCTCGGCTCACCAAGGCTTGAGGTATGATGGTTTGGATTGTTTTGCCTCGCTGCGCTCGGCTCTCCAGTCAAACTGGCAGTTGGTGATTAAAGTAGTTTAGCCTCGCTTCGCTCGGCTCCTCTCTAGGTCTCGGAATGATAATTTCGGTTGTTTTTCCTCGCTTCGTTCGGCTTTGCAGTTACATAGGCACTTGCTGTTTATTGCGCTTTAGCCTCGCTTCGCTCGGCTCATCGGGTTTCCAAATGTTGATTTCAGTAGTTTTTCCTCGCTCCGCTCGGCTCTCTAGGTTTTGAATTGATGGTTTAGGTTGTTTTGCCTCGCTTCGCTCGGCTTTCCACTTCTTAAACGGGACTTTTCCCGTAGTTTTTCTTTATTGATAATAATTATTATGATACGTAATGCCTCGCTTCGCTCGGATTTCTTTTCTTTATGGCAGGGTTACTTGTCGATCGGATGCCTCGCTACGCTCGGCTGGTTTTATTTTGGTATAGCTTGTAGGAGGACTATGGCCTCGCTGCGCTCGGCACTCAATCTGTGGTAAAGTTGATTTACATTTTGTATGTTTTTAGGGAAAATATTTTTTCCCCTAAAAGTAAGGAGTTTTTATTTTAAATAATTTTTGTCTTTATCTACACAAATGCGCCATATATCTGTCTGACCACTTCAAAGGGGTGAAATTGCTATTGTTGGTAATTTTTCTACGTTTTTAGGGAAATTTTGATTTTTTCCCTACAAGTGGGGAGTTTTTATTTAAAATAATTATTGTTTGTATTTATCTACACAAATGCGCCATATACCATAAATCTGTTGGACCAATTCAACGGGGTGAAAATGCTAATGTTGGTAATTTTTGGTACGTTTTTAGGGAATTTTTGATTTTTTCCCAACAAGTGGGGAGTTTTTATTTTAAATAATTATTGTTTGTATTTATCTACACAAATGAACCATATACCATAAATCTGTTTGACCACTTCAACGGGCCGAAATTGCTAATGTTGGTAATTTTTTGTACGTTTTTAGGGAAATTTCGATTTTTTCCCTACAAGTGGGGAGTTTTTATTTTAAATAATTATTGTTTGTATTTATCTACACAAATGCGCCATATACCATAAATCTGTCTGACCACTTCAACGGGGTGAAATTGCTAATGTTGGTAATTTTTTATACGTTTTTAGGGAAATTTTGTTTTTTTTCCCTACAAGTGGGGAGTTTTTTTATTAATTAAAACTCTATGCATTTAACTACACAAACGCGCCATACATTCGAATCTCCTCAGACCATCACAAAACGATAAAATTGCATATTTATGTAAAATTTCCCATGTTTTTAGGGAAATTTTGTTTTTTTCCCTAAAAATAGGGAGTTTTTATTTCATAGAAAAATTAAGCGTACCTAAACACACAAACGTGCTCTACAAGTCAAAACTGTCAGACCACTCAATACAGGTGAAATAGCCTTAAAACATGTAAAATTTATCTTTTACAAAATGGCTGCCATTTCATCCGCCATTTAGATTTTTGCAGTTTTCGGAATTTTCCTATTAATTTCACCATATATCCAACCATGTACAAAGAAAAACATCACCCCACCTTCCCCCCTTCTGGGAGATCAATTCACCTCAACTTGAATCGACGTCGAACTTTTTCAAAAATATAATCTCCCGTATTTCTCAGGGTTGCCAGCCGAAAGTAATAAAAATAGTGAAATGTCATTAGTATGAGCCTTTCTGAATAAACTGCATCATTTTTTTTAATCCAAAACGGTTATTTCTATTTTTCAGGTTTTTGGGGAAAATCTCAAAATTTTCCCTAAAAATGGGGAAATTTTATATAACTGGTAAAACCTACCCTACAAACTACACAAATGCGCGATACAAGACAAATCTCCCAAACCACTCTAAATAGGTAAAAAATCCAATCAAAAATCGTGAAAAAAAGTCACTTTTACAAAATGGCCGCCAAAGCAGTCCGCCATTTTGTTTTTTCAACTTTTCGGAATTTTCCCATAAACTGCACCATACATCAGACCGTGTACAAAAAAAATCATCACCCCACCTGCATCCCTTCTGAGAGATCAATTCACCTCAAGTTGGGTCGACGTAAAAAAATCGGAAAAAATATAATCTCGCCTATCGCGCAGGGTTGCCAGTCGAAAGTAATAAAAATGGTCAAATGTCATTAGTGCGGGTCTTTCCGACAAAACTGCATCAAATTTTAAAATCAAAAGTGGCCATTTCTACTTTTCATGTTTTTGGGGAAAATCTCGAAATTTACCCTAAAAATGGGGAAAATTCTTTCATATGGCAACTCTACTCGTCAAACTGCACAACCGCTCCATACAAGTCAAACCTGTCAGATGCCCCCAACACAATAAAAAAATGCTTTGAAAATCCCCGAAAAAACACGTTTTTATAAAAAAATCTCCCCTCCCCCCGCAATTAAAAAAAATACATTTTTTGGAATTTTCCCATAAATTTCATCATGTGTCCCCCCGTTTACAAAAAACACCATCCCCCCACCTCCCCCCCTTCCGGGAGATCAATTCACCTCAAGTCGGGTCTGACACGCCCTAAACTTTGCTTCACTGCAACTCGGCCGCCATTTTGTTTTTTTATTTTTTTATATTTTTTTTATAATCTGTCAGGCATTCTAAACCCACCCTCAAAATATAAAAAAATGTATGGTCACCAAAATGGAGGAACAAAAAAAATTTTTTTTTTTTACAACTTTTTTTAAAAAGTCGGATTTTTTCTCTACTCACCCGAGCATCCTGTACATTTCCCTAAAACATTTTTATATCAAAAAATGGCTCCTTCTGGGAGAACAATCATGTCAGTCAGTGAATCAGTGGTAATCCAGCTTTATATATTATAAATAATAATTGTTATGCCTTCAAAACTGTTTTCACTATGAATTTCTATATTAAAGGGGTACCTCCTGATGATTTTGTTTTAGGTAGTTATACATTTTCAGTACGAATATTGGTTTCAGCAGGGTATTGACTTGAATATACTGTAGCAAATCTTTCTTGCGTTTTGTAAGGGCTTAAAAACTATTTTCATTATGAATTTCGATATCATGTCGGTATTGATGCTTTAGTTTTTGTTTTCAAAACAGTTTTTTAAGTATAATAATCGGTCAGCTGGCTTTACTTATAATATACCACATTTCTGGCGTTTTCCTTTGTATTCAAATTTGAGTAAAGAATACTGGCTTTATGCTTATGATTTTCTTATTATGAAATGTTTCTATTATAATTACTTTATTGGTATTCATTTCGCCTTAAAAATACCAGTAGGAAAATTCAGGTAGGTATACTTTACAATGACGTAGTGGATCTTTCTGGTGTTCAAGTCAAAGACGCATCCAAATATTCGGACCATATCCCAAAACTCCATCCCGTACTCGTACTCAAAAAAATTGGTTCCTGTTACGGATTGTCTCACACAAATACGGTAGAGAAACTAATCTATATGAAAAAAAAATGGTTTCGTAAACTTTACCTAGTATCGAGCCGACATCGTTTTGTGTACAAATATTGGGTTTTTTAATACCTCATAAGTTTGAGTCACCCCCATTCGCGCGTTTTTCTAGCATCTCGATTATTAGTTTACTCTGTCCTGAAGAAAAACTTTTTCATAGAAAAGAAATACACAGGCTTTTTTTTTATTCATTAATTTCTTACGTGGGTTTGCTGTTTAAGACTATTTTTACAGAACTATGTTTTACTTCAATTTAATCCATAATTGGAGCGATAAACGCCCAAACATGCACTTTGTCTTTTTTTTATTCATTCAAGATATTTCTTAGTCACAATCGGCTCTCAGGTTATATAGTTGTGTTGACGAGGTTTTGAGTAGTGTTGCCTCGCTTCGCTCGGCTCTCCAGGGTTTGAAGTATGGTGGTTCGCATTGTTTTGCCTCGCTTTGCTCGGCTCCTCTTTTGCGGTAAGGTTATACTTAAGTTGTATTGCCTCGCTGCACTCGGCTCTTCAGTGGTTGTGGCAAGATGTTTTGAAATGTTTTGCCTCGCTGCGCTCGGCTCACCAAGGCTTGAGGTATGATGGTTTGGATTGTTTTGCCTCGCTGCGCTCGGCTCTCCAGTCAAACTGGCAGTTGGTGATTAAAGTAGCTTAGCCTCGCTTCGCTCGGCTCCTCTCTAGGTCTCGGAATGATAATTTCGGTTGTTTTTCCTCGCTTCGTTCGGCTTTGCAGTTACATAGGCACTTGCTGTTTATTGCGCTTTAGCCTCGCTTCGCTCGGCTCATCGGGTTTCCAGATGTTGATTTCAGTAGTTTTTCCTCGCTCCGCTCGGCTCTCTAGGTTTTGAATTGATGGTTTAGGTTGTTTTGCCTCGCTTCGCTCGGCTTTCCACTTCTTAAACGGGACTTTTCCCGTAGTTTTTCTTTATTGATAATAATTATTATGATACGTAATGCCTCGCTTCGCTCGGATTTCTTTTCTTTATGGCAGGGTTACTTGTCGATCGGATGCCTCGCTACGCTCGGCTGGTTTTATTTTGGTATAGCTTGTAGGAGGACTATGGCCTCGCTGCGCTCGGCACTCAATCTGTGGTAAAGTTGATTTACATTTTGTATGTTTTTAGGGAAAATATTTTTTCCCCTAAAAGTAAGGAGTTTTTAATTTAAATAATTTTTGTCTTTATCTACACAAATGCGCCATATATCTGTCTGACCACTTCAAAGGGGTGAAATTGCTATTGTTGGTAATTTTTCTACGTTTTTAGTCACCCCCATTCGCGCGTTTTTCTAGCATCTCGATTATTAGTTTACTCTGTCCTGAAGAAAAACTTTTTCATAGAAAAGAAATACACAGGCTTTTTTTTTATTCATTAATTTCTTACGTGGGTTTGCTGTTTAAGACTATTTTTACAGAACTATGTTTTACTTCAATTTAATCCATAATTGGAGCGATAAACGCCCAAACATGCACTTTGTCTTTTTTTTATTCATTCAAGATATTTCTTAGTCACAATCGGCTCTCAGGTTATATAGTTGTGTTGACGAGGTTTTGAGTAGTGTTGCCTCGCTTCGCTCGGCTCTCCAGGGTTTGAAGTATGGTGGTTCGCATTGTTTTGCCTCGCTTTGCTCGGCTCCTCTTTTGCGGTAAGGTTATACTTAAGTTGTATTGCCTCGCTGCACTCGGCTCTTCAGTGGTTGTGGCAAGATGTTTTGAAATGTTTTGCCTCGCTGCGCTCGGCTCACCAAGGCTTGAGGTATGATGGTTTGGATTGTTTTGCCTCGCTGCGCTCGGCTCTCCAGTCAAACTGGCAGTTGGTGATTAAAGTAGTTTAGCCTCGCTTCGCTCGGCTCCTCTCTAGGTCTCGGAATGATAATTTCGGTTGTTTTTCCTCGCTTCGTTCGGCTTTGCAGTTACATAGGCACTTGCTGTTTATTGCGCTTTAGCCTCGCTTCGCTCGGCTCATCGGGTTTCCAAATGTTGATTTCAGTAGTTTTTCCTCGCTCCGCTCGGCTCTCTAGGTTTTGAATTGATGGTTTAGGTTGTTTTGCCTCGCTTCGCTCGGCTTTCCACTTCTTAAACGGGACTTTTCCCGTAGTTTTTCTTTATTGATAATAATTATTATGATACGTAATGCCTCGCTTCGCTCGGATTTCTTTTCTTTATGGCAGGGTTACTTGTCGATCGGATGCCTCGCTACGCTCGGCTGGTTTTATTTTGGTATAGCTTGTAGGAGGACTATGGCCTCGCTGCGCTCGGCACTCAATCTGTGGTAAAGTTGATTTACATTTTGTATGTTTTTAGGGAAAATATTTTTTCCCCTAAAAGTAAGGAGTTTTTATTTTAAATAATTTTTGTCTTTATCTACACAAATGCGCCATATATCTGTCTGACCACTTCAAAGGGGTGAAATTGCTATTGTTGGTAATTTTTCTACGTTTTTAGGGAAATTTTGATTTTTTCCCTACAAGTGGGGAGTTTTTATTTAAAATAATTATTGTTTGTATTTATCTACACAAATGCGCCATATACCATAAATCTGTTGGACCAATTCAACGGGGTGAAAATGCTAATGTTGGTAATTTTTGGTACGTTTTTAGGGAATTTTTGATTTTTTCCCAACAAGTGGGGAGTTTTTATTTTAAATAATTATTGTTTGTATTTATCTACACAAATGAACCATATACCATAAATCTGTTTGACCACTTCAACGGGCCGAAATTGCTAATGTTGGTAATTTTTTGTACTTTTTTAGGGAAATTTCGATTTTTTCCCTACAAGTGGGGAGTTTTTATTTTAAATAATTATTGTTTGTATTTATCTACACAAATGCGCCATATACCATAAATCTGTCTGACCACTTCAACGGGGTGAAATTGCTAATGTTGGTAATTTTTTATACGTTTTTAGGGAAATTTTGTTTTTTTTCCCTACAAGTGGGGAGTTTTTTTATTAATTAAAACTCTATGCATTTAACTACACAAACGCGCCATACATTCGAATCTCCTCAGACCATCACAAAACGATAAAATTGCATATTTATGTAAAATTTCCCATGTTTTTAGGGAAATTTTGTTTTTTTCCCTAAAAATAGGGAGTTTTTATTTCATAGAAAAATTAAGCGTACCTAAACACACAAACGTGCTCTACAAGTCAAAACTGTCAGACCACTCAATACAGGTGAAATAGCCTTAAAACATGTAAAATTTATCTTTTACAAAATGGCTGCCATTTCATCCGCCATTTAGATTTTTGCAGTTTTCGGAATTTTCCTATTAATTTCACCATATATCCAACCATGTACAAAGAAAAACATCACCCCACCTTCCCCCCTTCTGGGAGATCAATTCACCTCAACTTGAATCGACGTCGAACTTTTTCAAAAATATAATCTCCCGTATTTCTCAGGGTTGCCAGCCGAAAGTAATAAAAATAGTGAAATGTCATTAGTATGAGCCTTTCTGAATAAACTGCATCATTTTTTTTAATCCAAAACGGTTATTTCTATTTTTCAGGTTTTTGGGGAAAATCTCAAAATTTTCCCTAAAAATGGGGAAATTTTATATAACTGGTAAAACCTACCCTACAAACTACACAAATGCGCGATACAAGACAAATCTCCCAAACCACTCTAAATAGGTAAAAAATCCAATCAAAAATCGTGAAAAAAAGTCACTTTTACAAAATGGCCGCCAAAGCAGTCCGCCATTTTGTTTTTTCAACTTTTCGGAATTTTCCCATAAACTGCACCATACATCAGACCGTGTACAAAAAAAATCATCACCCCACCTGCATCCCTTCTGAGAGATCAATTCACCTCAAGTTGGGTCGACGTAAAAAAATCGGAAAAAATATAATCTCGCCTATCGCGCAGGGTTGCCAGTCGAAAGTAATAAAAATGGTCAAATGTCATTAGTGCGGGTCTTTCCGACAAAACTGCATCAAATTTTAAAATCAAAAGTGGCCATTTCTACTTTTCATGTTTTTGGGGAAAATCTCGAAATTTACCCTAAAAATGGGGAAAATTCTTTCATATGGCAACTCTACTCGTCAAACTGCACAACCGCTCCATACAAGTCAAACCTGTCAGATGCCCCCAACACAATAAAAAAATGCTTTGAAAATCCCCGAAAAAACACGTTTTTATAAAAAAATCTCCCCTCCCCCCGCAATTAAAAAAAATACATTTTTTGGAATTTTCCCATAAATTTCATCATGTGTCCCCCCGTTTACAAAAAACACCATCCCCCCACCTCCCCCCCTTCCGGGAGATCAATTCACCTCAAGTCGGGTCTGACACGCCCTAAACTTTGCTTCACTGCAACTCGGCCGCCATTTTGTTTTTTTATTTTTTTATATTTTTTTTATAATCTGTCAGGCATTCTAAACCCACCCTCAAAATATAAAAAAATGTATGGTCACCAAAATGGAGGAACAAAAAAAATTTTTTTTTTTTACAACTTTTTTTAAAAAGTCGGATTTTTTCTCTACTCACCCGAGCATCCTGTACATTTCCCTAAAACATTTTTATATCAAAAAATGACTCCTTCTGGGAGAACAATCATGTCAGTCAGTCAGTGAGTGGTAATCCAGCTTTATATATTATAACTAGAGGTCGCGTTGTGGCGCGGGCTGCAAGCAGCCGCGCGGGGCTTTGATGCCTTTGAATTTTGGTTTCAGCAGGGTATTGACTTGAACATACCGTAGCAAATCTATCTTGCGTTTTTATAGGCCTTAAAAACGGTTTTCACTATAAATTTCTATATTAAAGGGATACTGATTATTTTATTTCAGGTGGGATTAGTTTTCAGTATGAATTTCGGTTTCAGCAGGGTATTGACTTGAACAAACCGTAGCAAGTCTTTGTCATGTTTTGTTTTGGATTAAAAAGTGTCTTCAGTATGAATTTCGTTATAAAAGGGGTACTGATGATTTTATTTCAGGGGGTGATACAGTTTTCTATATGAATTTCGGTTTCAGCAGGGTATTGACTTGAACATATCGTAGCAAATCTTTCTTGCGTTTTGTTACGCCTTAAAAACTGTGTTCACTATAATTTTTTTAAATTAAAGGGGTACTGACGATTTTGTTTGACGTGGGAAACAGCTTTCAGTATGAATTTCGGTTTCAGCAGGGTATTCACTTGAATATACCGTAGCAAATCTTTCTTGCGTTTTGTTATGCCTTAAAAACAGTTAACTATGGTTTTCATTATAATATGGGTACCTATTGATGATTTTGTTTTAGGTGGGATACTGTTTTCGTTATGAATTTTGGTGAGATACGGTTATTCACTTGACTATAATGTATCGAATATTTTATGGGGTTTAGTTTTCCCTTGAAATCTAATTTCACTATGAAATTTCGTAACAGATGGGTATTGAATTTGCCATAATACACTCACGGGCAATGAAAAGGTTCCACTGAGAACAGCTAACTAAACGGAAAAATCTAGCTAAATACCGTATTCTGCAACATTGACGTACATTTAACAGAGCGTCAGGATATTACTTACTAAAAACGGTAATAATTTGTTCCAATTTTAAATTAAATCTTTGTAAAAATTGGGGTCGTATGGTGTCGGCATTTTGTGAGTGGAACATTTTCATTACCCGGGAGTGTACAACGAATATTTCTTGAATTTGGCTTTAAGTATGTGAAAAAACTCCACAGGAATGTTACTTAAAAACTTGAAAACTTTTATCATTATGAATTACGGATTGTCTCACACAAATACGGTCATTTTTCGGTTTCGTAAACTTTACCTAATATCGAGATGACATCGTTTTGTGTACAAATATTGGGTTCTTTAACACCTCATAAATCTGAGTCACCTCCATTCGCGCGTTTTTCTAGCGTCTCTATTATTAGTTTACTCTGTCCAGAAAAGAAACTTTTTCATAGCAACTTAATTTACAGGCTTTTTTTATTCATTAGTTTCTTATAAGGGTTTGCTGTTTAAGACACAGTAAGTAGAATAAAGTGCATTTTTTAACATTATAGAGCTATGTTTTACCTACTTAAATTTAATTCATAATTGGTTGCACACGTATGGAACTATAAACGCGGCCAAACTTACACTTTGTCTTTCAAGTTATTTCTTAGCCACAATCGGCTCTTAGGTTATATAGTAGTGTTGACGAGGGTTTGAGTAGTGTTGCCTCGCTTCGCTCGGCTCCTCTTTTACGGTTAGGTTATAAATACTTAAGTTGTATTGCCTCGCTGCGCTCGGCTCTCCAATGTTTGTGGTATGATGGTTTGTATTGTTTTGCCTCGCTGCGCTCGGCCATCCAGTTAAACAGGCAGTTGGTGATTAAAGTAGTTTAGCCTCGCTTCGCTCGGCTCCTCTCCAGGTCTCGGGATGGCATTCTCGGTAGTTTTGCCTCGCTTCGCTCGGCTCTGCAGTTACATAGGCACTTGCTGTTTATTGTACTTTAGCCTCGCTTCGCTCGGCTCTTCGGGTTTTCGGATGTTGGTTTCAGTAGTTTTGCCTCGCTCCGCTCGGCTCTATAGGTTTTGGATTGATGGTTTAGGTTGTTTTGCCTCACTTCGCTCGGCTTTCCACTTCTTAAACGGGACTTTTCCCGTAGTTTTTCTTTATTGATATTAATAATTGTGATGCGTTATGCCTCGCTTCGCTCGGATGGTTTATGGTATTTTGGTATAGCTTGTAGAAGGACTACGGCCTCGCTGCGCTCGGCACTGAAACGGTGGTAAAGTTGATTTACATTTTGTATGTTTTTGGGGAAAATATGTTTTCCCCTAAAAGTGGGGAGTTTTTTATTTTAAATAATAATTGTTTGTATTTATCTTCACAAATGCGCCATATACCATAAATCTGTCTAACCACTTCAAAGGGGTGAAATTGCTGATTTTGGCATTTTTTCTACGTTTTTAGGGAAATCTTGTTTTTTTTTCCTTATAAGTGGTGAATTTTTATTTTAAATTTAAGTTGTATGCATTTAACTACACAAACGCACTATACATTTGCAACCCCTCAGACCATCTCAAAGGGATAAAATTGCATATTTTTGTAAAATTTCCCATGTTTTTAGGGAAATTTTGGTTTTTTCCCTAATAAGTGGGGAGTTTTTATTTAAAAAAATTATTCTTTGTATTTATCTTCACAAATGCGCCTATACCACAAATCTTTCCGACCACTTCAAAGGGGTGAAATTGCTAATGTTGGTAATTTTTTCTACGTTTTTAGGGAAATTTTGATTTTTTCCCTACAAGTGGGGAGATTTTTTTTAAATAATTATTGTTTGTATTTATCTACACAAATGCGCCATATACCATAAATCTGTCTGACCACTTCAACGGGGTGAAATTGCTAATGTTGGTAATTCTTTATACGTTTTTAGGGAAATTTTGATTTTTTTCCCCTTAAGTGGGGAGATTTTATGTTAAATTAAAATTGTATGCATTTAACTACACAAACACGCTATACATTCGAATCCCCTCAGACCATCTCAAAGTGATAAAATTGCATATTTATGTAAATTTTCCCATGTTTTTTGGGAAATTTTTTTTTTTTTTCCTAAAAGTGGGGAGTTTTTATTATTAATTAAAAATTTATGCATTTAACTACACAAACGCGCCATACATTCGAATCCTTTCAGACCATCACAAAACGATAAAATTGCATATTTATGTAAAATTTCCCATGTTTTTAGGGAAATTTTGTTTTTTTTCCCTAAAAATAGGGAGTTTTTATTTCATAGAAAAATTAAGCGTACCTAAACACACAAACGTGCTCTACAAGTCAAAACTGTCAGACCACTCAATACAGGTGAAATAGCCTTAAAACATGTAAAATTTATCTTTTACAAAATGGCTGCCATTTCATCCGCCATTTAGATTTTTGCAGTTTTCGGAATTTTCCTATTAATTTCACCATATATCCAACCATGTACAAAGAAAAACATCACCCCACCTTCCCCCCTTCTGGGAGATCAATTCACCTCAACTTGAATCGACGTCGAACTTTTTCAAAAATATAATCTCCCGTATTTCTCAGGGTTGCCAGCCGAAAGTAATAAAAATAGTGAAATGTCATTAGTATGAGCCTTTCTGAATAAACTGCATCATTTTTTTTAATCCAAAACGGTTATTTCTATTTTTCAGGTTTTTGGGGAAAATCTCAAAATTTTCCCTAAAAATGGGGAAATTTTATATAACTGGTAAAACCTACCCTACAAACTACACAAATGCGCGATACAAGACAAATCTCCCAAACCACTCTAAATAGGTAAAAAATCCAATCAAAAATCGTGAAAAAAAGTCACTTTTACAAAATGGCCGCCAAAGCAGTCCGCCATTTTGTTTTTTCAACTTTTCGGCATTTTCCCATAAACTGCACCATACATCAGACCGTGTACAAAAAAAATCATCACCCCACCTGCATCCCTTCTGAGAGATCAATTCACCTCAAGTTGGGTCGACGTAAAAAAATCGGAAAAAATATAATCTCGCCTATCGCGCAGGGTTGCCAGTCGAAAGTAATAAAAATGGTCAAATGTCATTAGTGCGGGTCTTTCCGACAAAACTGCATCAAATTTTAAAATCAAAAGTGGCCATTTCTACTTTTCATGTTTTTGGGGAAAATCTCGAAATTTACCCTAAAAATGGGGAAAATTCTTTCATATGGCAACTCTACTCGTCAAACTGCACAACCGCTCCATACAAGTCAAACCTGTCAGATGCCCCCAACACAATAAAAAAATGCTTTGAAAATCCCCGAAAAAACACGTTTTTATAAAAAAATCTCCCCTCCCCCCGCAATTAAAAAAAATACATTTTTTGGAATTTTCCCATAAATTTCATCATGTGTCCCCCCGTTTACAAAAAACACCATCCCCCCACCTCCCCCCCTTCCGGGAGATCAATTCACCTCAAGTCGGGTCTGACACGCCCTAAACTTTGCTTCACTGCAACTCGGCCGCCATTTTGTTTTTTTATTTTTTTATATTTTTTTTATAATCTGTCAGGCATTCTAAACCCACCCTCAAAATATAAAAAAATGTATGGTCACCAAAATGGAGGAACAAAAAAAATTTTTTTTTTTTACAACTTTTTTTAAAAAGTCGGATTTTTTCTCTACTCACCCGAGCATCCTGTACATTTCCCTAAAACATTTTTATATCAAAAAATGACTCCTTCTGGGAGAACAATCATGTCAGTCAGTCAGTGAGTGGTAATCCAGCTTTATATATTATAACTAGAGGTCGCGTTGTGGCGCGGGCTGCAAGCAGCCGCGCGGGGCTTTGATGCCTTTGAATTTTGGTTTCAGCAGGGTATTGACTTGAACATACCGTAGCAAATCTATCTTGCGTTTTTATAGGCCTTAAAAACGGTTTTCACTATAAATTTCTATATTAAAGGGATACTGATTATTTTATTTCAGGTGGGATTAGTTTTCAGTATGAATTTCGGTTTCAGCAGGGTATTGACTTGAACAAACCGTAGCAAGTCTTTGTCATGTTTTGTTTTGGATTAAAAAGTGTCTTCAGTATGAATTTCGTTATAAAAGGGGTACTGATGATTTTATTTCAGGGGGTGATACAGTTTTCTATATGAATTTCGGTTTCAGCAGGGTATTGACTTGAACATATCGTAGCAAATCTTTCTTGCGTTTTGTTACGCCTTAAAAACTGTGTTCACTATAATTTTTTTAAATTAAAGGGGTACTGACGATTTTGTTTGACGTGGGAAACAGCTTTCAGTATGAATTTCGGTTTCAGCAGGGTATTCACTTGAATATACCGTAGCAAATCTTTCTTGCGTTTTGTTATGCCTTAAAAACAGTTAACTATGGTTTTCATTATAATATGGGTACCTATTGATGATTTTGTTTTAGGTGGGATACTGTTTTCGTTATGAATTTTGGTGAGATACGGTTATTCACTTGACTATAATGTATCGAATATTTTATGGGGTTTAGTTTTCCCTTGAAATCTAATTTCACTATGAAATTTCGTAACAGATGGGTATTGAATTTGCCATAATACACTCACGGGCAATGAAAAGGTTCCACTGAGAACAGCTAACTAAACGGAAAAATCTAGCTAAATACCGTATTCTGCAACATTGACGTACATTTAACAGAGCGTCAGGATATTACTTACTAAAAACGGTAATAATTTGTTCCAATTTTAAATTAAATCTTTGTAAAAATTGGGGTCGTATGGTGTCGGCATTTTGTGAGTGGAACATTTTCATTACCCGGGAGTGTACAACGAATATTTCTTGAATTTGGCTTTAAGTATGTGAAAAAACTCCACAGGAATGTTACTTAAAAACTTGAAAACTTTTATCATTATGAATTACGGATTGTCTCACACAAATACGGTCATTTTTCGGTTTCGTAAACTTTACCTAATATCGAGATGACATCGTTTTGTGTACAAATATTGGGTTCTTTAACACCTCATAAATCTGAGTCACCTCCATTCGCGCGTTTTTCTAGCGTCTCTATTATTAGTTTACTCTGTCCAGAAAAGAAACTTTTTCATAGCAACTTAATTTACAGGCTTTTTTTATTCATTAGTTTCTTATAAGGGTTTGCTGTTTAAGACACAGTAAGTAGAATAAAGTGCATTTTTTAACATTATAGAGCTATGTTTTACCTACTTAAATTTAATTCATAATTGGTTGCACACGTATGGAACTATAAACGCGGCCAAACTTACACTTTGTCTTTCAAGTTATTTCTTAGCCACAATCGGCTCTTAGGTTATATAGTAGTGTTGACGAGGGTTTGAGTAGTGTTGCCTCGCTTCGCTCGGCTCCTCTTTTACGGTTAGGTTATAAATACTTAAGTTGTATTGCCTCGCTGCGCTCGGCTCTCCAATGTTTGTGGTATGATGGTTTGTATTGTTTTGCCTCGCTGCGCTCGGCCATCCAGTTAAACAGGCAGTTGGTGATTAAAGTAGTTTAGCCTCGCTTCGCTCGGCTCCTCTCCAGGTCTCGGGATGGCATTCTCGGTAGTTTTGCCTCGCTTCGCTCGGCTCTGCAGTTACATAGGCACTTGCTGTTTATTGTACTTTAGCCTCGCTTCGCTCGGCTCTTCGGGTTTTCGGATGTTGGTTTCAGTAGTTTTGCCTCGCTCCGCTCGGCTCTATAGGTTTTGGATTGATGGTTTAGGTTGTTTTGCCTCACTTCGCTCGGCTTTCCACTTCTTAAACGGGACTTTTCCCGTAGTTTTTCTTTATTGATATTAATAATTGTGATGCGTTATGCCTCGCTTCGCTCGGATGGTTTATGGTATTTTGGTATAGCTTGTAGAAGGACTACGGCCTCGCTGCGCTCGGCACTGAAACGGTGGTAAAGTTGATTTACATTTTGTATGTTTTTGGGGAAAATATGTTTTCCCCTAAAAGTGGGGAGTTTTTTATTTTAAATAATAATTGTTTGTATTTATCTTCACAAATGCGCCATATACCATAAATCTGTCTAACCACTTCAAAGGGGTGAAATTGCTGATTTTGGCATTTTTTCTACGTTTTTAGGGAAATCTTGTTTTTTTTTCCTTATAAGTGGTGAATTTTTATTTTAAATTTAAGTTGTATGCATTTAACTACACAAACGCACTATACATTTGCAACCCCTCAGACCATCTCAAAGGGATAAAATTGCATATTTTTGTAAAATTTCCCATGTTTTTAGGGAAATTTTGGTTTTTTCCCTAATAAGTGGGGAGTTTTTATTTAAAAAAATTATTCTTTGTATTTATCTTCACAAATGCGCCTATACCACAAATCTTTCCGACCACTTCAAAGGGGTGAAATTGCTAATGTTGGTAATTTTTTCTACGTTTTTAGGGAAATTTTGATTTTTTCCCTACAAGTGGGGAGATTTTTTTTAAATAATTATTGTTTGTATTTATCTACACAAATGCGCCATATACCATAAATCTGTCTGACCACTTCAACGGGGTGAAATTGCTAATGTTGGTAATTCTTTATACGTTTTTAGGGAAATTTTGATTTTTTTCCCCTTAAGTGGGGAGATTTTATGTTAAATTAAAATTGTATGCATTTAACTACACAAACACGCTATACATTCGAATCCCCTCAGACCATCTCAAAGTGATAAAATTGCATATTTATGTAAATTTTCCCATGTTTTTTGGGAAATTTTTTTTTTTTTTCCTAAAAGTGGGGAGTTTTTATTATTAATTAAAAATTTATGCATTTAACTACACAAACGCGCCATACATTCGAATCCTTTCAGACCATCACAAAACGATAAAATTGCATATTTATGTAAAATTTCCCATGTTTTTAGGGAAATTTTGTTTTTTTCCCTAACAATGGGGAGTTTTTATTTCATAGAAAAATTAAGTGTACCTAAACACACAAACGTGCTCTACAAGTCAAAACTGTCAGACCACTCAATACAGGTGAAATAGCCTTAAGACATGTAAAATTTCTCTTTTACAAAATGGCTACCACTTCATCCGCCATTTTGATTTTTGCAGTTTTCGGAATTTTCCTATTAATTTCACCATATATCCAACCATGTACAAAGAAAAACATCACCCCACCTTCCCCCCTTCTGGGAGATCAATTCACCTCAACTTGAATCGACGTCGAACTTTTTCAAAAATATAATCTCCCGTATTTCTCAGGGTTGCCAGCCGAAAGTAATAAAAATAGTCAAATGTCATTAGTATGAGCCTTTCTGACTAAATTGCATCATTGTTTAAAATCCAAAACGGTTATTTCAATTTTTCAGGTTTTTGGGGAAAATCTCAAAATTTTCCCTAAAAATGGGGAAATTTTATTTAACTGGTATAGTCTACCCAACAAACTACACAAATGCGCGATACAAGACAAATCTCCCCAACCACTCTAAACATGTGAAAAAACTAATCAAAAATCAGGAAAAAAAGTCACTTTTACAAAATGGCCGCCAAAGCAGTCCGCCATTTTGTTTTTTCAACTTTTCGGAATTTTCCCATAAACTGCACCATACATCAGACCGTGTACAAAAAAAATCATCACCCCACCTGCCTCCCTTCTGGGAGATCAATTCACCTCAAGTTGGGTCGACGTAAAAAAATCCGAAAAAATATAATCTCGCCTATCGCCCAGGGTTGCCAGTCGAAAGTAATAAAAATGGTCAAATGTCATTAGTACGAGTTTTGCCAACAAAACTGCATCAAATTTTAAAATCAAAAGTGGCCATTTCTACTTTTCATGTTTTTGGGGAAAATCTCGAAATTTACCCTAAAAATGGGGAATTTTTTTTCACATGGCAACTCTACTTGTCAAACTACACAACCGCTCCATACAAGTCAAACCTGTCAAATGCCCCCAACACAATAAAAAAATGCTTTGAAAATCCCCGAAAAAACACGTTTTTATAAAAAAATCTCCCCTCCCCCCGCAATTAAAAAAAATACATTTTTTGGAATTTTCCCATAAATTTCATCATGTGTCCCCCCGTTTACAAAAAACACCATCCCCCCACCTCCCCCCCTTCCGGGAGATCAATTCACCTCAAGTCGGGTCTGACACGCCCTAAACTTTGCTTCACTGCAACTCGGCCGCCATTTTGTTTTTTTATTTTTTTATATTTTTTTTATAATCTGTCAGGCATTCTAAACCCACCCTCAAAATATAAAAAAATGTATGGTCACCAAAATGGAGGAACAAAAAAAATTTTTTTTTTTTACAACTTTTTTTAAAAAGTCGGATTTTTTCTCTACTCACCCGAGCATCCTGTACATTTCCCTAAAACATTTTTATATCAAAAAATGGCTCCTTCTGGGAGAACAATCATGTCAGTCAGTGAATCAGTGGTAATCCAGCTTTATATATTATAAATAATAATTGTTATGCCTTCAAAACTGTTTTCACTATGAATTTCTATATTAAAGGGGTACCTCCTGATGATTTTGTTTTAGGTAGTTATACATTTTCAGTACGAATATTGGTTTCAGCAGGGTATTGACTTGAATATACTGTAGCAAATCTTTCTTGCGTTTTGTAAGGGCTTAAAAACTATTTTCATTATGAATTTCGATATCATGTCGGTATTGATGCTTTAGTTTTTGTTTTCAAAACAGTTTTTTAAGTATAATAATCGGTCAGCTGGCTTTACTTATAATATACCACATTTCTGGCGTTTTCCTTTGTATTCAAATTTGAGTAAAGAATACTGGCTTTATGCTTATGATTTTCTTATTATGAAATGTTTCTATTATAATTACTTTATTGGTATTCATTTCGCCTTAAAAATACCAGTAGGAAAATTCAGGTAGGTATACTTTACAATGACGTAGTGGATCTTTCTGGTGTTCAAGTCAAAGACGCATCCAAATATTCGGACCATATCCCAAAACTCCATCCCGTACTCGTACTCAAAAAAATTGGTTCCTGTTACGGATTGTCTCACACAAATACGGTAGAGAAACTAATCTATATGAAAAAAAAATGGTTTCGTAAACTTTACCTAGTATCGAGCCGACATCGTTTTGTGTACAAATATTGGGTTTTTTAATACCTCATAAGTTTGAGTCACCCCCATTCGCGCGTTTTTCTAGCATCTCGATTATTAGTTTACTCTGTCCTGAAGAAAAACTTTTTCATAGAAAAGAAATACACAGGCTTTTTTTTTATTCATTAATTTCTTACGTGGGTTTGCTGTTTAAGACTATTTTTACAGAACTATGTTTTACTTCAATTTAATCCATAATTGGAGCGATAAACGCCCAAACATGCACTTTGTCTTTTTTTTATTCATTCAAGATATTTCTTAGTCACAATCGGCTCTCAGGTTATATAGTTGTGTTGACGAGGTTTTGAGTAGTGTTGCCTCGCTTCGCTCGGCTCTCCAGGGTTTGAAGTATGGTGGTTCGCATTGTTTTGCCTCGCTTTGCTCGGCTCCTCTTTTGCGGTAAGGTTATACTTAAGTTGTATTGCCTCGCTGCACTCGGCTCTTCAGTGGTTGTGGCAAGATGTTTTGAAATGTTTTGCCTCGCTGCGCTCGGCTCACCAAGGCTTGAGGTATGATGGTTTGGATTGTTTTGCCTCGCTGCGCTCGGCTCTCCAGTCAAACTGGCAGTTGGTGATTAAAGTAGCTTAGCCTCGCTTCGCTCGGCTCCTCTCTAGGTCTCGGAATGATAATTTCGGTTGTTTTTCCTCGCTTCGTTCGGCTTTGCAGTTACATAGGCACTTGCTGTTTATTGCGCTTTAGCCTCGCTTCGCTCGGCTCATCGGGTTTCCAGATGTTGATTTCAGTAGTTTTTCCTCGCTCCGCTCGGCTCTCTAGGTTTTGAATTGATGGTTTAGGTTGTTTTGCCTCGCTTCGCTCGGCTTTCCACTTCTTAAACGGGACTTTTCCCGTAGTTTTTCTTTATTGATAATAATTATTATGATACGTAATGCCTCGCTTCGCTCGGATTTCTTTTCTTTATGGCAGGGTTACTTGTCGATCGGATGCCTCGCTACGCTCGGCTGGTTTTATTTTGGTATAGCTTGTAGGAGGACTATGGCCTCGCTGCGCTCGGCACTCAATCTGTGGTAAAGTTGATTTACATTTTGTATGTTTTTAGGGAAAATATTTTTTCCCCTAAAAGTAAGGAGTTTTTAATTTAAATAATTTTTGTCTTTATCTACACAAATGCGCCATATATCTGTCTGACCACTTCAAAGGGGTGAAATTGCTATTGTTGGTAATTTTTCTACGTTTTTAGTCACCCCCATTCGCGCGTTTTTCTAGCATCTCGATTATTAGTTTACTCTGTCCTGAAGAAAAACTTTTTCATAGAAAAGAAATACACAGGCTTTTTTTTTATTCATTAATTTCTTACGTGGGTTTGCTGTTTAAGACTATTTTTACAGAACTATGTTTTACTTCAATTTAATCCATAATTGGAGCGATAAACGCCCAAACATGCACTTTGTCTTTTTTTTATTCATTCAAGATATTTCTTAGTCACAATCGGCTCTCAGGTTATATAGTTGTGTTGACGAGGTTTTGAGTAGTGTTGCCTCGCTTCGCTCGGCTCTCCAGGGTTTGAAGTATGGTGGTTCGCATTGTTTTGCCTCGCTTTGCTCGGCTCCTCTTTTGCGGTAAGGTTATACTTAAGTTGTATTGCCTCGCTGCACTCGGCTCTTCAGTGGTTGTGGCAAGATGTTTTGAAATGTTTTGCCTCGCTGCGCTCGGCTCACCAAGGCTTGAGGTATGATGGTTTGGATTGTTTTGCCTCGCTGCGCTCGGCTCTCCAGTCAAACTGGCAGTTGGTGATTAAAGTAGTTTAGCCTCGCTTCGCTCGGCTCCTCTCTAGGTCTCGGAATGATAATTTCGGTTGTTTTTCCTCGCTTCGTTCGGCTTTGCAGTTACATAGGCACTTGCTGTTTATTGCGCTTTAGCCTCGCTTCGCTCGGCTCATCGGGTTTCCAAATGTTGATTTCAGTAGTTTTTCCTCGCTCCGCTCGGCTCTCTAGGTTTTGAATTGATGGTTTAGGTTGTTTTGCCTCGCTTCGCTCGGCTTTCCACTTCTTAAACGGGACTTTTCCCGTAGTTTTTCTTTATTGATAATAATTATTATGATACGTAATGCCTCGCTTCGCTCGGATTTCTTTTCTTTATGGCAGGGTTACTTGTCGATCGGATGCCTCGCTACGCTCGGCTGGTTTTATTTTGGTATAGCTTGTAGGAGGACTATGGCCTCGCTGCGCTCGGCACTCAATCTGTGGTAAAGTTGATTTACATTTTGTATGTTTTTAGGGAAAATATTTTTTCCCCTAAAAGTAAGGAGTTTTTATTTTAAATAATTTTTGTCTTTATCTACACAAATGCGCCATATATCTGTCTGACCACTTCAAAGGGGTGAAATTGCTATTGTTGGTAATTTTTCTACGTTTTTAGGGAAATTTTGATTTTTTCCCTACAAGTGGGGAGTTTTTATTTAAAATAATTATTGTTTGTATTTATCTACACAAATGCGCCATATACCATAAATCTGTTGGACCAATTCAACGGGGTGAAAATGCTAATGTTGGTAATTTTTGGTACGTTTTTAGGGAATTTTTGATTTTTTCCCAACAAGTGGGGAGTTTTTATTTTAAATAATTATTGTTTGTATTTATCTACACAAATGAACCATATACCATAAATCTGTTTGACCACTTCAACGGGCCGAAATTGCTAATGTTGGTAATTTTTTGTACGTTTTTAGGGAAATTTCGATTTTTTCCCTACAAGTGGGGAGTTTTTATTTTAAATAATTATTGTTTGTATTTATCTACACAAATGCGCCATATACCATAAATCTGTCTGACCACTTCAACGGGGTGAAATTGCTAATGTTGGTAATTTTTTATACGTTTTTAGGGAAATTTTGTTTTTTTTCCCTACAAGTGGGGAGTTTTTTTATTAATTAAAACTCTATGCATTTAACTACACAAACGCGCCATACATTCGAATCTCCTCAGACCATCACAAAACGATAAAATTGCATATTTATGTAAAATTTCCCATGTTTTTAGGGAAATTTTGTTTTTTTCCCTAAAAATAGGGAGTTTTTATTTCATAGAAAAATTAAGCGTACCTAAACACACAAACGTGCTCTACAAGTCAAAACTGTCAGACCACTCAATACAGGTGAAATAGCCTTAAAACATGTAAAATTTATCTTTTACAAAATGGCTGCCATTTCATCCGCCATTTAGATTTTTGCAGTTTTCGGAATTTTCCTATTAATTTCACCATATATCCAACCATGTACAAAGAAAAACATCACCCCACCTTCCCCCCTTCTGGGAGATCAATTCACCTCAACTTGAATCGACGTCGAACTTTTTCAAAAATATAATCTCCCGTATTTCTCAGGGTTGCCAGCCGAAAGTAATAAAAATAGTGAAATGTCATTAGTATGAGCCTTTCTGAATAAACTGCATCATTTTTTTTAATCCAAAACGGTTATTTCTATTTTTCAGGTTTTTGGGGAAAATCTCAAAATTTTCCCTAAAAATGGGGAAATTTTATATAACTGGTAAAACCTACCCTACAAACTACACAAATGCGCGATACAAGACAAATCTCCCAAACCACTCTAAATAGGTAAAAAATCCAATCAAAAATCGTGAAAAAAAGTCACTTTTACAAAATGGCCGCCAAAGCAGTCCGCCATTTTGTTTTTTCAACTTTTCGGAATTTTCCCATAAACTGCACCATACATCAGACCGTGTACAAAAAAAATCATCACCCCACCTGCATCCCTTCTGAGAGATCAATTCACCTCAAGTTGGGTCGACGTAAAAAAATCGGAAAAAATATAATCTCGCCTATCGCGCAGGGTTGCCAGTCGAAAGTAATAAAAATGGTCAAATGTCATTAGTGCGGGTCTTTCCGACAAAACTGCATCAAATTTTAAAATCAAAAGTGGCCATTTCTACTTTTCATGTTTTTGGGGAAAATCTCGAAATTTACCCTAAAAATGGGGAAAATTCTTTCATATGGCAACTCTACTCGTCAAACTGCACAACCGCTCCATACAAGTCAAACCTGTCAGATGCCCCCAACACAATAAAAAAATGCTTTGAAAATCCCCGAAAAAACACGTTTTTATAAAAAAATCTCCCCTCCCCCCGCAATTAAAAAAAATACATTTTTTGGAATTTTCCCATAAATTTCATCATGTGTCCCCCCGTTTACAAAAAACACCATCCCCCCACCTCCCCCCCTTCCGGGAGATCAATTCACCTCAAGTCGGGTCTGACACGCCCTAAACTTTGCTTCACTGCAACTCGGCCGCCATTTTGTTTTTTTATTTTTTTATATTTTTTTTATAATCTGTCAGGCATTCTAAACCCACCCTCAAAATATAAAAAAATGTATGGTCACCAAAATGGAGGAACAAAAAAAATTTTTTTTTTTTACAACTTTTTTTAAAAAGTCGGATTTTTTCTCTACTCACCCGAGCATCCTGTACATTTCCCTAAAACATTTTTATATCAAAAAATGACTCCTTCTGGGAGAACAATCATGTCAGTCAGTCAGTGAGTGGTAATCCAGCTTTATATATTATAATAACTAGAGGTCGCGTTGTGGCGCGGGCTGCAAGCAGCCGCGCGGTGCTTTGATGCTTTTGGTTCGGTTTCAGCAGGGTATTGACTTGAACATATCGTAGCAAATCTTTCTTGCGTTTTGTTACGCCTTAAAAACTGTTTTCACTATGAATGTCTTTATTAAAGGGGTACTGATGATTTTATTTCAGGTGGGATTAGTTTTCAGTTTGAATTTCGGTTTAAGCCGGGTATTGACTTGAACAAACCGTAGCAAGTCTTTGTTGTATTTTGTTTTGGATTAAAAACGGTTTTCAGTATGAATTTCGTTATAAAAGGGGTACTGATGATTTTGTTTCAGGGGGGGATACAGTTTTCAATATGAATTTCGGTTTCAACAGGGTATTGACTTGACCATAACGTATCAAATCCTTCTTGCGTTTTGATATGCCTTAAAACTGTTTTCACTATGAATTTCTTCTTTAAAGGGGTACTGATGATTTCGTTTTAGGTGGGATTTGGTTTTCAGTATGAATTTTGGTGAGATACGGTTATTCACTTGACTGTAACGTATCGAATATTTTATGGGGTTTAGTTTTCCCTTAAAATCTAATTTCAGCATGAAATTTGGTAACAGATGGGTATTGACTTTGCCATAATTGCAACATTGACGTACATTTAACAGAGCGTCGGGATATTACCAACTAAAAACGGTAATATTTTGTTCCAATTTTAAATTAAATCTTTGTAAAAATTGGGGTCGTATGGTGTCGGCATTTGTCAGTGGAACTTTTTCATTGCCCGGGAGTGTACAACAGATATTTCTTGAATTTGGCTTTACATAAAAAAAAAAAACTACACAGGAATGTTAATATTTGCCTTGAAAACTTTTATCATTATGAATTACGGATTGTCTCACATAAATAGGGTAGAGAAACTGATCTGTATGGTCATTTTTTGGTTTCGTAAACTTTACTTTACTTTCGTTTTGTGTACAAGTATTGGGTTCTTTAACACCTCATAAATCTGAGTCACCTCCGATTATATTCAATTCTATTGTGTGTGGGGGTGTAAGTACCTGCACCTGGCTCTCTCGAGTGGAACCTTTGTGCATTTCCCCAAGGTCTAAACTGCCTTCCTAAGCTTGGACCATTTCCCACCACGCTGGTCCACTGCGGGTTGGTGGGTTCAGATATCTAGATGTGCTAAATCTAGATATGCAGGTTTCCTCACGATGTTTTCCTTCACCGTAAGAGCTGTTAAAACAACTCATTGGTACATGTCAGCGCCGGGATTCGAACCCGCATCTCTCGCGTGAGAAGCGGGCGCTTACCCGACTGAGCTACCACCGCTCACGTCCATTCGCGCGTTTTTCTAGCCTCTCGATTATTAGTTTCATAGCAACGAAATACACAGGCTTTTTTATTCATTAATTTCTTACGTTGGTTTGCTGTTTGAGACTATTTTTTACAGAACTATGGTTTACTTCAATTTAATCCATAATTGGAACTATAAACGCGCCCAAACCTTTGTCTTTCTTTTTTATTCATTCAAGGTATTTTTTTGCCACTATTGGCTCTCAGATTATAGGTATATAGTTGTGTTGACAAGGATATGAGTAGTGGTGTCTCGCTACGCTCGGCGCTCCAGGGTTTGCGGTATGGTGGTTTACATTGTTTTGCCTCGCTTCGCTCGGCTACTCTTTTACTGTAAGGTAATACTTAAGTTGTATTGCCTCGCTGCGCTCGGCTCTTCAGTTGTTGTGGTATAATGTTTTGAAATGTTTTGCCTCGCTACGTTCGGCTCTCCAAGGTTTGTGGTATGGTGGTTTGGATTGTTTTGCCTCGCTGCGCTCGGCTCCTCTCCAGGTCTCGGAATGGTAGTCTCGGTTGTTTTGCCTCGCTTCGCTCGGCTCTTCGGGTTTTCGGATGTTGGTTTCAGTAGTTTTGCCTCGCTCCGCTCGGCTCTCTAGGATTTGGATTCATGGTTTAGGTTGGTTTGCCTCGCTTCGCTCGGCTTTCCACTTCTTAAACGGGACTTTTCCCGGAGTTTTTCTTTATTGATATTGATAATTATGATACGTAATGCCTCGCTTCGCTCGGATTTCTTTCCTTTATGGCAGGGTTACTTGTCGGATGCCTCGCTGCGCTCGGCTGGTTTTATTTTGGTATAGCTTGTAGAAGGACTATGGCCTCGCTGCGCTCGGCACTTACACTGTGGTAAAGTTGATTTACATTTTGTATATTTTTAGGGAAAATATTTTTTCCTCTAAAAGCGGGGAGTTTTTATTTAAAAAATAATTCTTTATATTTATCTACACAAATGCGCCATATAATATACCACAAATCTGTCTGACCACTTCAAAGGGGTGAAATTGCTAATGTTGGTAATTTTTTCTACGTTTTTAGGGAAATTTTGATTTTTTCCTTACAAGTGGGGAGTTTTTATTTTAAATAATTATTGTTTGTATTTATCTACACCAATGCGCAATATACCATAAATCTGTCTGACCACTTCAACGGGGTAAAATTACTAATGTTGGTAATTTTTTATACGTTTTTAGGGAAAATTTGATTTTTTCCCTATAAGTGGGGAGTTTTTGTCTTAAATTAAAATTGTATGCATTTAACTACAAAAACACGCTATAAATTCGAAACCCCTCAGACCATCTCAAAGTGATAAAATTGCATATTTATGTAAATTTTCCCATGTTTTTAGGGAAATTTTGTTTTTTTTTCTATAAGTGGGGAGTTTTTTAATATTAATTAAAAATCTATGCATTTAACTACACAAACGCGCCATACATTCGAATCTCCTCAGACCATCACAAAACGACAAAATTGCATATTTATGTAAATTTTCCCATGTTTTTAGAGAAATTTTGTTTTTTTTTCTTTAAGTGGGGAGTTTTTTATTATTAATTAAAAATCTATGCATTTAACTACACAAACGCGCCATACATTCGAATCTCCTCAGACCATCACAAAACGACAAAATTGCATATTTATGTAAATTTTCCCATGTTTTTAGAGAAATTTTGTTTTTTTTTCTTTAAGTGGGGAGTTTTTTATTATTAATTAAAAATCTATGCATTTAACTACACAAACGCGCTATACATTCGAATCTCCTCAGACCTTCACAAAACGACAAAATTGCATATTTATGTAAAATTTCCAATGTTTTTAGGGAAATATTTTTTTTTTCCCTTTAAGTGGGGAGTTTTTTATTATTAATTAAAAATCTATGCAGTTAACTACACAAACGCGCCATACATTTGAATCCCCTCAGACCATCACAAAACGATAAAATTGCATATTTATGTAAAATTTCCCATGTTTTTAGGGAAATTTTGTTTTTTTTCCTTAAAATGGGGAGTTTTTATTTCATAGACAAATTAAGCGTACCTAAACACACAAACGCGCTCTACAAGTCAAAACTGTCAGACCCCTCAATACAGGTGAAATAGCCTTAAAACATGTAAAATTTCTCTTTTACAAAATGGCTGCCACTTCATCCGCCATTTTGATTTTTGCAGTTTTCGGAATTTTCCCATGAATTTCACCATATATCCAACCATGTACAAAGAAAAACATCACCCCACCTCCCCCCCTTCTGGGAGATCAATTCACCTCAACTTGAATCGACGTCGAACTTTTTCAAAAATATAATCTCCCGTATTGCTCAGGGTTGCCAGCCGAAAGTGATAAAAATAGTCAAATGTCATTATTATGAGCCTTTCTGACTAAACTGCATCATTTTTTAAAATCCAAAACGGTTATTTCTATTTTTTATGTTTTTGGGGAAAATCTAAAAATTTTCCCTAAAAATGGGGAATTTTTATTTAGTTTGTATAGTCTACACATCAAACTACACAAATGCGCTATACAAGACAAATCGCCCCAACCACTCTAAACATGTGAAAAAACCAATCAAAAATCGTGAAAAAAAGTCACTTTTACAAAATGGCCGCCAAAGCAGTCCGCCATTTTGTTTTTTCAACTTTTCGGAATTTTCCCATAAACTGTACCATACAACTGATCATGTTCAAAAAAAATCATCACGCCACCTGCCTCCCTTCTGGGAGATCAATTCGCCTCAAGTTGGGTCGACGTAAAAAAATCCGAAAAAATATAATCTCGCCTATCGCCCAGGGTTGCCAGTCGAAAGTAATAAAAATGGTCAAATGTCATTAGTTCGGGTCCTGCCAACAAAACTGCATCAAATTTTAAAATCAAAAGTGGCCATTTCTACTTTTCATGTTTTTGGGGAAAATCTCGAAATTTACCCTTAAAATGGGGAAATTTTTTTCACATGGCAACTCTACTCGTCAAACTACACAACCGCTCCATACAAGTCAAACCTGTCAAACGCCTCGAACACGATAAAAAAATGCTTTGAAAATCCCCGAAAAAACACGTTTTTATAAAAAAATCTCCCCTCCCCCCGCAATTAAAAAAAAATCATTTTTTGGAATTTTCCCATAAATTTCATCATGTGCCCCACCGTTTACAAAAAACACCATCCCCCCACCTCCCCCCCTTCCGGGAGATCAATTCACCTCAAGTCGGGTCTGACACGCCCTAAACTTTGCTTCACTGCAACTCGGCCGCCATTTTGTTTTTTTATTTTTTTATATTTTTTTTATAATCTGTCAGACACTCTTAATACACCCTCGAAATATAAAAAAATGTATGGTCACCAAAATGGAGGAACAAAAAAAATTTTTTTTTTTACAACTTTTTTTAAAAAGTCGAGGTTTTTCTCTACTCACCCGAGCACCCTGTACATATCCCTAAAACATTTTCATATCAAAAAATGGCTCCTTCTGGGAGAACAATCATGTCAGTCAGTGAATCAGTGGTAATCCAGCTTTATATATTATAACTAGAGGTTGCGTTGTGGCGCGGGCTGCAAGCAGCCGCGCGGTGCTTTGATGCTTTTGGTTTAGGTGGGAGACAGTTTTCAGTATGAATTTCAGTTTCAGCAGGGTATTGACTTGAATATTCCGTAGCAAATCTTTCTTGCGTTTTGTTATGCCTCGAAAACAGTGTTCACTATGTTTTTTTTAATTAAAGGGGTACTGACCATTTTGTTTGACGTGGGTGCTTTGATGCTTTCGGTTCGGTTTCAGCAGGGTATTGACTTGAACATATCGTAGCAAATCTTTCTTGCGTTTTGTTACGCCTTAAAAACTGTTTTCACTATGAATGCTTTATTAAAGGGGTACCGATGATTTTATTTCAGGTCGGATTAGTTTTCAGTATTAATTTCGGTTTCGGCAGGGTATTGACTTGAACAAACCGTAGCAAGTCATTGTTGTGTTTTGTTTTGGATTAAAAACTGTTTTCAGTATGAATTTCGTTATAAAAGGGGGTACTGACGATTTTGTTTGACGTGGGAAACAGTTTTCAGTATGAATTTTAGTTTCAGCAGGGTATTGACTTGAACATACCGTAGCAAATCTTTCTTGCGTTTTGTTACGCCTTCAAAACTGTTTTTTACTATGATTTTTCATTATAACAGGGGTACTGACGATTTTTGTTTTAGGTGGGATATGGTTTTCAGTATGAATTTTGGTGAGATACGGTTATTCACTTGACTATAACGTATCGAATATTTTATGGGGTTTAGTTTTCCCTTGAAATCAAATTTCAGTATGAAATTTGGTAACAGATGGATATTGACTTTGCCATAATACACTCACAACTTACAAATTCAAGAAATATTCGTTGTACACTCCCGGGCAATGAAAAGGTTCCACTGAGAAAAGCTAAACGGCAAAATCTAGCTTAATGCCGGCTTCTGCAACATTCACGTACATTTAACAGAGCGTCAGGATATTGATATTACCAACTAAAACGGTAATATTTTTTTCCAATTTTAAATTGAATCTTTGTTAAAATAAGGGTCGTATGGTGTCGGCATTTTGTGAGAGGAACTTATTCATTGCCCGGGAGTGTACAACGGATATTTCTTGAAATCGGCTTTACATAAAAAAAAACTCTAAAGGAATGTTAATATTTGCCGTGAAAACTATTTTCATAATGAATTACGGATTGTCTCACACAAATACGGTAGAAAAACTGATCAATATGGTCATTTTTTCGTTTCGTAAACATCGTTTTGTGTACAAATATTGGGTTCTTTAACATCTCATAAATCTGAGTCACCTCCATTCGCGCGTTTTTCTAGCGTCCCGATTATTAGTTTACTCTGTCCTAAAAAAGAAACTTTTTCATAGCAAAGAAATTTACAGGTTTTTTATTCATGAATTTCTTACGTGGGTTTGCTGTTTAAGACACAGTAAGTAGGATAAAGTGCGTTTTTTAACATTATAGAACTATGCTTAACTTAAATTTAATTCATAATTCGTTGCACATGTATGGAACTATAAACGCGGCCAAACTTACACTTTGTCTTTCTTTTTTATTCATTCAAGTTATTTTTTAGCCACAATCGGCTCTCAGGTTATATAGTTGTGTTGACGAGGGTTTGAGTAGTGTTGCCTCGCTTCGCTCGGCTCCCCAGGGTTTGCAGTATGGTGGTTCACATTGTTTTGCCTCGCTTCGCTCGGCACCTCTATTACGGTTAGGTTATACTTAAGTTTGATTGCCTCGCTGCGCTCGGCTCTTCAGTGGTTGTGGTATGATGTTTTGAAATGTTTTGCCTCGCTCCGCTCGGCTCTCCAGTTAAACAGGCAGTTGGTGATTAAAGTAGTATAGCCTCGCTTCGCTTGGCTCCTCTCCAGTCTCGGAATGATAGTTTCGGTTGTTTTGCCTCGCTTCGCTCGGCTCTTCGGGTTTTCGAGTGTTGATTTCAGTAGATTTGCCTCGCTCCGCTCGGCTCTCTAGGTTTTGGATTGATGGTTTAGGTTGTTTTGCCTCGCTTCGCTCGGCTTTCCACTTCTTAAATGGTACTTTCCCGTAGTTTTTCTTTATTGATTTTAATAATTATGATACGCAATGCCTCGATTCGCTCGGATTTCTTTTCATTATGGCAGAGTTACTTGTCGGATGCCTCGCTGCGCTCGGCTGGTTTTATTTTGGCATAGCTTGTAGAAGGACTATGGCCTCGCTGCGCTCGGCACTTAAACTGTGGAAAAGTTGACTTACATTTTGTATGTTTTTACGGAAAATATTTTTTCCCCTAAAAGTGGGAAATTTTATTTTAAATAATTATTGTTTGTATTTATCAACACAAATGCGCCATATACCATAAATCTGTCTGACCACTTCGAAGGAGTGAAATTGCTAATGTTGGTAATTTTTTCTACGTTTTTAGGTAAATTTTGTTTTTTTCCCGATAAGTGGGGAGTTTTTATTTTAAATTAAAATAGTATGCATTTAACTACACAAACGCGCTATACATTCGTAACCCCTCAGACTATCTCAAAGGGATAAAATTGCATATTTATGTAAATTTTCCCATGTTTTTAGGGAAATTTAGTTTTTTTTCCCTATAAGTGGGGAGTTTTTATTATAAATTAAAAATTTATGCATTTAACTACATAAACGCGCCATACATTTGAATCCCCTCAGACCATCGCAAAACGATAAAATTGCATATTTATGTAAAATTTCCCATGTTTTTAGGGAAATTTTGTTTTTTTTCCTAAAAATGGGGAGTTTTTATTTCATGAGCAAACTAAATGCATCCACCTACACAAACGCGCTCTACAAGTCAAAACTGTCAGACCACTCAATACAGGTGAAATAGCCTTAAAACATGTAAAATTTCTCTTTTACAAAATGGCTGCCACTTCATCCGCCATTTTGATTTTCGCAGTTTTCGGAATTTTCCCATGAATTTCACCATATATCCAACCATGTACAAATAAAAACATCACCCCACCTTCCTCCCTTCTGGGAGATCAATTCACCTCAACTTGAATCGACGTTGAACTTTTTCAAAAATATAATCTCCCGTATTTCTCAGGGTTGCCAGCCGAAAGTAATAAAAATAGTCAAATGTCATTAGTATGAGCCTTTCTGACTAAACTGCATCATTTTTTAGAATCCAAAACGGTTATTTCTATTTTTTATGTTTTTGGGGAAAATCTCAAAATTTTCCCTAAAAATGGGGAAATTTTATTTAACTGGTATAGTCTACCCAACAAACTACACAAATGCGCTATATAAAACAAATCTCCCCAACCACTCTAAACACGTGAAAAAACCAATCAAAAATCGCGAAAAAAAGTCACTTTTACAAAATGGCCGCCAAAGCAGTCCGCCATTTTGTTTTTTCAACTTTTCGGAATTTTCCCATAAACTGCACCATGCATCAGACCGTGTACAAAAAAAAATCATCACCCCACCTGCCTCCCTTCTGGGAGATCAATTCACCTCAAGTTGGGTCGACGTAAAAAAAATCCGAAAAAATATAATCTCGCCTATCGCCCAGGGTTGCCAGTCGAAAGTAATAAAAATGGTCAAATGTCATTAGTACGGGTCTTTCCGACAAAACTGCATCAAATTTTAAAATCAAAAGTGGCCATTTCTACTTTTCATGTTTTTGGGGAAAATCTCGAAATTTACCCTAAAAATGGGGAAAATTCTTTCACATGGCAACTCTACTCGTCAAACTACACAACCGCTCCATACAAGTCAAACCTGTCAAGTGCCTCGAACACAATAAAAAAATGCTTTGAAAATCCCCGAAAAAAACACGTTTTTATAAAAAAATCTGCCCTCCCCCCGCAATTAAAAAAAAATATTTTTTTGGAATTTTCCCGTAAATTTCATCATGTGCCCCACCGTTTACAAAAAACAGCATCCCCCCACCTCCCTCCCTTGCGGGAGATCAATTCACCTCAAGTTGAGTCTGACACGCCCTAAACTTTACGTCACTACAACTCGGCCGCCATTTTGTTTTTTTATTTTTTTATATTTTTTTTATAATCTGTCAGACACTCTAAATACACCCTCAAAATATGAAAAAATGTATGGTCACC
The DNA here is from genome assembly GCF_932276165.1 of Plutella xylostella. Taxonomy (NCBI): domain Eukaryota; kingdom Metazoa; phylum Arthropoda; class Insecta; order Lepidoptera; family Plutellidae; genus Plutella; species Plutella xylostella. Next base: position 5,335,600 of record NC_064010.1, read on the forward strand.
AAAAAAGAGGAACAAAAAAATTTTTTTTATTTTTACAACTTTTTTTAAAAAGTCGAGGTTTTTCTCTACTCACCCGAGCACCCTGTACATTTCCTTAAAACATTTTTATATCAAAAAATGGCTCCTTCTGGGAGAACAATCATGTCAGTCAGTCAGTGAGTGGTAATCCAGCTTTATATATATAAACTAGAGGTCGCGTTGTGGCGCGGGCTGCAAGCAGCCGCGCGGTGCTTTGATGCTTTCGGTTTAGGTGGGAGACAGTTTTTCAGTATGATTTTCAGTTTCAGCAGGGTATTGACATGAGTATACCGTGGCAAATCTTTCTTGCGTTTTGTTATGCCTTGAAAACTGTGTTCACTATGTTTTTTTTTTTAATTAAAGGGGTACTGACGATTTTGTTTGACGTGTGAAACAGTTTTCAGTATGAATTTCAGTTTCAGCAGGGTATTGACTTGAATATACCGTAGCAAATCTTTCTTGCGTTTTGTTACGCCTTAAAAACTGTTTTTACTATAACAGGCGTACTGATGATTTTTGTTTTAGGTGGGATACGGTTTTCAGTATGAATTTTGGTGAGATACGGTTATTCACTTGACTAAAACGTATCGAATATTTTATGGGGTTTAGTTTTCCCTCGAAATGGATATTAACTTTGCCATAATACAACGGATATTTCTGGCATTAGGGTTTATATTTAAAAAAAAAAACACCACAGGAATGTTAATATTTGCCTTGAAAACAATTTTCATTGTGAATTACGGATAGTCTTCGTACAAATACGGTAGAGAAACTGATCCTATATGGTCATTTTATGGTTTCTTAAACTTTTCTTTCGTTAACTAATCGAGCCGACATAGTTTTGTGTACAAATATTGGGTTCTTTAACACCTCATTAAAAATCGGACTCACCTCCATTTGCGCGTTTTTCTAGCTTCTCGATTATTTATTTACTCTGTCCTGAAGAGAAACTTTTTCATAGCAACGAAATTTACAGGCTTTTTTTGACTCATTCATTTCTTATGTGGGTTTGCTGTTTAAAAGACACAGTAAGTAGGATAAAGTGCGTTTTTTAACATTATAGAACTATACTTTACTTAAATTCAATCCATAATTGGTTGCATACGTATTATGGAACTATAAACGCGCCCAAACTTACACTTTGTCTTTCTTTTTTATTCATTCAAGATATTTCTTGAATTTGGCTTTAAGTACATGAAAAAACTCCACAGGAATGTTAATATTTGCCTTGAAAATTTTTTTCATTATGAATTACGGATTGTCTCACACAAATACGGACATTTTTCGGTTTCGTAAACTTTACCTAGTATCGAGATGACATCGTTTTGTGTACAAATATTGGGTTCTTTAACACTTCATAAATTAGCTGAGTCACCTCCATTCGCGCGTTTTTCTAGCGTCTCTATTATTAGTTTACTCTGTCCTGAAAATAAACTTTTTCATAACAACGAAATATACAGGCTTTTTTTATTCATTAGTTTCTTATGTGGGTTTGCTGTTTAAGACACAGTAAGTAGGATAAAGTGCATTTTGAACATTATAGAACTATGTTTTACTTAAATTTAATTCATAATTGGTTGCACACGTATGGAACTATGAACGCGGCCAAACTTACACTTTGTCTTTCAAGTTATTTCTTAGCCACAATCGGCTCTCAGGTTATATAGTTGTGTTGACGAGGGTTTGAGTAGTGTTGCCTCGCTTCGCTCGGCTCTCCAGGGTTTGCAGTATGGTGGTTCGCATCGTTTTGCCTCGCTTCGCTCGGCTCCTCTTTTACGGTTAGGCTATAAATACTTAAGTTGGATTGCCTCGCTGCGCTCGGCTCTTCAGTGGTTGTAGTATGATGTTTTGAAATGTTTTGCCTCGCTGCGCTCGGCTCTTCAATGTTTGTGGTAGGATGGTTTGGATTGTTTTGCCTCTCTGCGCTCGGCCTTCCAGTTAAACAGGCAGATAGTGATTAAAGTAGTTTAGCCTCGCTTCGCTCGGCTCCTCTCCAGGTCTCGGAATGGTAGACTCGGTTGTTTTGCCTCGCTTCGCTCGGCTCTGCAGTTACATAGGCACTTGCTGTTTATTGTACTTTAGCCTCGCTTCGCTCGGCTCTTCTGGTTTTCGGATGTTGGTTTCAGTAGTTTTGCCTCGCTCCGTTCGGCTCTCTAGGTTTTGGATTGATGGTTTAGGTTGTTTTGCCTCGCTTCGCTCGGCTTTCCACTTCTTAAACGGGACTTTTCCCGTAGTTTTTCATTACTGATATTAATAATTATGATACCTAATGCCTCGCTTCGCTCGGATTTTTTTTCTTTATGGCAGGGTTACTTGTCGGATGCCTCGCTGCGCTCGGCTGGTTTTATTTTGGTATAGCTTGTAGAAGGACTATGGCCTCGCTGCGCTCGGCACTTAAACTGTGATAAAGTTGATTTACATTTTGTATGATTTTTCGGAAAATATTTTTTCCCTTAAAAGTGGGGAGTTTTTATTTTAAATAATAATTGTTTGTATTTATCTTCACAAATGCGCCATATACCATAAATCTGTAGGACTACTTCAAAGGGATGAAATTGCTAATGTTGGTAATTTTTTCTACGTTTTTAGGAAAATTTTGATTTTTTTCCCTAAAAGTGGGGAGTTTTTATTTTAAATTAAAATTATATGCATGTAACTACACAATCGCGCTATACATTCATAACCCCTCAGACCATCTCAAAGGGATAAAATTGCATATTTATGTAAAATTTCCCATGTTTTTAGGGAAATTTTGTTTTTTTTTCCCTACAAGTGGGGAGTTTTTATTTTAAATTAAAATTCTGTACATTTAATTGCACAATCGCGCTATACATTCATAACCCCTCAGACCATTTCAAAGGGATAAAATTGCATATTTATATGAAATTTCCCATGTTTTTAGGGAAATTTTGTTTTTTTTCCCTACAAGAGGGGAGTTTTTATTTTAAATTAAAATTCTTTACATTTAACTACACAATCGCGCTATACATTTATAACCCCTCAGACCATCTCAAAGGGATAAAATTGCATATTTATGTAAAATTTCCCATGTTTTTAGAGAAATTTTGTTTTTTTTTCTATAAGTGGGGAGTTTTTTATTATTAATTAAAAATCTATGCATTTAACTACACAAACGCGCCATACATTCGAATCTCCTCAGACCATCACAAAACGATAAAATTGCATATTTATGTATAATTTCTCATGTTTTTAGGGAAATTTTGTTTTTTTCCCTAAAAATGGGGAGTTTTTATTTCATAAAAAAACTAAATGCATTCACCTACACAAACGCGCCCTACAAGACAAAACTGTCAGACCACTCAATACAGGTGAAATAGCCTTAAAACATGTAAAATTTCTCTTTTACAAAATGGCTGCCACTTCATCCGCCATTTTGATTTTTGCAGTTTTCGGAATTTTCCTATTAATTACACCATATATCCAACCATGTACAAAGAAAATCATCACCCCACCTCCTCCTCTTCTGGGAGATCAATTCACCTCAACTCGAATTGACGTCGAACTTTTTCAAAAATATAATCTCCCGTATTTCTCAGGGTTGCCAGCCGAAAGTAATAAAAATAGTCAAATGTCATTAGTATGAGCCTTTCTGACTAAACTGCTTCATTTTTTTAAATCCAAAACGGTTATTTCTATTTTTCAGGTTTTTGGGGAAAATCTCAAAATTTTCCCTAAAAATGGGGAATTTTTATTTAGTAGGTATAATCTACTCAACAAACTACACAAATGCGCCATACAAGACAAATCTTCCCAACGACTCTAAATAGGTAAAAAATCCAATCAAAAATCGTGAAAAAAAGTCACCTTTACAAAATGGCCGCCAAAGCAGTCCGCCATTTTGTTTTTTCAACTTTTCGGAATTTTCCCATAAACTGCATCATACAACAGACCGTGTACAAAAAAAATCATCACCCCACCTGCCTCCCTTCTGGGAGATCAATTCACCTCAAGTTGGGTCGACGTAAAAAAATCGGAAAAAATATAATCTCGCCTATCGCCCAGGGTTGCCAGTCGAAAGTAATAAAAATGGTCAAATGTCATTAGTACGGGTCTTTCCGACAAAACTGCATCAAATTTTAAAATCAAAAGTGGCCATTTCTACTTTTCATGTTTTTGGGGAAAATCTCGAAATTTACCCTAAAAATGGGGAAAATTCTTTCACATGGCAACTCTACTCGTCAACCTACACAATCGCTCTATACAAGTCAAACCTGTCAAATGCCTCGAACACAATAAAAAAATGCTTTGAAAATCCCCGAAAAAACACGTTTTTATAAAAAAATCTCCCCTCCCCCGCAATTAAAAAAAAAACAATTTTTTTGAATTTTCCCTTAAATTCCATCATGTGCCCCACCGTTTACAAAAAAAACCATCCCCCCACCTCCCCCCCTTCCGGGAGATCAATTCACCTCAAGTCGGGTCTGACACGCCCTAAACTTTACTTGACTGCAACTCGGCCGCCATTTTGTTTTTTTATTTTTTTATATTTTTTTTATAATCTGTCAGACACTCTAAATACACCCTCGAAATATGAAAAAATGTATGGTCACCAAAACAGAGGAGCAAAAAAAATTTTTTTTTTTTACAACTTTTTTTAAAAAGTCTAGGTTTTTCTCTACTCACCCGAGCACCCTGTACATTTCCCTAAAACATTTTTATATCAAAAAATGGCTCCTTCTGGGAGAACAATCATGTCAATGAGTGTGTCAGTGGTAATCCAGCTATATATATTATAATAACTAGAGGTCGCGTTGTGGCGCGGGCTGCAAGCAGCCGCGCGGGGCTTTGATGCCTTTGAATTTTGGTTTCAGCAGGGTATTGACTTGAACATACCGTAGCAAATCTATCTTGCGTTTTTATAGGCCTTAAAAACGGTTTTCACTATAAATTTCTATATTAAAGGGATACTGATTATTTTATTTCAGGTGGGATTAGTTTTCAGTATGAATTTCGGTTTCAGCAGGGTATTGACTTGAACAAACCGTAGCAAGTCTTTGTCATGTTTTGTTTTGGATTAAAAAGTGTCTTCAGTATGAATTTCGTTATAAAAGGGGTACTGATGATTTTATTTCAGGGGGTGATACAGTTTTCTATATGAATTTCGGTTTCAGCAGGGTATTGACTTGAACATATCGTAGCAAATCTTTCTTGCGTTTTGTTACGCCTTAAAAACTGTGTTCACTATAATTTTTTTAAATTAAAGGGGTACTGACGATTTTGTTTGACGTGGGAAACAGCTTTCAGTATGAATTTCGGTTTCAGCAGGGTATTCACTTGAATATACCGTAGCAAATCTTTCTTGCGTTTTGTTATGCCTTAAAAACAGTTAACTATGGTTTTCATTATAATATGGGTACCTATTGATGATTTTGTTTTAGGTGGGATACTGTTTTCGTTATGAATTTTGGTGAGATACGGTTATTCACTTGACTATAATGTATCGAATATTTTATGGGGTTTAGTTTTCCCTTGAAATCTAATTTCACTATGAAATTTCGTAACAGATGGGTATTGAATTTGCCATAATACACTCACGGGCAATGAAAAGGTTCCACTGAGAACAGCTAACTAAACGGAAAAATCTAGCTAAATACCGTATTCTGCAACATTGACGTACATTTAACAGAGCGTCAGGATATTACTTACTAAAAACGGTAATAATTTGTTCCAATTTTAAATTAAATCTTTGTAAAAATTGGGGTCGTATGGTGTCGGCATTTTGTGAGTGGAACATTTTCATTACCCGGGAGTGTACAACGAATATTTCTTGAATTTGGCTTTAAGTATGTGAAAAAACTCCACAGGAATGTTACTTAAAAACTTGAAAACTTTTATCATTATGAATTACGGATTGTCTCACACAAATACGGTCATTTTTCGGTTTCGTAAACTTTACCTAATATCGAGATGACATCGTTTTGTGTACAAATATTGGGTTCTTTAACACCTCATAAATCTGAGTCACCTCCATTCGCGCGTTTTTCTAGCGTCTCTATTATTAGTTTACTCTGTCCAGAAAAGAAACTTTTTCATAGCAACTTAATTTACAGGCTTTTTTTATTCATTAGTTTCTTATAAGGGTTTGCTGTTTAAGACACAGTAAGTAGAATAAAGTGCATTTTTTAACATTATAGAGCTATGTTTTACCTACTTAAATTTAATTCATAATTGGTTGCACACGTATGGAACTATAAACGCGGCCAAACTTACACTTTGTCTTTCAAGTTATTTCTTAGCCACAATCGGCTCTTAGGTTATATAGTAGTGTTGACGAGGGTTTGAGTAGTGTTGCCTCGCTTCGCTCGGCTCCTCTTTTACGGTTAGGTTATAAATACTTAAGTTGTATTGCCTCGCTGCGCTCGGCTCTCCAATGTTTGTGGTATGATGGTTTGTATTGTTTTGCCTCGCTGCGCTCGGCCATCCAGTTAAACAGGCAGTTGGTGATTAAAGTAGTTTAGCCTCGCTTCGCTCGGCTCCTCTCCAGGTCTCGGGATGGCATTCTCGGTAGTTTTGCCTCGCTTCGCTCGGCTCTGCAGTTACATAGGCACTTGCTGTTTATTGTACTTTAGCCTCGCTTCGCTCGGCTCTTCGGGTTTTCGGATGTTGGTTTCAGTAGTTTTGCCTCGCTCCGCTCGGCTCTATAGGTTTTGGATTGATGGTTTAGGTTGTTTTGCCTCACTTCGCTCGGCTTTCCACTTCTTAAACGGGACTTTTCCCGTAGTTTTTCTTTATTGATATTAATAATTGTGATGCGTTATGCCTCGCTTCGCTCGGATGGTTTATGGTATTTTGGTATAGCTTGTAGAAGGACTACGGCCTCGCTGCGCTCGGCACTGAAACGGTGGTAAAGTTGATTTACATTTTGTATGTTTTTGGGGAAAATATGTTTTCCCCTAAAAGTGGGGAGTTTTTTATTTTAAATAATAATTGTTTGTATTTATCTTCACAAATGCGCCATATACCATAAATCTGTCTAACCACTTCAAAGGGGTGAAATTGCTGATTTTGGCATTTTTTCTACGTTTTTAGGGAAATCTTGTTTTTTTTTCCTTATAAGTGGTGAATTTTTATTTTAAATTTAAGTTGTATGCATTTAACTACACAAACGCACTATACATTTGCAACCCCTCAGACCATCTCAAAGGGATAAAATTGCATATTTTTGTAAAATTTCCCATGTTTTTAGGGAAATTTTGGTTTTTTCCCTAATAAGTGGGGAGTTTTTATTTAAAAAAATTATTCTTTGTATTTATCTTCACAAATGCGCCTATACCACAAATCTTTCCGACCACTTCAAAGGGGTGAAATTGCTAATGTTGGTAATTTTTTCTACGTTTTTAGGGAAATTTTGATTTTTTCCCTACAAGTGGGGAGATTTTTTTTAAATAATTATTGTTTGTATTTATCTACACAAATGCGCCATATACCATAAATCTGTCTGACCACTTCAACGGGGTGAAATTGCTAATGTTGGTAATTCTTTATACGTTTTTAGGGAAATTTTGATTTTTTTCCCCTTAAGTGGGGAGATTTTATGTTAAATTAAAATTGTATGCATTTAACTACACAAACACGCTATACATTCGAATCCCCTCAGACCATCTCAAAGTGATAAAATTGCATATTTATGTAAATTTTCCCATGTTTTTTGGGAAATTTTTTTTTTTTTTCCTAAAAGTGGGGAGTTTTTATTATTAATTAAAAATTTATGCATTTAACTACACAAACGCGCCATACATTCGAATCCTTTCAGACCATCACAAAACGATAAAATTGCATATTTATGTAAAATTTCCCATGTTTTTAGGGAAATTTTGTTTTTTTCCCTAACAATGGGGAGTTTTTATTTCATAGAAAAATTAAGTGTACCTAAACACACAAACGTGCTCTACAAGTCAAAACTGTCAGACCACTCAATACAGGTGAAATAGCCTTAAGACATGTAAAATTTCTCTTTTACAAAATGGCTACCACTTCATCCGCCATTTTGATTTTTGCAGTTTTCGGAATTTTCCTATTAATTTCACCATATATCCAACCATGTACAAAGAAAATCATCACCCCACCTCCTCCCCTTCTGGGAGATCAATTCACCTCAACTTGAATCGACGTCGAACTTTTTCAAAAATATAATCTCCCGTATTTCTCAGGGTTGCCAGCCGAAAGTAATAAAAATAGTCAAATGTCATTAGTATGAGCCTTTCTGACTAAATTGCATCATTGTTTAAAATCCAAAACGGTTATTTCAATTTTTCAGGTTTTTGGGGAAAATCTCAAAATTTTCCCTAAAAATGGGGAAATTTTATTTAACTGGTATAGTCTACCCAACAAACTACACAAATGCGCGATACAAGACAAATCTCCCCAACCACTCTAAACATGTGAAAAAACTAATCAAAAATCAGGAAAAAAAGTCACTTTTACAAAATGGCCGCCAAAGCAGTCCGCCATTTTGTTTTTTCAACTTTTCGGAATTTTCCCATAAACTGCACCATACATCAGACCGTGTACAAAAAAAATCATCACCCCACCTGCCTCCCTTCTGGGAGATCAATTCACCTCAAGTTGGGTCGACGTAAAAAAATCCGAAAAAATATAATCTCGCCTATCGCCCAGGGTTGCCAGTCGAAAGTAATAAAAATGGTCAAATGTCATTAGTACGAGTTTTGCCAACAAAACTGCATCAAATTTTAAAATCAAAAGTGGCCATTTCTACTTTTCATGTTTTTGGGGAAAATCTCGAAATTTACCCTAAAAATGGGGAATTTTTTTTCACATGGCAACTCTACTTGTCAAACTACACAACCGCTCCATACAAGTCAAACCTGTCAAATGCCCCCAACACAATAAAAAAATGCTTTGAAAATCCCCGAAAAAACACGTTTTTATAAAAAAATCTCCCCTCCCCCCGCAATTAAAAAAAATACATTTTTTGGAATTTTCCCATAAATTTCATCATGTGTCCCCCCGTTTACAAAAAACACCATCCCCCCACCTCCCCCCCTTCCGGGAGATCAATTCACCTCAAGTCGGGTCTGACACGCCCTAAACTTTGCTTCACTGCAACTCGGCCGCCATTTTGTTTTTTTATTTTTTTATATTTTTTTTATAATCTGTCAGGCATTCTAAACCCACCCTCAAAATATAAAAAAATGTATGGTCACCAAAATGGAGGAACAAAAAAAATTTTTTTTTTTTACAACTTTTTTTAAAAAGTCGGATTTTTTCTCTACTCACCCGAGCATCCTGTACATTTCCCTAAAACATTTTTATATCAAAAAATGGCTCCTTCTGGGAGAACAATCATGTCAGTCAGTGAATCAGTGGTAATCCAGCTTTATATATTATAAATAATAATTGTTATGCCTTCAAAACTGTTTTCACTATGAATTTCTATATTAAAGGGGTACCTCCTGATGATTTTGTTTTAGGTAGTTATACATTTTCAGTACGAATATTGGTTTCAGCAGGGTATTGACTTGAATATACTGTAGCAAATCTTTCTTGCGTTTTGTAAGGGCTTAAAAACTATTTTCATTATGAATTTCGATATCATGTCGGTATTGATGCTTTAGTTTTTGTTTTCAAAACAGTTTTTTAAGTATAATAATCGGTCAGCTGGCTTTACTTATAATATACCACATTTCTGGCGTTTTCCTTTGTATTCAAATTTGAGTAAAGAATACTGGCTTTATGCTTATGATTTTCTTATTATGAAATGTTTCTATTATAATTACTTTATTGGTATTCATTTCGCCTTAAAAATACCAGTAGGAAAATTCAGGTAGGTATACTTTACAATGACGTAGTGGATCTTTCTGGTGTTCAAGTCAAAGACGCATCCAAATATTCGGACCATATCCCAAAACTCCATCCCGTACTCGTACTCAAAAAAATTGGTTCCTGTTACGGATTGTCTCACACAAATACGGTAGAGAAACTAATCTATATGAAAAAAAAATGGTTTCGTAAACTTTACCTAGTATCGAGCCGACATCGTTTTGTGTACAAATATTGGGTTTTTTAATACCTCATAAGTTTGAGTCACCCCCATTCGCGCGTTTTTCTAGCATCTCGATTATTAGTTTACTCTGTCCTGAAGAAAAACTTTTTCATAGAAAAGAAATACACAGGCTTTTTTTTTATTCATTAATTTCTTACGTGGGTTTGCTGTTTAAGACTATTTTTACAGAACTATGTTTTACTTCAATTTAATCCATAATTGGAGCGATAAACGCCCAAACATGCACTTTGTCTTTTTTTTATTCATTCAAGATATTTCTTAGTCACAATCGGCTCTCAGGTTATATAGTTGTGTTGACGAGGTTTTGAGTAGTGTTGCCTCGCTTCGCTCGGCTCTCCAGGGTTTGAAGTATGGTGGTTCGCATTGTTTTGCCTCGCTTTGCTCGGCTCCTCTTTTGCGGTAAGGTTATACTTAAGTTGTATTGCCTCGCTGCACTCGGCTCTTCAGTGGTTGTGGCAAGATGTTTTGAAATGTTTTGCCTCGCTGCGCTCGGCTCACCAAGGCTTGAGGTATGATGGTTTGGATTGTTTTGCCTCGCTGCGCTCGGCTCTCCAGTCAAACTGGCAGTTGGTGATTAAAGTAGCTTAGCCTCGCTTCGCTCGGCTCCTCTCTAGGTCTCGGAATGATAATTTCGGTTGTTTTTCCTCGCTTCGTTCGGCTTTGCAGTTACATAGGCACTTGCTGTTTATTGCGCTTTAGCCTCGCTTCGCTCGGCTCATCGGGTTTCCAGATGTTGATTTCAGTAGTTTTTCCTCGCTCCGCTCGGCTCTCTAGGTTTTGAATTGATGGTTTAGGTTGTTTTGCCTCGCTTCGCTCGGCTTTCCACTTCTTAAACGGGACTTTTCCCGTAGTTTTTCTTTATTGATAATAATTATTATGATACGTAATGCCTCGCTTCGCTCGGATTTCTTTTCTTTATGGCAGGGTTACTTGTCGATCGGATGCCTCGCTACGCTCGGCTGGTTTTATTTTGGTATAGCTTGTAGGAGGACTATGGCCTCGCTGCGCTCGGCACTCAATCTGTGGTAAAGTTGATTTACATTTTGTATGTTTTTAGGGAAAATATTTTTTCCCCTAAAAGTAAGGAGTTTTTAATTTAAATAATTTTTGTCTTTATCTACACAAATGCGCCATATATCTGTCTGACCACTTCAAAGGGGTGAAATTGCTATTGTTGGTAATTTTTCTACGTTTTTAGTCACCCCCATTCGCGCGTTTTTCTAGCATCTCGATTATTAGTTTACTCTGTCCTGAAGAAAAACTTTTTCATAGAAAAGAAATACACAGGCTTTTTTTTTATTCATTAATTTCTTACGTGGGTTTGCTGTTTAAGACTATTTTTACAGAACTATGTTTTACTTCAATTTAATCCATAATTGGAGCGATAAACGCCCAAACATGCACTTTGTCTTTTTTTTATTCATTCAAGATATTTCTTAGTCACAATCGGCTCTCAGGTTATATAGTTGTGTTGACGAGGTTTTGAGTAGTGTTGCCTCGCTTCGCTCGGCTCTCCAGGGTTTGAAGTATGGTGGTTCGCATTGTTTTGCCTCGCTTTGCTCGGCTCCTCTTTTGCGGTAAGGTTATACTTAAGTTGTATTGCCTCGCTGCACTCGGCTCTTCAGTGGTTGTGGCAAGATGTTTTGAAATGTTTTGCCTCGCTGCGCTCGGCTCACCAAGGCTTGAGGTATGATGGTTTGGATTGTTTTGCCTCGCTGCGCTCGGCTCTCCAGTCAAACTGGCAGTTGGTGATTAAAGTAGTTTAGCCTCGCTTCGCTCGGCTCCTCTCTAGGTCTCGGAATGATAATTTCGGTTGTTTTTCCTCGCTTCGTTCGGCTTTGCAGTTACATAGGCACTTGCTGTTTATTGCGCTTTAGCCTCGCTTCGCTCGGCTCATCGGGTTTCCAAATGTTGATTTCAGTAGTTTTTCCTCGCTCCGCTCGGCTCTCTAGGTTTTGAATTGATGGTTTAGGTTGTTTTGCCTCGCTTCGCTCGGCTTTCCACTTCTTAAACGGGACTTTTCCCGTAGTTTTTCTTTATTGATAATAATTATTATGATACGTAATGCCTCGCTTCGCTCGGATTTCTTTTCTTTATGGCAGGGTTACTTGTCGATCGGATGCCTCGCTACGCTCGGCTGGTTTTATTTTGGTATAGCTTGTAGGAGGACTATGGCCTCGCTGCGCTCGGCACTCAATCTGTGGTAAAGTTGATTTACATTTTGTATGTTTTTAGGGAAAATATTTTTTCCCCTAAAAGTAAGGAGTTTTTATTTTAAATAATTTTTGTCTTTATCTACACAAATGCGCCATATATCTGTCTGACCACTTCAAAGGGGTGAAATTGCTATTGTTGGTAATTTTTCTACGTTTTTAGGGAAATTTTGATTTTTTCCCTACAAGTGGGGAGTTTTTATTTAAAATAATTATTGTTTGTATTTATCTACACAAATGCGCCATATACCATAAATCTGTTGGACCAATTCAACGGGGTGAAAATGCTAATGTTGGTAATTTTTGGTACGTTTTTAGGGAATTTTTGATTTTTTCCCAACAAGTGGGGAGTTTTTATTTTAAATAATTATTGTTTGTATTTATCTACACAAATGAACCATATACCATAAATCTGTTTGACCACTTCAACGGGCCGAAATTGCTAATGTTGGTAATTTTTTGTACGTTTTTAGGGAAATTTCGATTTTTTCCCTACAAGTGGGGAGTTTTTATTTTAAATAATTATTGTTTGTATTTATCTACACAAATGCGCCATATACCATAAATCTGTCTGACCACTTCAACGGGGTGAAATTGCTAATGTTGGTAATTTTTTATACGTTTTTAGGGAAATTTTGTTTTTTTTCCCTACAAGTGGGGAGTTTTTTTATTAATTAAAACTCTATGCATTTAACTACACAAACGCGCCATACATTCGAATCTCCTCAGACCATCACAAAACGATAAAATTGCATATTTATGTAAAATTTCCCATGTTTTTAGGGAAATTTTGTTTTTTTCCCTAAAAATAGGGAGTTTTTATTTCATAGAAAAATTAAGCGTACCTAAACACACAAACGTGCTCTACAAGTCAAAACTGTCAGACCACTCAATACAGGTGAAATAGCCTTAAAACATGTAAAATTTATCTTTTACAAAATGGCTGCCATTTCATCCGCCATTTAGATTTTTGCAGTTTTCGGAATTTTCCTATTAATTTCACCATATATCCAACCATGTACAAAGAAAAACATCACCCCACCTTCCCCCCTTCTGGGAGATCAATTCACCTCAACTTGAATCGACGTCGAACTTTTTCAAAAATATAATCTCCCGTATTTCTCAGGGTTGCCAGCCGAAAGTAATAAAAATAGTGAAATGTCATTAGTATGAGCCTTTCTGAATAAACTGCATCATTTTTTTTAATCCAAAACGGTTATTTCTATTTTTCAGGTTTTTGGGGAAAATCTCAAAATTTTCCCTAAAAATGGGGAAATTTTATATAACTGGTAAAACCTACCCTACAAACTACACAAATGCGCGATACAAGACAAATCTCCCAAACCACTCTAAATAGGTAAAAAATCCAATCAAAAATCGTGAAAAAAAGTCACTTTTACAAAATGGCCGCCAAAGCAGTCCGCCATTTTGTTTTTTCAACTTTTCGGAATTTTCCCATAAACTGCACCATACATCAGACCGTGTACAAAAAAAATCATCACCCCACCTGCATCCCTTCTGAGAGATCAATTCACCTCAAGTTGGGTCGACGTAAAAAAATCGGAAAAAATATAATCTCGCCTATCGCGCAGGGTTGCCAGTCGAAAGTAATAAAAATGGTCAAATGTCATTAGTGCGGGTCTTTCCGACAAAACTGCATCAAATTTTAAAATCAAAAGTGGCCATTTCTACTTTTCATGTTTTTGGGGAAAATCTCGAAATTTACCCTAAAAATGGGGAAAATTCTTTCATATGGCAACTCTACTCGTCAAACTGCACAACCGCTCCATACAAGTCAAACCTGTCAGATGCCCCCAACACAATAAAAAAATGCTTTGAAAATCCCCGAAAAAACACGTTTTTATAAAAAAATCTCCCCTCCCCCCGCAATTAAAAAAAATACATTTTTTGGAATTTTCCCATAAATTTCATCATGTGTCCCCCCGTTTACAAAAAACACCATCCCCCCACCTCCCCCCCTTCCGGGAGATCAATTCACCTCAAGTCGGGTCTGACACGCCCTAAACTTTGCTTCACTGCAACTCGGCCGCCATTTTGTTTTTTTATTTTTTTATATTTTTTTTATAATCTGTCAGGCATTCTAAACCCACCCTCAAAATATAAAAAAATGTATGGTCACCAAAATGGAGGAACAAAAAAAATTTTTTTTTTTTACAACTTTTTTTAAAAAGTCGGATTTTTTCTCTACTCACCCGAGCATCCTGTACATTTCCCTAAAACATTTTTATATCAAAAAATGACTCCTTCTGGGAGAACAATCATGTCAGTCAGTCAGTGAGTGGTAATCCAGCTTTATATATTATAATATTGCAACCTGGTTAAAGCCACAGTCTAGATCAAAGTTACCATATATTATTGTGAAGTACTTACCACCTAGACAAGCTCCAAAACTAAGGGCCCAAGCTAATGGTGCTAAAGGAAGTCCCAGGCCATTCGGATCAGCTAGAGCAGCGATTACCCTCACCATCATAGTCGTTAGAGGAATATTGTCCACAAAGGCTGATGCCAATCCGGATACCTGTGTAATTTTAGAATATTAAGTACTTATTTTATGATGTTAATAAATGAACGTATGTAAAAACAACGTAAAATTATGAAAAATGTGCTTACATAGTTGGAATGTTATAAAGCCATTTTTTTATGAAAGACATCTTAGATATTATAAGGAAAAATCTCGATCAAATCTAATAGGAAATGTTGTAGCTTTACTTACACTCACACTTAGACACACAAACAGGTCTAAACACCCAACAAAAACCAATCTTTTTCGCTTGGGGTTCTTTTTGATGTAAATTTAAGTGTATTTAACTAGAGTGACTGCGATACATACCCATAAAACAAGCATAATGGCGGCAGCTAGACGCGACTCTTCGTTCACTTGTAGAATGATTTGTTCAGTTATCTTCCCTATCCAGGATATGAGACCTAATTTCGAGAGAGCCTGCAAGTAAATAATCCCATGTTACTGCTGTCAAAAATTATAAACAATTATAACACATTAAAAAACAATTGGTCCACAGTTTGCATAAGCGATTTTCATATCAAGAATTTTGAGTTTCTACCACACAAAATTCCTTCTATTCTTCTTAGTGTAGCTATAACTAGGTATATCTGCAAGCGATATCGCATGTATAGAAAATTTACTAACGAGACAAGAGGAGATCACACTGAACATTCCAGGTGAAAAGTAACTACTCACTTCCATCAACACAAACAGAGCTGCAAAGAACAGCAGCGTGGACCACTCCACCCTCGCCAGCACGGACTCCAGGTCGTCTCGCTCAGCCAGCAGCAGAAGGAGTAGGGCCCCGAGGAGCGCAGTCCAGCCGAGGGATAGGCTTTCTGAGGGGGGTATAGTGAAGTGACGTTAGTTAATTTCAGTTTCTGCTTCTTCTACTTTTTAGGAAGTTGGAGACAAACAGTAGCTTTTTCACCTTTCTATGTACGTAGATTAGCGGCGTATGTTTATATTGAGTAAAAATGCTAGGGTATGACATAGCTAAAATTATGCATGCAGTTATAATCTCAAAGGTTTCTGTAAGTATCGAAATGGAGCTAAAATCATAAAGCATTAAGGTATTTTCGAACGGAGTGTAGTTTAAAAAAATACGTTCATTAGAAAAAAAATATAAATTATTTAATACCTACGGTGAATAAAATTTGCATTTGACTTTTTTGACTTTTTGATCATAAGTGTTATAGTTATTTGTTTTAAAAATACTTACGCAATTGAGGAATGGCGTGCAGAAAGAACACTGCAATGACGAATGTGAAGCAGATCGCAGATTTTACTAGCAGAGGTTTGTCCCTGATGCGATACTAGAAAATAAAAAAATACATAGATATATGTTTAAATTGAATGATTGAATAGGCTCATAGATAATTACTTAATTGTTTCGTAGACGGATAAAAAAAAATTAAAGTTTTGTGAAAAAGTTGTAATTGCTATCTCAAATATATATCTATTCAACGCAAGTAGGAACCAAGCATTGATATCATGGCGACCTTTTTAATACCTTAAAAATAAATATCTTTACGTTCAGCAAGAAAATCAATTACCTACCTTTTGCTTCATCTGTTGCAGTGTAGAGCAGAACTTTGGGTCCGATTTCGAAGGCCCACTTCCTGTCTCTTTCTTCAATAAAGCTATGTTCAGCTTCTCTACCTGAAACAAGAAATACATCAATGTAGAGGTATTATAAAAACTATAGTATTACTAATTAATAGGAAATGGACATGACGTCAGGGTCCTTTCATAAATAAACCACAGATTTTTTTACACCATAACCTACTTAATTAAAATCTGCTTATTCATAACATTTTAGTTTTATATTAATCAATACTATTAATCAATACTGGCCAGAGGTGGTATAATCGGTGAAACAAAACATCGTGAGGAAACCGGTATAAATCTAAATAAACCTACCAATCCGCAGTGGATCACCGTGGTGGGATCCAGATACAGGTACTTGCATTCCCAACACAGCATAGAATAGGTGGTATAACATGCATAAATACACATAATAGAAGCAATATACTGTGACATAAATACCTACTATACAAAACCTTACTTTTTTCTCAAGCGCTTTCCTCACGATGTCTTCGTCCCGCGAGTATGAAGACAGAGACGCGGCAGCTCGCCTCCATACCGCTATTTCTTGACGCATTTCTGAAATAATTACAATAATGGAGTCAGAAGCTGATGAAGAGTAGGCAGCTGTTGGGGAAGGGAGTTCTTGAGTTGAGACCATGAAAGGCAAATTTCGCAAAGAAAGTTTTGTAGCCCACTGCATCAATCACGAAAACCAAACCTTTGTGGTAGTGGTAGCTAATACAATAGTGGATGAATATGTAAGTCTGACGACTGTGTGTTGAGTTGCTCCTTCGGAGAGTTTAAACACAAGCAGTGGAGTATTTTAAACGTTTACCACGCTTACGATTAGCTAATCAAAGCATCTTTTAAAATTTGCACACCCTCGCGCTCTGGCCCAATTCAAACAAATTAATTATCACAGATATATGAGATTTTGGGGCCAGCGCGGAGGTTCCATTTTTTTGAGCGGTTGTCCTGTTCTTACGCAAGCAATGACTAAAGAATCACAAAATGTAAATAATCTCCATACCCTGAATATCAACAGGCACGCTATGCCGCAGCTTGTTGACGTCCCTGAAGATGAACCGCAGCTGGAAGTACGTCTGCACGGCGACCAGCAGGATGCCCACGCCCATGTGGAGGGTGAAGGACGTGAAGTTTATGTTCTGGAAGAGATTGAAGACAAAACCTTGTAGTTTTATTTGGCAGTTTACTGGAGCGTTTTAGCATGTTTTCAGGCTTTTATAAAAATAATTTCTAAATTTAAGAGTCATTTTGTTTATCTTGTCATATTATTACTTATCGTATTATAACGAGATAAAACCCACGGAAATACCTTGTCGACTTCTAAGAAAGGTTTTTACCAAGTCAGCGACTACAACCAAAGTATTATAAATAATCTAGTGTTAGTAGTTTACGAGTATTACCTTCGTTACTTCCATTTACTAAATTTGCATATCATATATCTTACATATAATTTAAAAGAGAGAATTGTCACTACTTTTGCGCGAAATTTTCAAGGGATGATATGCATGACGTCGTAGCTTATGGTCTATGACAGCGAGTCGCAATTAGCATTTTACGCCATATAGGGCTCACCTCACTAAGCACAGCGGGGTGGCTCGCTATAATCACATTAGGTGGGTCCCCGACCGGCGTGGCGGCGCCGCCCACGTTGCTGAAGATCACCATGCACATCAGCACAGGGACCGGGTTGAGCTGCATCACCTCGCAGAGACTGCGGAATAAAGATTTAAAAAATTAAAAATACTATGCAATGATCACAATAAGGCACTAGAGATCTAAGGGCAAAGAACGTCATATTTGGTAGCTAGTACTTATAAGAATTTGTAACGCTCCCTGAGAGTAAGAGTTTAATTTCCACAGTTTGAGCTGATGATAATGATAATGAGGGTACTTTTACTACCTGTTGTCTTTCGAATTATTATGGCGTTTTTATTGTAAAATAAGTATATAAAAGGTGTTGGAAAAATGGTAAGAATAAGCCTGAGTCACCATGAACAATAGTCTATTTCTCTGCAGGTCACAATGCGGCGGTATCCGGGTGATAATGATAAAGGCGATACATTTTCTTCTAATGCCGTCTTCCTAATCGAGGTTGTCAGTCATCTTGATGATTTCCATCTTGTAGATGAAGTCGTTTCCACCAAGGATCTTCTGACTAAACAATATAATCTTGCCTCTATCTCTCAAATCTAGACTGAATAGCTGCAATGTTGTAAAGCTCCTTGAGAGAGGCCTATGTGGATGATTATTTATTGATGATAATGATGATGATAATGTTGACGATGATGATGATGATGATGATGATGATGATAGATCCTCACCGTATAGTGACAGGAGTCATCAACAGCACGGTGGTGACGTTGTCGAGGAAGGTGGAACAGACGGCTGTGAAGAGGCACAGGCAGTTGATGAGTGGCCAGGTACGCCCGCCGGTCACCTGGAGTGTGAAGAGTTGGTTTTTTGTTTTTTGAGTCGAAATTACGATAAAAGGTTGAAGCAGATTAAAAATCATTACATTCGTGAGAGACTTAAGCTTATGTTCCATGTAGCAGAATGCAAATGTGCTTATAGTATTCTGGTATGTTTTAATGTTTGGCACGTTTCTTAATTATTGCGGTTCTTTCAATACCAAGACATTGGTGTACAAATTGCGTCCAATGAAATCAAGTAAGTTTGCAGCACGCATTTAGATGCGTTTTCTGTGTCTACGACTGTGCGTGTTTTCTAAAGAAACGATTCTTACAAACATGCATTCACTCAGCGATGATGATGATGATGATCATAATGCATGACAGAGTAAGAACCGCATTATACCCTGCTAATAAACTTCAACCCACCTCAAACGCCAAAACCGCCAGATAATCAAACAGCCCGGTATCAGCCAGAATCGCCACCAGCAGCATCATGCTGAACAGAAGCAGTAGCGTCTCCACGTCCAGCCAGGACATCAGCTCGGGCAGCGAGGGTCTGACTCCGCTGAGCGC